>NC_091191.1:24574508-24659508 GCF_040958095.1 Procambarus clarkii | reverse complement strand
TCCGGCAATTGAAAGTCTTCACGAAAAATAATGAATAGCTTTCTTCAAGCAGTGCAGGACGTACCGGGCTGTAGTGAAAATATGGGCCTGCGGGCCACTCCAAGCCTATTGGACTAAGCACTTACAAGTCAAGTATGTTCCCGAGCCGGGCTTGTGGAGTAGAACTATCATAACCCCATCCAGGCACAATCCAGGTATAAGCGGCAGTAATCACACGTTATCATTTTCTTCCCGAGCTTGACGACTGCCAATTTATTTTATTGATCGGTTACACGTTTAAGGGAAACGGCGCCATATTTATGACATAGTAATCAAATATATTACACCAGAATTCTGTTATTGGTTTCCTCCAAAGAAAAAATGAAAATAAATAAAAAAGCTGAATTATCGGTTATTAAATGGTCTCCATCCTTTACATGGTAATTAGCTGTCAGGAACCTCCTTGCTTATATTCCCGAAGGTTATCATGACGCTGGTCAGCGTAGCCCGCGCTGCTAGTGTGACATAGACGCACCTCAGGTGACCTGTATTCTCCCACACATGCTGGCAGGGTCCTCTCTATTATTGTGAAATGCTCTTCTGGTCTCCTAACACCTTTTTCCAAACTCTCATTAGCATGCATTTGCAAGGTTCAAAATCCAGCAACCACTTGTCAGAACACACATTGCAATCATTTCTCATCACACTATCTCATTATTATTCTGATATTTACAGAATCAGCGACGGGTGAAGCAATGGTAGTTTTAGTGTCATCTAAATCGGTTGCATATATTAGGGAATGTATGGGGCATTTGTTCCCTCGGGATCCTACTGAGTACTCTCCTACATTTGATAACTTATTGTTTCTTAGAATCTGTTGAGTATATATGCTCCTTTTCATTTTATCAACTTCAGGTTGTTGTATTACTTTGAACACACACTGTCCTCTTGTGTAGAGCAGCATCTACTGCACTCTGGTAACCCAGTAATATGCAGCCTTATCTTCCCTCCCTCTCTATTCTCATCTTATCATTTTGTACTGAATTTGTGATGGAGCTTTGTTGTGAGGGTTGTTGTGAGGTTTGTTGTGAGGTTTGTTGTGAGGTTTGTTGTGAGGTTTGTTGTGAGGTTTGTTGTGAGGTTTGTTGTGAGGTTTGTTGTGAGGTTGTTGTGAGGTTGTTGTGAGGTTTGTTGTGAGGTTGTTGTGAGGTTTGTTGTGAGGTTGTTGTGAGCTTTGTTGTGAGGTTTGTTGTGAGGTTTGTTGTGAGGTTTGTTGTGAGGTTGTTGTGAGGTTGTTGTGAGGTTTGTTGAGAGGTTTGTTGTGAGGTTTGTTGTGAGGTTGTTGTGAGGTTTGTTGAGAGGTTTGTTGTGAGGTTTGTTGTGAGGTTTGTTGTGAGGTTTGTTGTGAGGTTTGTTGTGAGGTTTGTTGTGAGGTTGTTGTGAGGTTTGTTGAGAGGTTTGTTGTGAGGTTTGTTGTGAGGTTTGTTGTGAGGGTTGTTGTGAGGTTTGTTGTGAGGTTTGTTGTGAGGTTTGTTGTGAGGTTTGTTGTGAGGTTTGTTGTGAGGTTGTTGTGAGGTTGTTGTGAGGTTTGTTGTGAGGTTTGTTGAGAGGTTTGTTGTGAGGTTTGTTGAGAGGTTTGTTGTGAGGTTTGTTGTGAGGGTTGTTGTGAGGTTTGTTGTGAGGTTTGTTGAGAGGTTTGTTGTGAGGTTTGTTGTGAGGTTTGTTGTGAGGTTGTTGTGAGGTTTGTTGTGAGGTTTGTTGTGAGGTTGTTGTGAGGTTTGTTGTGAGGGTTGTTGTGAGGTTTGTTGTGAGGTTTGTTGTGAGGTTTGTTGTGAGGTTGTTGTGAGGTTGTTGTGAGGTTTGTTGTGAGGTTGTTGTGAGGTTTGTTGTGAGGTTTGTTGTGAGGGTTGTTGTGAGGTTTGTTGTGAGGTTTGTTGTGAGGTTTGTTGTGAGGTTTGTTGTGAGGTTTGTTGTGAGGTTGTTGTGAGGTTGTTGTGAGGTTTGTTGTGAGGTTGTTGTGAGGTTTGTTGTGAGGTTGTTGTGAGGTTTGTTGTGAGGTTTGTTGTGAGGTTTGTTGTGAGGTTTGTTGTGAGGTTTGTTGTGAGGTTTGTTGTGAGGTTGTTGTGAGGTTTGTTGTGAGGTTTGTTGTGAGGTTTGTTGTGAGGTTTGTTGTGAGGTTTGTTGTGAGGTTTGTTGAGAGGTTTGTTGTGAGGTTGTTGTGAGGTTTGTTGTGAGATTTGTTGTGAGGTTTGTTGTGAGGTTTGTTGTGAGGTTTGTTGTGAGGTTTGTTGTGAGGTTTGTTGTGAGGTTTGTTGAGAGGTTGTTGTGAGGTTTGTTGTGAGGTTTGTTGTGAGGTTGTTGTGAGGTTTGTTGTGAGGTTTGTTGTGAGGTTTGTTGTGAGGTTTGTTGTGAGGTTTGTTGTGAGGTTTGTTGTGAGGTTTGTTGTGAGGTTTGTTGTGAGGTTTGTTGTGAGGTTTGTTGTGAGGTTTGTTGTGAGGTTTGTTGAGAGGTTTGTTGTGAGGTTGTTGTGAGGTTTGTTGTGAGGTTTGTTGTGAGGTTTGTTGTGAGGTTTGTTGTGAGGTTTGTTGTGAGGTTTGTTGTGAGGTTTGTTGTGAGGTTTGTTGAGAGGTTGTTGTGAGGTTTGTTGTGAGGTTTGTTGTGAGGTTTGTTGTGAGGTTTGTTGTGAGGTTTGTTGTGAGGTTTGTTGTGAGGTTTGTTGTGAGGTTTGTTGAGAGGTTTGTTGTGAGGTTTGTTGAGAGGTTTGTTGTGAGGGTTGTTGTGAGGTTTGTTGTGAGGTTGTTGTGAGGTTTGTTGTGAGGTTTGTTGTGAGGTTTGTTGTGAGGTTTGTTGTGAGGTTTGTTGTGAGCTTTGTTGTGAGGTTTGTTGTGAGGTTTGTTGTGAGGTTTGTTGTGAGGTTTGTTGTGAGGTTTGTTGTGAGGTTTGTTGAGAGGTTTGTTGTGAGGTTGTTGTGAGGTTTGTTGTGAGGTTGTTGTGAGGTTTGTTGTGAGCTTTGTTGTGAGGTTTGTTGTGAGGTTTGTTGTGAGGTTCGTTGAGAGGTTTGTTGTGAGGTTTGTTGTGAGGTTGTTGTGAGGTTGTTGTGAGGTTTGTTGAGAGGTTTGTTGTGAGGTTTGTTGTGAGGTTTGTTGTGAGGTTTGTTGTGAGGTTTGTTGTGAGGTTTGTTGTGAGGTTTGTTGTGAGGTTTGTTGTGAGGTTTATTGTGAGGTTTGTTGTGAGGTTTGTTGTGAGGTTGTTGTGAGGTTTGTTGTGAGGTTTGCTCAGTTAGTTTCACTCTCCTTAATATTCTCATTACTATTAACAAGTTGTGTTGTTAGGAACATTGATCTCTCTTCTTTTATTCGGCGTTAGTCTCCTCTACATAGTCTCTTAGCTTGGTGCCTTCTTTTGAGAATTATTTACTCTCCCATCATCTAGCTTTCTGTAGCCACTCATGTATGATGCTTTGAAAATTTTGTATGGTTTTGTAAGAATCTCTGCAGGTACTCTAAAGATTCTTAAATATACCATGACTGGCATTTGTTAAATCAGTTTCCTTTATCTGATGTCGTACAATTTTCATCTGTTGCTGTTACGGTGCTCGGCTCATTCGCTAGTTGTGGTTTCCATCCCATTTCAAGCAGCTGGTCTGGCTTTGCCCAATCTCTCGTTAAACTCTGTGCAGACTTTCACCATCAATCTTCAGTGGCTTCCTCCCTCTCTTTCTAGTGCTTTGCCTCTTAAGCTGGCACTTAACAGTGGTTTTCATCCCAATGAAACTATAAAAAACTTTAGTTTATTTTAAACTTTATGGACAATATATTTCTCATATTGTTTCTTCATATCATTTAACATAACATTCCCAGTCTTCTCTACACTATCTACTGCTTACTTCTCTGTTATGCAAACGTTGTTTGTTCCACTCTATACTTTTAGATTTTTTCTTCTTTACATTGTTAACCGATGGACTACTGTCATGCCTTGAAACCTTCTGCTGGTGAATGAACGTCTCGTCAACCTCTAGGAACATTTTGAAGAAGTCTCTATGCTCTCTCTCTCTCTTTCTCTCTATGTTTACACATCTTCCTCTATTGTAACGACTCTTCACGGAAATCTGTCACAGGTGACAATCTCTTACTGCAGATAATTTGATTAAACTCAAATCTTATGCCAATGTCATAAATCATTAAGCCTTATTACTAACATTAATCACAATCAGGAAAAAATATTTCGGAAGTTTAATTTGTGTAGAGCCCTTGCAAGGATCCTTCATTAATTAGATATCATCTGCGTCAAACTACATCTGCTCAGTATCCAAAAGATTGTAACACATTTAATCACTCTTATCTCAAAACCTGGTCATGTTGAATGTTGTATAGAACATATGTAAACTTATATAAGGACAGGAACACGCACCACATCGTGATTTACACTTCGAATTAATTTGAGCTGATTATCCATTGAGTACGACGTAACGCAAAATAATTATCAAGAGGCAGCCAGCAGTCTTGAAGCATCTCGGAACATCTGCCAAGAAAATTTATGCAAGAACCACAAGGCCAAGCATCAGATGCTTCAAGGTAATTATTGTTTTCGATAAGATAACTGGACTTCTGAATGTGCATTGCTTGCCTAGTCATCTCTTTTTCAACCCTGTAACAGTTTTTGAACCTCATAAATGCAGACGCTGATATCTGAATTGCGGAAAAGCTCAATTCGAGCTTCTGATTGCATTTAACCGTTTAAAAGGTAGTTTTTTTCACGACAATTGATTTCAACTCTGGGAACGTAATGTGACAACACACGATTAGAGACAGACGGAATTATTATAAAAAAATATTTGCCTTTATCAATGCTCGACATAAGCAATAAATTCTCCAGATCAAACTGTAAGTGGAATACTAATTTACGTAGAATTTTTATATTAATACACTTTTATTATAAACTAGCTGCACCCGGCCACGCGTTGCTGTGACTGAGCAAACCTCCCCGTACCCCCCCCCCCCTCATCCTCCCCACTATTCCCCCCTCCCCATCTTCCCCATCATTTCCCTCTCCCTTATCCTCCTAGTCCTCCCAACCATCCCCTAATCCGTCCCCTCATCCTCCCCAATATTCCCCACTCCCTCGTCCGATGCATTTCCAAATTATCTGATGTTCCCATCAGAAAATTGGGAACATCAAATGATGTGATGTTCCTATCACTGAAAAGTTAGAAGAACAGTTAAAAAAAATGGAAAAAAATAAGCTATACTCACGAAAAGAACGGTAAACAACACAGCTCAGTTCCATCGCTATGTCACAAAATAATTAAATCAAAATGAAAATAAATTGAAATCTATGAAAATTAAATTTGTCAATGCAATTGTAAACATTGAAATGGAATCCTAACATATTTTGTATAGCGTGTGGTGCTGTTATATGCAACAGATGGCGCTGTTTTTCAAAAAAGCTTGATTTTTCCTGTCACAGGTGAGGCATTTATATAGTAGGTATATAAAAAACACGCGCTTATTCGAATGCAACGTTGTGTCAAAATTTCAAAGCAATTGGTATAGAGGTTTCGAAGATTTCCCCTCACATGAAAATCACATGAAAAACACACAGACGTGACATCTATATAGTATGTATATAAAAACCCGCTCAGATGCGAATGGAACGTTGTGTGAAAATTTCAAAGCAATCGGGGAAGAAATTTCGGAGATTAGCGATTTTGAACTAGCGAACATTTACATTTTTATATATATAGATATTTTTCATATATGATACAGAAGTTTGCATCATCCTGGGACATGCTGTAACCTTCCTACTTCAGACTGGTCAAACAATCACTAATATCCGTTGCTTTTGCAAGTAAAACATTCGTGACCATAACAATTCTGAATCTAAACTCTGTTTTTTCTCATATGTAAATTTATTTAATATATTTTTTAATTGTATCTATAGTTAGGCCAAAGATTGGTTAATTTTTTGCTGATAACTAATTGCGTTCTCCATCACGTCCTCAGGCTATATTAATTCCATCCATGGGCCGACCCCAAAGGAGAATTCATCAATTTTAACATGCTGTTCATGCAAAACAAGAATTTACTCCTGTTTTAATATTATATATTAATAATATTTATTATTAATATATTAATATTATTATTAACATTATTAATAAATTAATATTATTATAATAAAATTATTAATAATTCGATATTATTATATATTAGCATATAGTGTATATTAAGGGGTTAGTTAGGTAAGAATAGGTGTTTATGTTCTCTTAGCAATTATTTGCATTTATGCCTCTCTTTAGGTCTTCATTAAAGTGTAACAAACTAGGCTGTTGTAAGAATTATCCAGAGTGGTTTATCGACAAAAGAGAATGGGAAGCTGAGCCCGCATGTCAACCCTGCGTCGGTTATTTCCACCGCGAATTCCCCTGGGGGGTCAGGTTCCCAGGTCACCATGCGGGCTCAGCTTCCCATTCTCTTTTGTCGATAAACCACTCTGGATAATTCTTACAACAGCCTTGTTTATGAAAATGTTGCTTATGAAGTGAACCTAAGAATGTAACGAGTGTCTCTTCTCCTTGTTTAAACTATGTAGATACTTATCTAGGCTTATTAAGGCTTAATAAGGCTTCATTAATAGTCTTTTCGTCAACTGGTTAGTGAACATGTGTTCCATGTAGAGATTATACTCAAGTTATAACTAATTATTGTATACCCAGGTTATTAGACAGCAGCCCGTCCTCAGGTTAGGAAGCGTATTATAGAGCTGTGTACACAGTGCGTTTTGGTACTATTAATGTAGCCGAATCTAACCTAACCAAACCAAACTTAACTAAACAAACCGAACGTAATCAAACCAAACTTAATCTAACCAATCCGACCTTCATCAACGTTTGTTGATGCAGGTCCGTAAGTACATTAAAGCACAAATTTAACTCAATTAATTGTGATACTATTTGTCGGAAAAACCCGACACCATTTACTAATATTTAATACAATAGGCAGATAATATTGCTGCTGGGTTTAATATATAAATTAACTCATAGATGACGTGGCAGTGGAATTTTCCTCTCGTAGAAAACGAGGAATCATTGCCACCTGTCGTCATTAGATACACCAGCTATATTAATGGGAAATATTCTTAATATAGCAGTCTTTGGACTGTAAGCATCATAAAAACATTTCCCATGAATCAACTGAATTATCAGTACCAAAATCGAATAAATGTAGGTCCTGTAACCACTTTTGACATCTGGACAAAAGAACCAGGATGCGTGAGGAGGGAGAGCCACCAAGTGAGTTGCCATTAATGTTATATGAGTCGCAGGATCACATTTAGCTCCAATAATTCTCCCTTGGACAGCTGTTTTACAGAAGTAAAATGCTTCTGTTATCAACAGGCAAATACGTCTTCCATAAAGGACCTTCTTACCGGAAACCCGTTTATTATCTTAGTGCTTTCCTGGCCAGAGAAGTAGGTAGATATATTAATATTAAAAGTAGGTAGAAGTAGGTGAAGTCGGTTAGAACACGAGACAGCGACAAGACCAAGGTAAATATTAATTGGTCCTTATCTCATAATCAATATACTAATGTTTCTCCTGATATAACTGTCATATTAGGATTACTGTTATTATTGTAAGTGTCCTATGACAGGTGTAACAGAAGATATAGAAGAATTAGCAATCGTCCGTACTGGCACGACCAGTACGTGGAGTGAAGGCCGCCACACCCAAAGAGAGGAATACTTGTCTGTGCTCATTCGTGCCATATCTGGTTGTCTGGGCCAAAACCAGTCATATACGTTAAGGCCTTCCCATTTTAATCAGTATCATATGTAGTCTAATATTGTAATGAATGTCTAATAACCTATAATTTATATTGTTGACTACTGTGAACCATAAACCCCCCAGAATGTGTAAGCAAGCGATTTGTGAGAATTTTAAGAAATATAATCCACTTCTAACAACAATCCTTCAAAAAATAAAAATTAACGTAAAATATAAATTCTTATATAAATCAATCTAAAGAGAATAAATATAAATCTCACAGGTCAATTCCCCCACACTGTTATTAAGGTAATGTAAAAACAGACTTGGATGTGGTGATAATGACGAGTGTACACTCCCCTGGAGAACGGGTGGCAGCATCTGCAGGACGCGGGTGAAGTATTTATACAGCTGCTATCCGAGCAGAGGTCGTCAGTGAAGCACTGTTCGAGAAATGTTCGTACGTCATCTGTTGTGACTCGTGTGAAAAGCGTTTTGCATTCATCAACAGCGGGTTTGGCTGCTGGGTGTTATCACTTTTGAACTTAGTTTGTGATGACAGGCTGCGAATTACAGCCCATCCTCATGAACAAAAACTAAATGCGCATTAACGTAGCTGCAAAACCCTTCTATTTATCATTGAAAATCATTATGCACGCGACGCTCAACTGATGATGTTCGAAAATCTCCCCATTAGTTAGTTCTTCCATAACGTCTCTTGTTCGAATCACATCTCTGTAAAAGCTTCGCCCGCACACCACAAACACAGCCTACCCTATTGAGCAAAGACCAAATACTCGACAATCCGGCCGCCACTCCCCTGTTTATGAATGAAAAACAATTTACACGCGACTCAGAACTGATGACGCATGAACATTTCACGAACAGTGATTCGCTAACAACCTCTGTTAGAGTCGCAAAGGTCCATATACTTCAGCAACGGTGTACATACTTCAACAACGGTGTACATGCTTCAACAACGGTGTACATACTTCAGCAACGGTGTACATACTTCAACAACGGTGTACATGCTTCAACAACGGTGTACATACTTCCGCAACGGTGTACATACTTCAACAACGGTGTACATGCTTCAACAACGGTGTACATACTTCCGCAACGGTGTACATACTTCAACAACGGTGTACATATTTCAACAACGGTGTACATACTTCCGCAACGGTGTACATACTTCCGCAACGGTGTACATACTTCAACACCGGTGTACATGCTTCAACAACGGTGTACATACTTCCGCAACGGTGTACATACTTCAACACTGGTGTACATGCTTCAACAACGGTGTACATACTTCCGCAACGGTGTACATACTTCAACAACGGTGTACATGCTTCAACAACGGTGTACATACTTCCGCAACGGTGTACATACTTCAACAACGGTGTACATGCTTCAACAACGGTGTACGTGCTTCAGCAACGGTGTACGTGCTTCAACAACGGTGTACATGCTTCAGCAACGGTGTACGTGCTTCAACAATGGTGAGCATGCTTCAGCAACGGTGTACATGCTTCAACAACGGTGTACGTGCTTCAACAACGGTGTACATGCTTCAACAACGGTGTACATGCTTCAACAACGGTGTACGTGCTTCAACAACGGTGTACATGCTTCAACAACGGTGTACGTGCTTCAGCAACGGTGTACGTGCTTCAACAACGGTGAGCATGCTTCAGCAACGGTGAGCATGCTTCAGCAACGGTGTACATACTTCAACACCGGTGTACATGCTTCAACAACGGTGTACATACTTCCGCAACGGTGTACATACTTCAACACTGGTGTACATGCTTCAACAACGGTGTACATACTTCCGCAACGGTGTACATACTTCAACAACGGTGTACATGCTTCAACAACGGTGTACATGCTTCAACAACGGTGTACATGCTTCAACAACGGTGTACATGCTTCAGCAACGGTGTACGTGCTCAGGAACGTAATTCAGGCACTAATAAATGTCAAAGGATCCTAAACACTTAACCTAACACACCGCTAACTATCCATTCAATTATGTATAATAATAATTATATATGTATAATGACAAACTTATTTTTAATACACAGTACTTTTAAGTGTTGGGGGACGGCCGTCGCTTTAACGACCCAAGCCTGAGGGCAGGTTACACAAATACACATAATTGCAAACGGAACCTAACCCACCTAATGTAGACCTAACTATACCCCACATTTTAATATATAATAATAATTATTCATGTAAGACAATATCATGAATGTATACACATTTTTAATGTATAAATGTGTCCTCAGGGCATACCCTGAACACCCCCTGAGGCCAACCCGTTCTCGCACTTGCTTATAGTCAATATTGGCTTATTTAATAAGTGCATATGTGACATACTAATTGATTGTGAATATTTTAGTTTACCTTGAAAAGCTTCATAGAAAACACCGACCTCACCTAACCTTCTTAGTTTGTTAAGATAAGCATCTTATTGCTTCTTAATTACAATTATTACTTAACCTATACCGTTGATAGGTTAAGTAATAATTGTAAATAAGAAGCAATAAGATGCTTATCTTAACATACTAAGAAAGTTAGGTAAGGTCGGTGTTTTCTATGAAGCTTTTCAAGGTAAACTATATTATTCACAATCAATTAGTATGTCACATATGCACTTATTAAATAAGCCAATATTGACTATAAGCAAGTGCGAGAACGGGTTGCTGAGGCAGGTTTGGAATCATGACTTGCAATTCTCATTAATTGAAAAATCTATATAACTGGTCTTTCAATTAATTCAGTGAATTTATATTAAAACCAAAACTAGTTTTACAACACAATATGAATAACGTTTACAACAATATTGAAATGTTAAAGGCCGGAGTGAGTAAAACTGAGGAGTAAAACGTCCGTACGAATGTTACGTAGTGTAAGGCTCATCCCGGCTCCCTCGGGAATTATCCCACACACAACCAGAGTTTTGGTTTTCATATTGAGTTTTTTTGTTTCCCCATTGACAATGGCCCCGGCGCTTAATATATAAATCCCAAGCGTGAGGCACAGCTGTTATTGAGGGATTACTTACAGCCTAGCCGACCCAAACTGAGCCATTCCAGGATGAATGGACAAACCGTAGTTGGCCACAGCCGCACGAGGCTATTGTCTCTTCGAACGCTACGCAAACAAGGTGCAATTAAAGCGCAGGACTTATTGGAGGGTGAAATGTGTCAGTTACTGGTGTAAACAAAAGGTTGTGTGTGTGTGTGTGTGTGTGTGTGTGTGTGTGTGTGTGTGCGTGTGTGTGTGTGTGTGTGTGTGTGTGTGTGTGTGTGTGTGTGTGTGTGTGTGTGTGTGTGTGTGTGTGTGTGTGTGTGAGTATGTGTGTGTGTGCGTGTGTGTGTGTGTGTGTGTGTGTGTGTGTGTGTGTGTGTGTGTGTGTGTGTGTGTGTGTGTGTGTGTGTGTGTGTGTGTGTACTCACCTATTTGTGTCTGCAGGATCGAGCACTAACTCTTGGATCCCGCCTTTCGAGCCATCGGCTGTTTCAGCAATGACTCCTATTCTATTTCCCTATCATATCTAGTTTTAAAATTATAAAAAGAATTTACTTCCACAACCTGCTCCTTAAGTGCATTCCATTTTTCCCACTACTCTCACGCTAAAAGAAAACTTCCTAACATCTCTGTGACTCATCTGAGTTTCCAGCTTCCACCCATGTCCCCTAGTTCAGTTACTATTCTGTGTGAACATTTCAACTATGTCCACTCTGTCAATTCCCCTGAGTATTTTATACGTTCCAGTCATATCCCCCCTCTCCCTTCTTCTTTCTAGTGTCGAAAGGCTCAGTTTCTTCAGGCGCTCTTAATACCCCATCCTTCGTAACGCTGGGACGAGTCTCGTTGCAAACATCTGAACCTTTTCCAGTTTCCCTCTGTGCTTCTTCAGATGGGGACTCCATGATGAGGCGCCATACTCTAAGACTGGCCTCACGTAGGCAGATGTAAAGCACCCTAAATGACTCCTTACTACTTAGGTTCGTGAATGATGTTCTAACTTTTGCCAGCGTTGTATGACAGTACGCTGCTGTCGTTATCCTATTTATATGTGCTTCAGGAGATAGATTAGGTAGTTACGTCCACGCCCAGGTCTCTTTCTCGCGTCGTGACAGGTAGACGGTTCCCCTTCATTGTCCCTTTGGTCTCCTATCACCTAGTCCCATTTCCATAACTTTACATTTGCTTGTGTTTAACTCCAGTAGCCATTTTTCTGACCATCTTTGCAACCTGTTCAAGTCCTCTTGGAGGATCTTACAATCCTCATCTATCACAACTCTTCTCGTCAACTTTGCGTCATCCGCGAACATGTAGGACTCCTGTAAACATGTCTTTAACATATATTAGAAACAGAATTAGTCCTAGTACCGATCCTTGAGGTACTCCACTCGTTACTGTTGGCCAGTCCGACTTCTCGCCCCTTACCGTAACTCTCTGGCTTCTTCCTGTTAGGTAGTTTCTTATCCATGCTAGGGCCTTTCCTCCCACCTTCGCCTGCCTATCGAGTTTGAATTAGCAGTCTCATGTGCGGTACTGTATCAAAGGCTTTTTGGTAGTCCAGAAATATGCAGTCTGCCCAATCTTCTCTGTCCTTGTCTTATCCTCGTTATTTTATCATAGAATTCCAAAAGGTTTGTTAGGCAAGATTTCCATTTCTAGAAACCATGTTGATGTTTGTTCACAAACCTAACGTTCTCTAGGTGATGCAACCAGTCTTAGCCTAATTATTGTTCCAATTATTTTACTGGGGATGCTTGTCAGTGATACAGGTCTATAGTTAAGTGCCTCCTCCTAATCGCCTTTCTTGAAAATTGGAAACAACCTTTGCCCTCTTCCAGCAATTGGGTAGTTCTCCCGACATAAGTGATTCATTAAAGATCCTTGCCAGAGGCACGCTGAGGGCCTGCGCTGACTCATTTAGTATCCTCGGAGAAAATTTGTCTGGTCTAACCGCTTTAGTTTCATCTTAGTGTTGTCAACTGTTTCATTACCTCCTCTGCAGTCACCTCTATATCTGACTAGTCTTTCATCTAGGGCAATTCTCTTCTAACAATGGGAGCTGCTCAGGCTCGGTTGTGAGCACTCCATGGAAACTGGCATTCAGTGCCCGCAGATTTCCTCATCACTTTTTTATATTCCCCCTCTGTTTTCCTTGGTCTTGTCACTTGCTCGTTGTCACCGTCATTTTTCATATATTGTTGAGTAGTAATTAAGGTTGCTTTTTCACTTTGATCGCAATATCGTTCTCATAATTTCTTTCCGATGCTCTTCTTATGTTAATGTAATCGTTCCTAGCTCTATTGCATCTGATCCTGTTGTCCTCTGTCCTTTGCCTTCTTTACTTCCTCCGCTTCCGCCTGCTGCTCCTTTTTGCTACCTGACGCTGTCTATTAAACCATGGGTTATTATATTCCCTCACACTTTTTTCCTTTACTGTTGATATAAATCTCTCATCGGCCTTCTTAGCATTTCCGTATGACTAGGTCCATCATGTGTGTGTACTCACCTATTTGTGCTTGCGGGGGTTGAGCTTTGGCTCTTTGGTCTCGCCTCTCAACTGTCCATCAACTGATGTACAGGTTCCTGAGCCTACTGGGCTCTATCATATCTACATTTAAAATTGTGTATGGAGTCAGCCTCCACCACATCACTGCCTAATGCATTCCATCCGTTAACTACTCTGACACTGAAAAAGTTCCTTCTAACGTCCCTGTGGCTCATGTGGGTACTCAGCTTCCACCTGTGTCCCCTTGTTCGCGTCCCAGTCAGTGTTGAATAGTTTATCCTTGTTAACCCGGTCGATTCCCCTGAGTGTAATGGTATATGCAAACCATAGCTCCTTCCTCCTGCCGTGTCCCCTTGTCTTCCCTTCCTTTGGGTCATCCCTTCCATTTGTCACGGTCTGACCCTCGTGGTCATAAACAGTGAGGTCACTTCTTCCCCTCCCTCTCTGTCCATCTGTTCAGTGTTGAATTGGAAATAGTACCTCAGGGCCAAGAAACTTGTGTTCTCAAGTTACACGTGGGTGCCCAGCCGGCGTTCCCACAGGAAAGTCGTTGGTGCCTTCCCAGTTTTTGGAGTTTTCTGTCAAGAGGAATTGACCCTTATGGTCAAGCCTGATTCGGATTGGTTGAAGACATGTAGGCCTGTGGAGGCGGGGCCCCACAGGGTAGTGCCTGTCCATGCTATTGGCCCGGATTCTATATCACCTAGTTATGTTTAAATACATTGGCCATAGGCTTGGGATAGGCGGAGTTAATTGGGCCTAGGAACTAGGGGGTGGAACCTGCCCCATTGGTAAGCGTTTTGAGAATATTAGTTAGTGTGTTCTGGAGCTTAGTGGGGTACAGGTTCCCTTGACCTGTGGGAGGTAAGCCATCAACATCTTGGCCTCAGTGTGGTTTTAAGGTATTGTGCACTTGATTTCATGTCCTCAGTAGATACCCATTTTGCCTCTTAGGATGTGCTAGGACCTTTCAAATTTGATTTTAATTTACTTGCTGAATTAATAAAGAGAAATACATTGGTTCCAGTGGTATTCAGTTAATCCCCTGGTTTTTTTTTTTATATATTTTTCTACTTTCTCATTTTTATGTGTTGATGTGTTGACATAGAAAGTTCCCGTGTTCCCCTCCATCTTATGAATATTAAAGTTGCTCTGGAATCTCCCTTTCAGTAAGATTACAGTATTAATCCTTTAAGATTCATTTACTTGCCCTTTGAGTTCCAGGATTATTGATTCCCTTCCTTCCTGGGGAAACAATAATTTTAGACTCATTCATTTATGTTTGGGAAGGTGGTGGCAGTGTTTAATGATTTTAATTATTAGTTATAAATTAATAACCCCTATTCTTGTTGTGTTCGCCTCATTTAATATTCAGCTTATATTCGTGGCAGTCCAGTGAGGGGTCATATTGGACTGCAACAGTGTTAAGCTGGGGGTATTGACATGAGGGAAAGGGTTAGTACAATGATAGAGATATCATAACTATTACATGAGGATTTTGTAGGTTGTGATCATGTCTCCCCTTACTCTTCTGTCTTCCAGTGTCGAAAGGTGCATTTCCCGCACCCTTTCCTCGTAACTCATGCCTCTTAGTTCTGGGACTAGTCTAGTGGCATACCTTTGGACTTTCTCCAGCTTCGTCTTGTGCTTGACGGGTTCCATGCTGGGGCTGCATACTCCAGGATTGGTCTTACATATGTGGTGTACAAGATTCTGAATGATTCCTTACACAGGTTCCTGAACGTTGTTCTGATGTTAGCCAGCCTCGCATATGCCGAAGACGTTATTCTTTTTATGTGGGCTTCAGGAGACAGGTTTGGTGTGATATCAACTCTTAGATCTTTCTCTCTGTCCGTTTCATTAAGTACTTCATCTCCTATTCTGTATCCTGTGTCTGGCCTCCTGTTTCCACTGCCTAGTTTCATTACTTTGTATTTACTCGGCTTGAACTTCAACAGCCATTTGTTGGACCATTCACTAAGTATGACTAGGTCATCTTGTAGCCTCCTACTATCATCCTCTGTTTCAATCCTCCTCATAATTTTTGCATCATCGGCAAACATTGAGAGAAACGATTCTATACCCTCTGGGAGAACATTTACAAATATCAGAAACAGTATAGGTCCAAGGACTGACCCCTGCGGGACTCCACTTGTAACGTCTCGCCAATCTGAGACTTCACCCCTCACACAGACTCGTTGTCTCCTGTTGCTTAGATACTCCTTTATCCAATGGAGTACCTTCCATTTCACTCCAGCCTGCATCTCCAGCTTTCTCACTAGCTTCTTGTGTGGCACTGTATCAAAGGCTTTCTGACAATCCAAAAATATGCAGTCTGCCCACCCTTCTCTTTCTTGCCTTATTTTTGTTGCCTGGTCGTAGAATTCAAGTAACACTGTGAGGCAGGACCTGCCATCCCTGAACCCATGTTGATGCTGTGTTACAAAGTTCTTTCGCTCCAGATGCTCCACTAGCTTTCTTCACACAATCTTCTCCATCAGGTTGCATTGTATGCAGGTTAGGGACACTGGCCTGAAGTTCAGTGCCTCCTGTCTATCCCCTTTCTTGTATATCGGCACTACGTTAGCTGCTTTCCAAATATCTGGCAGTTCCCCTGTTGCCAGTGATTTGTTATTCACTATGGAGCGTGGTAGGCACAGTTCTTTTGCTCCTTCCTTTAGTATCCAAGGGGAGATTCCATCTGGGCCTATAGCCTTTGTCACATCCAACTCTAGTAAACACTTCCTTACTTTCCCACTGGTAATCTCAAACTCTTCCAGTGGTTCCTGGTTAGCTACTCCCTCTCTTATCTCTGGAATTTCTCCTTGCTCTAAGGTGAAGACCTCTTGGAATTTCTTACTCAGTTCCTCACACACTTCTTTGTCGTTTGTAGTGAATCCTTCTGCCCCTATCCTTAATTTCCTAACCTGTTCCTTTACTCATAACCTGAGTCTTTGCCTTGCTTGCGATGTCGTTTCGTATTGTCTTTCTGCCTCTCTTCTCATCCTAACATATTCATTCCCGGGATTCTGGTATCTTTCTCTGCTCTCCAGTGTCCTGTTATTCCTATAGTTTCTCCATGCCCTTTTACTTTGCTGCTTAGCAAGCCTACATCTCTGATTAAACCATGGGTTTCTCATCTTCATTTCACTGTTTTCTTTTTGGGCCGAGACAAACTTGTTTGCTGCGTCCTTGCACTTTTGCGTGATGTAGTTCATCATATCTTGGGCCGTCTTTTTCCTGAGCTCTGTTTCCCACGCTATATCTGTTAGGAATTTTCTTATCTCCTCATAGTTTCCCTTTTGGTATGCTAACCTTTTGGTTTCGGTATTTCTCCTCGAGTTCAATAACCCTTCTGCAATCAGGTACTCAAACACCAGTACACTGTGGTCGCTCATTCATACTGGGGACTCAAAACCGATTTCTCTTATGTCAGAGTCGTTCAGGGTGAAGACCAGGTCGAGTCTCGCTGGTTCGTCATTTCCTCTCATCCTTGTGGGTTCTCTGACATGCTGGTTAAGAAGTTTCTAGTCGCCAACTCCAGTAGTTTGGCTCTCCACGTATCCTCGCCGCCATGCGGTTCCTTGTTCTCCCAATCAATCCTTCCGTGATTGAAGTCCCCCATGATGAGCAGGTGGGATCTATTTCCACAGGCAGCAGAGGCTGCCCTCTCAATTATAGAGTTAACTGCCATGTTGTTGTTTTCGTACTCTTGACTGGGTCTTCTGTCATTCGGTGGAGAGTTATATATTACTGCTACTACTATCCTTGGTCCTCCCATTGTCATGGTGCCTGCTATGTATTCTCTGAAACCCTCACAGCCCAGGATAGCCATCTCCTTAAAACTCCATTCCTTTCTCGTGAGTAGGGCCACTCCGCCTCCTCCCCTACCTTCCCTTTCTTTACTTATTACTGTGTAGTCCTGGGCAAACACGGCATTCATTATGATTCCAGAGAGTTTTGTTTCGATGAGTCCGATTACATCTGGGTTCACTTCTTGTGCTCTTTCCCTTAATTCACTTGCCATGCTTGTGATCCCATCTATGTTCGAGTACATTACTCTGAAACTGACTCTCATCTGCTTCTCCTCTGGGGTGGACCTGTGGGGTCTGGGGTGAGCGGGAACTGGGAGGATCCGGGTACGGGGTGACTGGTGGAGGAGGAAGGGCTTGGGGGGGGGGGGGAGGGGGAGGGTAGGGGGGTTGGGTGAGAGGAGGAGGGTTGGGGGGGGGGTGAGAGGGGGAGGGTTGGGGGGGTGGGATAGAGGGGGAGGGTTGGGGGGGTGAGAGGGGGAGGGTTGAGGGGGTGAGAGGAGGAGGTTTGGGGGGATGGGGGAGAAGGGGGGATTTGGGGGGGCAGTAAAGGGGGGAGGGCTTGGGGGGCGTGGGGGGAAAGGGAAGGCTGAGGTGGGTGAGGAAGAGGGGAGGATTTTGGGGAGTAGTGGAGAGGGGAAGGATTAGGTGGGGTGGGGGAGAGTGGGGGGCTTAGGGGGGCGGGGGAGAACGGAGGGCTTGTGGGTGGGAGAGATGGGAGGGCATGTGGGTGAAGAGAGGGCTTGGGGGATGGGGGAGTAGGGAGGTCCTGGGGGGAGGGGGGAGTGGGAGGAGGGGGTTGGGTGGGGGGTGGGTGGGGGGAGGGTGCCTTAGGTGGGTACTTAGTGGGGGGCTGACAGGGGTTGGGGCAAGTAGGGTGTCTGTTGGGTAGAATGTGGGGGTGGTGCCGCACTCCCTGTGGCTAGTGCACTGTTTGAGGAGGGTTCCCCACTCTCCTCTGGGATTGTAGGGATCAGGGTTGTAGCTCCCTGATTCCTTTCTCTTTCCCTGCGCTCCTTCCTCGCGTCTGCTGCCTTCATTCTCTCTTCTCTTGTCACATCCCTCTACAGGAATACTTTTTTGAACTTCTCTACATTTGCTAGACAGCACTTCCTTGCTTACAGTTCCTCTTTAATGACTTCGCTCATGAAAACCACCTTTATCATTCGGTCCCTGTCCTTGTTGTACTTTCCAAGCCTGAAAACCTTTTCAACATTTTGTTCAGTTCCCTCCATCCTTACCTCTTTAAGGATCTCTTTAATCGATGTTTTTGTCCTTGTCTCTCCGCTCCTTTGGTCTGGTCCCTGTTTGCTCTTTAATGCCTGCTACTACTACTGCTCTATTTCTCTCTATCAGCCGGCTAGTACATCTAGCTGCTTCCTGAGAGGAGGCCACTTCCATGGCAACTTCCTTAGCTGCAGACCTAACTTCAGGGCTCATTTTAAGCATTTCAGCAAATGAGAGCTGAGGTGTGGAGGTCCCCTCCACAGTAGCATTCCTGTCTCCCTGAGGCATGGTTTGTGTATGATATTGTGGAGAAGTCTCCTTCAGGCATCTTATCTCCTCCTTTGCTGCCCTTAGTTCATCCTGCAGGTTGGCAACTGTCTCCCTCATTACTCTCAATCCTTCACTGAATTCATCCCACATTTGCTGGAATACTCCCTTCATCCAGGCTTCCTGTTCCACCCCATCCTCTGAATTTGTTCCAGACGCAATTCTCATCCTGCGTTTGTCACCCCGAGTTCGTGTCCCTTCCATGTTTTCCCAATGAGCGAGAGGGAGAGAGAGAGAGAGAGGGAGGGAGAGGGAGAGAGGGAGAGAGAGAGAGAGAGAGAGACAGAAAGATGTAGGGGAGAGAGAGAGAGAGAGAGAGAGAGAGAGAGAGAGAGAGAGAGAGAGAGAGAGAGAGAGAGAGAGAGAGAGAGAGAGAGAGAGATGTAGGGGAGAGATATAGAGGGAGAGAGAGAGAGAGAGAGAGAAAGAGAGAGAGAGAGAGAGAGAGAGAGAGAGAGAGAGAGAGAGAGAGAGAGAGAGAGAGAGAGAGAGAGAGAGAGAGAGAGAGAGAGAGAGAGAGAGAGAGAGAGAGAGAGATGTAGGGGAGAGATATAGAGGGAGAGAAAGAGAGAGAGAGAGAGAGAGAGAGAGAGAGAGAGAGAGAGAGAGAGAGAGAGAGAGAGAGAGAGAGAGAGAGAGAGAGAGAGAGAGAGAGAGAGAGAGAGGGAGAGAGAGAGAGAGGGGGGGAGACAGAGAGAGAGGGGAGAGAGAGAGAGAGAGAGAGAGAGAGAGAGAGAGAGAGAGAGAGAGAGAGAGAGAGAGAGAGAGAGAGAGAGAGAGAGAGAGAGAGAGAGGGAGAGAGAGAGAGAGGGGGGGAGACAGAGAGAGAGGGGAGAGAGAGAGAGAGAGAGAGAGAGAGAGAGAGAGAGAGAGAGAGAGAGAGAGAGAGAGAGAGAGAGAGAGAGAGAGAGAGAGAGAGAGAGAGAGAGAGAGAGAGAGAGAGAGAGAGAGAGAGGTGTGTCTCAGTGTGTATTGGGGGGGAGGGAGGTGGAAGAGAGGGAGGTGATGTGAGGGTCTGTGGAGGGATTAGAGTGGGAAGGTTATGGGAGGGTATAGACCATATGGTTGGGAGGCCGTGTGTGAACTTTTGTTGCTCTGGTGGGAGGGGGTGGGGGTGAGAGAAGGGGGGGGAGAGTTGTCCCGGTGTAGGGCAGAGTGTTTTTTTTCACACTTAGGTATCACAAACTAGATCCCACATGAGCCGCACATTTCCCTTGATATTCGTTTCAGTTTGTTAACTTATATCCAAGACTAACTATTAAAAAGCAATAACACTGTACACAGATTGACTGACTGACTTTGTGAGAGGCCTTACCTTACTGCCAATTCAAAACATCCCGCAGCACAAACAGGTGTTAAGTACTGTTGACAGTGGTGTGTAGGCCTGCTGTCTCCATCCACGCCGCTGCCAGGCGTAGGTCCCTCCAACTTGTCACTATATATCACCAGTATTAAGAACATAAGAACATAAGAACAAAGGTAACTGCAGAAGGCCTATTGGCCCATACGAGGCAGCTCCTATTCTATAACCACCCAATCCCACTCATATACTTGTCCAACCCGTGCTTGAAACAATCGAGGGACCCCACCTCCACAATGTTACGCGGCAATTGGTTCCACAAATCAACAACCCTGTTACTGAACCAGTATTTACCCAAGTCTTTCCTAAATCTAAACTTATCCAATTTATATCCATTGTTTCGTGTTCTGTCCTGTGTTGATACTTTTAATACCCTATTAATATCCCCCCGGTTATGTCCATTCATCCACTTGTGCTCCTTAATCCTCTTAGCACCGATATAGTTCAATGCCACACGTTTAGAATCACTTCTTCACTATCCTATTCACTATTTGTTATGATCTTCACTATCACATCTAGTTGTGAACACTCTGACCAAGCAGTGGCCCACGTGCTTGTCCTGGCATAGATGTTGTACGCCTGATCTTGTCTAATATGCACTATCGGACACTATCCATAAGTTTTCTAGTTTCAAAATGGTGTGTTGCACTTTGAATTATCACTGAACACCGAATTTCCCGTGTATCCCTCTGATGTGCCGAGATATAAAGCCTTATTGACGAGCGCGGCGCAACGTGACCACCTCCCTCACCCTCGAGAACGTGAAAGATCGCACAGCGTCGCACACGCACACCTCGTGCGTGTGTGTGTGTGTACTCACCTAATTGTGCTTGCGGGGGTTGAGCTTTGGCTCTTTGGTCCCGCCTCTCAACTGTCAATCAACTGTGTGTGTGTGCATGCGTGTATGTGTGTGTTTGTGTGCGTGCGTGCGTGCGTGCGTGCGTGTGTGCGTGTGCATTCACCTAGTTGTGTCTTGCGGGGGTTGAGCGGCCCGCCTCTCAACTGTTTACTAACTACTTTTTTTTCCCTCACACCACACACACACACACACCCACACACCAGGAAGCAGCCCGTGACAGCTGACTATGTCCCAGGTACCTATTTACTGCTAGGTAACAGGGGCATTCAGGGTGAAAGAAACTTTGCCCATTTGTTTCTGCCTCGTGCGGGAATCGAACCTGCGCCACAGAATTATGAGTCCTGCACGCTATCCACCAGGCTACGAGGGCCCTGTGTGTGTGTGCGTGTGTGTGTGTTGGTGAATAAGTGAATAGGTAGTCGATATAGCATACATTTCCCGTCGGAGTTTCATTATGCATTCATGAAGAAGGTGGGAGCCCCAGAAAATTTAGGTGGTAGGAGGGAAGGCTGTGATGGAGAAGAGGAGGGAGACAACAAGAAGTGGATGTAATTAAATCAAAACAAAAGGGATACAAGGAAACAGGAAGGGGATCGTATGTGGAAAGAGGAAAGGGATGGAGAAGTAAAATAAATTTGTGTAGGAAATACAAGATGGGAAGAACGTAGAGGAGAAGACACAGAATGAAGAGAGGACGTGTCTAAAATGAGTGGAAAGTGTATAAAAAGGATAATAAAGTCCAATGGAGACAGAATGTATGGAGGAGGGGAAAAGCAGTGCGGAAAATACAGAGAATTGAGAAGAATGACAGGTAATAACGGAGAAAAGTGGACAGAAGAAGACACGTAGGGATGAAATGATTTAGGAAACAAAGTTAGAGAATGAAGGCGCCAGCATGATATACATATACCGACAACTAAGTCATGGGAGGGTGAGAGGATGGGATGATGATGACAGAGTCCAGGCTGGCTGTGGCACATGAAGGAAAATGGCTCCGAGAGTCGAGAAAAGAAAAAATACGGATGATTGCATACGTCCCAAATTTTCTCCACTGTATCACACATCAACAAGATAATGTCATCGCCATATGCAATACAAGCGAGTTTCAGGACTGTCCTCACGATCCCCATCAAGTAATCTCTTTGGATGATTCACTATATTCTAGATACGTTAGACTAGTTAGAGAAGCGATGAACAAAGTAAACAGTTTACCGCTGGGCCAAGATATCACTCCTCAGTATACTCTTTCATCACTATTACAACGACTGGCAACATGATATCACTCCTCAGTATACTCTTTCATCACTATTACAACGACTGGCAACATGATATCACTCCTCAGTATACTCTTTCATCACTATTACAACGACTGGCAACATGATATCACTCTTCAGTACACTCTTTCATCACTATTACAACGACTGGCAACATGATATCACTCTTCAGTACACTCTTTCATCACTATTACAACGACTGGCAACATGATATCACTCTTCAGTATACTCTTTCATCACTATTACAACGACTGGCAACATCTTGGAGCCCCACATCTAGTTTAAGGTGATGTGAAATTTTTCTGATATATTTGCACAATTAAAACCTGACAGGATTTTTCATATTTGAGAAAATATATAATTATTGTAACTAATTAAATACATATTAATTGTGCCTTGAACAAAGAGTGCGATATTAACAAGTGATTACTGTACAGATTACCGGTAACGGTCTCAAATGATAAAGTATCTTATGTAATTATGAGAAAGTGCACAATGAAATCACACTGAGGTGTTGTGTCAATTAAGAATTCGAAGCTATGCTCCGTGTACTACCAAGAACACGCCTTAAACCATTACATCACAACATGGTCACAAGAATGGCACCGTCAGATTCAACTGAATCCTCTAGGGTTTCTGAGGCTTCCACTGAAGCCTAACCAGGATTTCGTACAATTTCCCCCCTGTACTCTTTCTTGAAGTCTAGGAATTCTACAAATAACACTTTTAATTCAAATTACTCTTAGAAAGTTCTATGCCTGAATAACTATATAAAACTTAAAAGAGAAATGAGGAAAAGAAGCTGGGAAATGAGGAAAAGAAGCTGGGATATGAGGGACAAGAAGCTGGGATATGAGGACTGAGAACAAGAACGATGACCAGCTCCTTGTCCTCATGTCCCTTCCATGTGTCACTGTTCACGTGTTTATATATAAAGACTAACGAAATATATTTAGGAAAACACTATTTACCCGAATTGCTCAACATTTTAGTTTTACAGTGAATTTAAAGGACTCCAATAGTCAATAGTGTTAACGTGTGTCGTTCTTAAATATGTGTGGTTGTGTAGTGTTTGGGTGTGTCGTGTGTGTGGGTGTGTCGTGTGTGTGGGTGTGTCGTGTGTGGGTGTGTCGTGTGTGTGGGTGTGTCGTGTGTGGGTGTGTCGTGTGTGTGGGTGTGTCGTGTGTGGGTGTGTCGTGTGTGTGTGTGTCGTGTGTGGGTGTGTGTGTCGTGTGTGTGTGTGTCGTGTGTGGTTGTGTAGTGTTTGGGTGTGTCGTGTGTGTGGGTGTGTCGTGTGTGTGGGTGTGTCGTGTGTGTGTGTGTCGTGTGTGGGTGTGTGTGTCGTGTGTGTGTGTGTCGTGTGTGGTTGTGTAGTGTTTGGGTGTGTCGTGTGTGTGGGTGTATCGTGTGTGTGGGTGTGTCGTGTGTGGGTGTGTCGTGTGTGCGGGTGTGTAGTGTTTGGGTGTGTCGTGTGTGGTTGTGTAGTGTTTGGGTGTGTCGTGTGTGTGGGTGTGTCGTGTGTGTGGGTGTGTCGTGTGTGGGTGTGTCGTGTGTGCGGGTGTGTAGTGTGTGGATGTGTCGTGTGTGGGTGTGTCGTGTGTGGGTGTGTCGTGTGTGGGTGTGTCGTGTGTGTGGGTGTGTCGTGTGTGGGTGTGTCGTGAGTGGGTGTGTCGTGTGTAGGTGTGTCGTGTGTGGGTGTGTCGTGTGTGGGTGTGTCGTGTGTGGGTGTGTCGTGTGTGTGTGTGTCGTGTATGTAGGTGTGTCGAGTGTGTAGGTGTGTTGTGTATGTAGGTTTGTCGAGTGTGTAGGTGTGTTGTGTATGTAGGTTTGTCGTGTGTGTAGGTGAGTAGTGTGTGGTTGTGTAGTGTTTGGGTGTGTCGTGTGTGTGGGTGTGTCGTGTGTGTGGGTGTGTCGTGTGTGGGTGTGTAGTGTGTGCGGGTGTGTAGTGTGTGGATGTGTCGTGTGTGGGTGTGCCGTGTGCGGGTGTGTCGTGTGTGGGTGTGTCGTGTGTGGGTGTGTAGTGTTTGGGTGTGTCGTGTGTGGGTGTGTCGTGTGTGGGTGTGTCGTGTGTGGGTGTGTCGTGTGTGAGTGTGTCGTGTGTGGGTGTGTCGTGTGTGGGTGTGTCGTGTGTGGGTGTGTCGTGTGTGGATGTGTCGTGTGTGGATGTGTCGTGTGTGGGTGTGTCGTGTGTGGAAGTGTCGTGTGTGGGTGTGTCGTGTGTGGGTGTGTCGTGTGTGGATGTGTCGTGTGTGTGTGTGTGTGTGTGTGTGTGTGTGTGTGTGTGTGTGTGTGTGTGTGTGTGTGTGTGTGTGTGTGTGTGTGTGGTTGTGTGGGTGTGTCCTGTGTGTGTGTGTGGGTGTGTCATATGTGGGTGTGTCGTGTGTGGATGTGTCGTGTGTGGATGTGTCGTGTGTGGGTGTGTCGTGTGTAGATGTGTCGTGTGTGGATGTGTCGTGTGTGGATGTGTCGTGTGTGGGTGTGTCGTGTGTGGATGTGTCGTGTGTGGGTGTGTCGTGTGTGGGTGTGTCGTGTGTGGGTGTGTCGTGTGTGGGTGTGTCGTGTGTGGGTGTGTCGTGTGTGGGTGTGTCGTGTGTGGGTGTGTCGTGTGTGGATGTGTGGTTGTGTCGTGTGTGTGTGTGTGTGTGTGTGTGTGTGTGTGTGTGTGTGTGTGTGTGTGTGTGTGTGTGTGTGTGTGTGTGTGTGTGTGTGTGTACTCACCTAGTTGTACTCACCTAGTTGTGTTTGCGGGGGTTGAGCTCTGGCTCTTTGGTCCCGCCTCTCAACCGTCAATCAACAGGTGTACAGATTCCTGAGCCTATCGGGCTCTGTCATATCTACACTTGAAACTGTGTATGGAGTCAGCCTCCACCACATCACCCCCTAATGCATTCCATTTGTCAACCACTCTGACACTAAAAAAGTTCTTTCTAATATCTCTGTGGCTCATTTGGGCACTCAGTTTCCACCTGTGTCCCCTTGTGCGTGTTCCCCTTGTGTTAAATAGACTGTCTTTATCTACCCTATCAATCCCCTTCAGAATCTTGAATGTGGTGATCATGTCCCCCCTAACTCTTCTGTCTTCCAGCGAAGTGAGGTTTAATTCCCGTAGTCTCTCCTCGTAGCTCATACCTCTCAGCTCGGGTACTAGTCTGGTGGCAAACCTTTGAACCTTTTCCAGTTTAGTCTTATCCTTGACTAGATATGGACTCCATGCTGGGGCTGCATACTCCAGGATTGGCCTGACATATGTGGTATACAAAGTTCTGAATGATTCTTTACACAAGTTTCTGAATGCCGTTCGTATGTTGGCCAGCCTGGCATATGCCGCTGATGTTATTCGCTTGATATGTGCTGCAGGAGACAGGTCTGGCGTGATATCAACCCCCAAGTCTTTTTCCTTCTCTGACTCCTGAAGAATTTCCTCTCCCAGATGATACCTTGTATCTGGCCTAATGCTCCCTACACCTATCTTCATTACATTACATTTGGTTGGGTTAAACTCTAACAACCATTTGTTCGACCATTCCTTCAACTTGTCTAGGTCTTCTTGAAGCCTCAAACAGTCCTCTTCTGTTTTAATCCTTCTCATAATTTTAGCATCGTCCGCAAACATTGAGAGAAATGAATCGATACCCTCCGGGAGATCATTTACATATATCAGAAACAAGATAGGACCGAGTACAGAGCCCTGTGGGACTCCACTGGTGACTTCACGCCAATCAGAGGTCTCACCCCTCACCGTAACTCTCTGCTTCCTATTGCTTAGATACTCCCTTATCCACTGGAGCACCTTACCAGCTACACCTGCCTGTCTCTCCAGCTTATGTACCAGCCTCTTATGCGGTACTGTGTCAAAGGCTTTCCGACAATCCAAGAAAATGCAGTCCGCCCAGCCCTCTCTTTCTTGCTTAATCTGTGTCACCTGATCGTAGAATTCTATCAAGCCTGTAAGGCAAGATTTACCCTCCCTGAATCCATGTTGGCGATTTGTCACGAAGTCCCTTCTCTCCAGATGTGTTACCAGGTTTTTTCTCACGATCTTCTCCATCACCTTGCATGGTATACAAGTCAAGGACACTGGCCTGTAGTTCAGTGCCTCTTGTCTGTCGCCCTTTTTGTATATTGGGACCACATTCGCCGTCTTCCATATTTCTGGTAGGTCTCCCGTCTCTAGTGATTTACTATACACTATGGAGAGTGGCAAGCAAAGTGCCTCTGCACACTCTTTCAGTACCCATGGTGAGATCCCATCTGGACCAACCGCCTTTCTAACATCCAGATCCAGCAGGTGTCTCTTGACCTCCTCTCTCGTAATTTCGAACTCCTCCAAGGCCGCCTGGTTTACCTCCCTTTCTCCTAGCACAGTGACCTCACCCTGTTCTATTGTGAAGACCTCCTGGAACCTCTTGTTGAGTTCCTCACACACCTCTCTGTCATTCTCTGTATACCTGTCCTCGCCTGTTCTAAGTTTCAATACCTGTTCTTTCACTGTTGTTTTCCTTCTGATGTGACTGTGGAGTAGCTTTGGTTCGGTCTTGGCTTTGTTTGCTATATCATTTTCAAAAATTTTCTCTGCTTCTCTTCTCACCTTGACGTACTCATTCCTGGTTCTCTGGTATCTCTCCCTGCTTTCTGGTGTTCTGTTATTCCGGAAGTTCCTCCACGCCTTCTTGTTCAGTTTCTTCGCTTCCATACATGCCCTATTATACCATGGATTCTTTTGTTGCTTCTCGGATTTTTCCCTTTGGGCCGGGATGAACCTGTTTACTGCCTCCTGACACTTTTGGGTAACATAGTCCATCATACCCTGTACAGACTTGTCTCTGAGGTCTGTGTCCCAAGTTATTTCACTTAGGAAACTTCTCATCTGTTCATAATTCCCCTTTCGGTATGCCAGCCTTTTGATTCCTAGTTCTTTTTGGGGGGAGATAAGTCCTAGCTCTACCAGGTACTCAAAGTTCAATACACTGTGGTCACTCATTCCCAAGGGCGCTTCCATCTTAACTTCCCTTATATCCCATTCATTTAGGGTAAATATCAAATCAAGCATTGCTGGTTCATCTTCTCCTCTCATTCTTGTTGGCTCTTTGGTATGCTGGCTTAGAAAGTTTCTTGTTGCCACGTCCAGCAGCTTAGCTCTCCATGTTTCTGGTCCTCCATGCGGGTCTCTGTTCTTCCAATCTATCTTCCCATGGTTGAAGTCTCCCATAATTAGTAGTCCAGATCCATTCCTGCTAGCAACAGAAGCTGCTCTTTCTATTATGTTAATGGTGGCCATGTTGTTTCTATCATATTCCTGTCTAGGTCTTCTGTCATTTGGTGGTGGATTATATATGACTGCGACTATAATTTTTTTCCCTCCATTTGTTACAGTACCTGCTATGTAGTCACTGAAACCTTCACAGCCCTGAATATCCATCTCCTCAAAATCCCAGCCTTTTCTTACCAGCAGAGCTACACCACCCCCACCTCTTCCTTCCCTCTCTTTCCGCATAACATAATAGTCCTGTGGAAACACTGCATTTGTTATTGTTTTCGTGATCTTTGTTTCTGTGAGGGCTATTATGTCTGGGTTTTCCTCTAGTACCAGTTCTCCAAGCTCATTTGCTTTATTTGTAATTCCATCTATGTTAGTGTACATCGCTTTGAGGCTCACTTTCTTCTGTCCCTTCTCAAATCGCCTCCTTGGTGAGTGTTCTGCTGGTGGGGGAGGCTGTTCCATGGGTGTGAGGACCTGTGAGGTGGGTAACAGGATCTCAGAGGATACTGGAATGAGGGGCGGGGGATCCTGTGAAGGGGGAGGGACAGGGAGGGTATGGGGTGAAAGGGGAGGGAGGACGGGAAGGAAAGGGGGGGAGGGAGGACTCGGGAGGAGGGGAGGGGTAGAAGGGTGGGGATTGGGTGTGGGGGGAGGGAGATTTGGCTGAACTTTTGAGTGGGGGCAGGGAGGGTTTGGGGTAGGGGGGTTTTCTATGCAGAGGAGGGAGGCGGGGTTGTCCTCCCTTCTGGTGTTACTGGGTAGCTGGTTGTGGGTTCCCCCCTCGCCTCTGGGGGTGTTGTGTTGGGAGCTGTGACTTCCTGGTTTTCCCCTCTCGCCCTGCGCCTCTTCCTTGCTTCTGCCGCCACGGCTCTCTCCTCCCTTGTCATGTCTCGCTGGAGGAATACATTTTTTAATTTTCCCACGTTTTTCAGGGAGCTCTTCCTTGATAGGATCCTCTCCTTTGTGTTCTCGTTTGCAAACACTATCTTTATCATTCGGTCTCGGTCTTTGTTGTACCGGCCTAGCCTGAAAACCTTCTCAATGCTATGCTCGGCCCCTTCCATGTCTAGTGCCTTTAGTACTTCATTCACTGCTGCTTTGTCCTTGTCATTCCACTCTGTCCTATTGGTTCCTTCCTGTTCCCTAATACCCACAGCAACCACTGATCTTTTCCTTTCCAGCAGTTGGCTAGTGGAGCGTGCCGCCTCCTGCGAGGTGGCTGCTTTCATGGCCACCTCCATCACTGCAGTCATTACTTCAGAGTTATTTTTTTTTAGTATTTCCGCAAATGTTGCTTTTATTGTGGCATTCTCATCCAGAAAACTATTACCACCTTCTCCCTGGGTGGTTTTCTGACTCTCAGCCTCGATACCATTCTCTTTGAGGGTTCTAATCTCCTCCTTTGCTGCTGTCAGCTCTCTTTTCAGGTTGCTTATTTCGTTCTTCATTTCCTGCATCATTTCTTGCATCTCACTCTTGATGTCCTCCAGAAACTGGGCGAACATTTCCTTCATCTCGTCACCTTGGCTCTTTCCTGCTCCCCTGGGACCTCTGGCTGCCATCTTGACCCTGTTGGGATGGGGGAGGGAGAGAGAGAGAGAGGGGGAGAGAGAGAGAGAGAGAGAGAGAGAGAGAGAGAGAGAGAGAAAGGGAGTGATAAAGGGAGAGATAAATTGATCCGACCCTTCCACTGAAGTGAGAAGAAGGTAGAAGGGGAGGGGGGGGGAGGAGATGGAGAGAGAGGCGGGAGGGAGAGGAGAGGGAGAGAGTGGATGAGGAAGAGAGCGGGTGAGGGAGAGAGCGGGTAAGGGAGAGAGGGGGGGAGGTGTGTGTGTGTGTGTGTGTGTGGGCAGAGAGGGAGGGGGAAGGAAAGAGAGGGAGGGGGAGGGAGGGGGAAGGAAAGAGAGGGAGGGGGAGGGAGGGGGAAGGAAAGAGAGGGAGGGGGAGGGAGGGGGAAGGAAAGAGAGGGAGGGGGAGGGGGAGGGAGGGAGGGAGAGAGAGAGAGAGAGAGAGAGGGGGAGAGGGGGAGAGAGAGAGAGAGAGAGAGAGAGAGAGAGAGAGAGAGAGAGAGAGAGAGAGAGAGAGAGAGAGAGAGAGAGAGAGAGAGAGAGAGAGAGAGAGAGAGAGAGAGAGTGAGAGAGAGAGAGAGAGAGCAGGAGAGAGAGAGCAGGAGAGAGATAGTGGGAGTGGGAGAGAGGGAGTGGGAGAGAGGGAGAGTGGGGAGGGGAAGAGTGTGTGTATGGGCGATGCGGGGGACTGGGGGTGGGGGGGGGGCGGAGATGGCGACTAAGTCAGGTCAGGTCAGGTGGTGGGGTCAAGTGACCTGACCTGACTTAGTCGCCATCTCCGCCCCCCCCCCCACCCCCAGTCCCCCGCATCGCCCATACACCGTGTGTGTGTGTGTGTGTGTGTGTGTGTGTGGGTGTGTCCTGTGTGTGTGTGGGTGTGTCGTGTGTGGATGTGTCGTGTGTATGGGTGTGTCGTGTGTGGGTGTGTCGTGAGTGTGTGTGTGTCGTGTGTGTGGGTGTGTCGTGTGTGGGTGTGTCGTGAGTGTGTGTGTGTCGTGTGTGTGGGTGTGTCGTGAGTGTGTGTGTGTCGTGTGTGTGGGTGTGTCGTGTTTGGGTGTGTCGTGTGTGTGGGTGTGTCCTGTGTGTGTGTGTGGGTGTGTCGTGTGTGGATGTGTCGTGTGTATGGGTGTGTCGTGTGTGGGTGTGTCGTGAGTGTGGGTGTGTCGTGAGTGTGTGTGTGTCGTGTGTGTGGGTGTGTCGTGTGTGGGTGTGTCGTGAGTGTGTGTGTGTCGTGTGTGTGGGTGTGTCGTGAGTGTGTGTGTGTCGTGTGTGTGGGTGTGTCGTGTTTGGGTGTGTCGTGTGTGTGGGTGTGTCGTGGGTTGCTGTTTATATGACCGTAGCTGAATAGTGAGTGGAGACGTCATATACATACGTTATAGCATACATGTCACATGTATGCTATAAAAGTGTTATATATGGTGTGTCATGTGTTACATGCATGTGTGTGGTGACATATACCGTGTATATATTATATGAAATACGTCATCTTATATTTTCTTCTGGTTATCGTGCTGTGTCATATGTGATTGTTAAGCTGTATCCATTGTGTAGTTTGTGCTTGTGTCTCGTGTAGTTCTGTCGTTTGTGGTTTTTCTGAACTCACATATTTGCAACCACTACAGCCGAATTGAAAGCAAAGGTCAACAAACTGATTGAAACTGAGAACGCCAAGAAATCCGGACTCCACCTGCCAAAGATTATTGGGGAATATAAGCCTGGATACGCATATGGAAATGTCAAGACTCATAAGCCTGGAACCCCACTTCGGCCAATCATCAGCCAGATACCCACACCCACGTACAGACTGGCGAAGCGACTCAACGGCTTGCTGACTCCTTATGTCCCTTGCACCTTCAGCCTGAAGTCTCCAAAGGAATTTGTTGACTTACTGCGGGGCACACGGGCCACAGGGATAAGAGCCTCGTTGGACGTAGAATCACTGTTTACCAACGTACCTGTGGATGAAACAATCGGGATGATAGCGGACAGAGTGTATCGTGGTCCGGCCTGTACTCCTCTTGACATACCAGAAAACATTCTAAGGAAACTACTCCAAGCTTGTATTAAAGAGGCACCCTCCTTGAGCCCGGATGGGCACATGTATAAGCAAGTAGATGGGGTCACAATGGGTTGTCCCCCCTAGGTGTCCTGTTTGCGAACTTCTACATGGGTACCATCGAACAAAAGGTCTTAGCCGACATGAACTTGAAACCGGCCATATACTGCAGGTATGTTGACGACATTTTTACACAGGTACCTGATGTCAGACATCTGCAGGAGCTGAAGGAGGCATTTGAGCAGAGTTCCGTGCTGCGTTTCACTTACGAGATGCAAAAAGGATAAGAAGCTGCCCTTTCTAGATGTAACAGTCATGGAAAAGAGCGGAGGTTTCCACACTGCAGTCTACACTAAGGAAACGAACATAGGAATGTGCCTAAATGCCAACAGCGACTGCCCAGACAGGTACAAGAGGAGTGTTGTTAACGCATATGTCGACCGTGCTCTCAGCCACAGCTCAGAATGGAAGCAAGTCGACGAAGAACTCTGTAGGGTAAGGCAGGTCCTACTCAACAACGGCTTCTCCAATGGTTTCGTCGAAGACATCATAAGAAGGAAAGTGAAACGCCATGCAACCTCTGAAGAGACAACTAATACAACACCTATACCCCCTATTAGACTATTTTACAGGAACTTCTTTTCCACAGCTCATAAAACGGAGGAAAGGGTCCTGAAAGATATTGTTAATCGAAACGTTATCCCTACAGACAAAAATCAGAGGATACAACTGACGATTTACTATAAAACCAGAAAAACGGCCAGCCTACTCATGAGAAACTCTCCAGACGCAAAGCAGAACGCTTTAAAAGAGACCAACGTCGTCTATGCCTTCAAATGCCCTCTTGGGGACTGTAAGCTCGAAAAAACCCAGTATATAGGCAAGACAACAACATCTCTTTCTAGGCGTTTAACGATGCATAAGCAACAGGGCTCCATTAAGGAACATATAATCTCTTCCCACAACCAAACCATCGCCAGAGAAATCCTAGTAAACAACACAGAAATCATCGATAGATACAGCGATAGCAGGCGGCTTGACGTTTGCGAGGCACTACACATTAAAAAGTCAACACCAGCAATCAACAGCCAATTAATGCACAACTATATTCTACCCACCTCAAGACTCCACTCCAATATAGAAGCATCAAGAAATATGGACCAATAGGCTTTCTACAATCACTTCCATTTCAATACCCATTGTTTCGTGTTCTGTCTTGTGTCAATGAAATTAATACCCTATTAATGCCACCTCTTGTTCTGTCTTGTGTTGATGAAATTAATACCCTATTAATGCCACCTCACCCCATCCACCTCACTCAAATGTAGATATAAACAAATCGGAGATGTGTAAGTTCTATTCAGTTGTGTATGTGTAAACTAAAGTCTTGGAAAATGTAATAAGTTTTACGAAACGCGCTCAAGTGTCGCGTCAGACTAGAAATAAAAATGAATTTTGGGGAATTGATTTTTGAATTACCACCAACAGTGAAAAGAAATGTACGAAACCGAGAAAATTCGTGTTAGAATTATTAATCTTACTTTTTCGGTCATATTTAATAATATATGTCTACAGGAAAGACTGCTACCAAAATATACTAATATATATATATATATATATATATATATATATGTTCAGGTGCAATTGATGGGAACCCATATGTATATATATATTGTGACGATAATCTCCTTCAAGAGATTGAGCCTGCTCTTCCCTCCAAAAGACGTCATTATAAACATCTATATAAAACAAGTATGGAAGAAAAATCCAACAACGACAACACCAGCAAGGTTTGCCAGAGCGCAAAACGTATGCAGCCAGGAACACCTGCTCCACCTCAAACCGCCAAACTACCTGTCTTGTCGCCGGCTCCTCGCTGATTGGCCGCCGGTCCAGCTGCTACTGCACTCTACCCACCATACTACTTGATGTCTGGGGCCGCCACGACCTCAGTCTTCAGAATATTCAGTGCTTTCATACGGTTAACACGTCTTCTTGGTAGACTAAGCTGTGGCTTACGTGTACTAAGAGAGGTGATAGCTTAAAGCCAATATTCCTGCACCTCTCATTTTATTGTATATTGCAGAGCTTGTTATTGCTCACTTGTCTTAACGTAACTTTTCATTTTGTCATTTGATTATTCTTATTATTTTGATTGATTGATTTTATTATACGAATTTGTATGTCCATTTTATTCATGTTTTGTTTATCTAATGTAATTAAAATTCCATTGTTAAAATTTACTTGTGTGTCTTCTCCTTACCTTACCACAGACGAAGTTCCAGATTTTCTATTTTTTTTTATTCTATGTGACGAGGCCATACCCCTAGCTTTTGAACAGCCGAACACCAACGCGTTACCGTCACAATATATATATATATATATATATATATATATATATATATATATATATATATATATATATATATATATATATATATATATATATATATAAAATAGGGGTACCACCTCAGGTGCAATTGATGGGAACCATAGCCTCGAAAAAGAAAATAAAGAGTATTCAGAGTAGAACTCGTGGACTCTCACTGAACACTTTAATCTTTTCTTCTCCTACCACCCATATTCTTTTTTGTATTAATTGTGTTTCTTTTTATTTTATTGCATTGCTACAGTTTACAGAGAACACTCACATATATAACAACATAACAATCAGTGTTCGAGACCTCGTCCAAATCTTCGGAGGTCGGGTGCGTCCCTAAGATACAGCACGGATTTTCCCTCTGAACTGCGACACTGAGGCGCTGGAACAGGAAACTGGCCGCTCTTGAGTCTTTTCTTTTTGCAATGTAAAAGAGGGAGGGTTTTCCCTCGCCCATCTCCTTTAGGACCTTAAGTGCACATTTACCCCAGGCGCCCAGAGTCTCGGAGCCTGTTGGCACGAACCAGTAACAACGTTCTAGGTCTCTGTACTTGTTGGTTTTCTGGGTCTCACTGAAGGTGGCTGCCCCGCCACTCTCCGCTGAACTGTAACGTAGATAGGTATCAGCCAATATAGACGCACATATGTAATCCCATACGACCTGTTTACCTTCCCTCCACGGCTGCAGGGTGACTCCATCTGGGCGTTTTTGGCTGTTGTCAGGTCTGCACAACTGAGGTTCCCTTTGTGCTGGGCACCCAGCTGTAGCCAAACTTCTCTTGATGATGTCATTGACTGCTTCATGTCTTGCAATCTTTCCCTGTGTCTTACTGTTGGAAATTTCCAACACTAAATACAACACTGTTGTATTCTCATTAATTACTACTAATTCTACTAATCATTGTAGTGATTAAAATTAACCCAACGTAGAGTTCACATGTACTAATAATTACATCTGTACAGTAAGGCTAGAATTCTTACGTCACCCGACGCCAGTATTGCGTCAGATTCCAATTGTAATAAACACATTTATATCCAATGTGCCTGAGAATTGAATTTGATTCTCCATAAACAACGGCGTTCTGTGTGATAATTAATTACAGATAAACTGATCTCCAACTAAAGCCAAATAGAGCGTTTATAGTTATAGCTGTTATCTAGTAATAAAATTAACGTCACGAGTGAATGCCCTGGAGAGACATTAATTCTTCTCCATTGTTCGTTTACTATCACAGAACTGGCAAATAATAATATTTGACTCTTCCAAATAATAAACCCATCCTAACCCGAGCATTTCAAGCACAACCGCGAGAAATGATAATATCCATAATAAATAATTTGGTTAATAAACGCGGGACGCGGAGCGGGGCGGAAGAAGACGCCAGTCCACGTGTTGAAACGCTCACGAGTAGGCGTGTTCACGGGGTGCTCACGAGGAGACGCCATTACCCAGCCACCAGGGTAAACGCTATCAAATCTCCAGAAGAAAGTCGCCACTGTGAGGTGTGAAGAACCTTGCAGACAATACCTTCACTTGGTGTCAGTGTCATTTACGTAACCTGTTAAATTTGGTTCTAGGTAGCTCCATGTGATCGGCCAGTGGAGCGCGTCAGTATCTAGGATAGACAAGTCTAGAGCCTAGGACGCGACCTTCGGCAAGCTTTAACTTACACAGTGCCCATATTAGCTAACTACCTTATCCTTGTTTGATGCATCAGATCGGGGGTGGGTTTATAGCTGGGTAGCTTGTCGTGACGACGTATAACAACTAAAAATCACAGGTCATTATCTTTCTCCTTTTATTAATATCCATTTATTGAACATAGAAATCCAGTAGTTTAATCTGTTGCTACTGGAAACAATTGTTTTGCAGCGTGTGTGAAGAATTCTCCGAGCTGTCATTTCCCATGTTAATCAACTCCCAGTGTTCCATGACGAGTCCAGGAGAATCAGAGGAAGCGTCGTGACTAACTTCTAAGGAATCGTCATTAAGCTAAGATTCCCTTTGTATTCCTCGAATTTATTATCTGTACTCTTTTACATGCAGAACTCTGTTCATTGGATTAACATGTGTTTATTATAATTATTATTATACATATTCATAATCTATGTTCCCCTTAATAATAATGATAATGATTTCATAAGTATTCATAGGATTAGATTATTATTCATTGGATTAGTGAACGAACCACACTAGTTCCTGGACGTACTGAGTTCCAGTAATACCCCCCCAATGTAGGTGTTTGAGGCTTTGATTCATTTAATTATACAGCCCATTAATTATTTCAATGATCATATTCTCTAGTATTTTATCCATAGTTACTGGTTCATCTAGAATGTTCTAATGATCACATTTTCTCAGTTTCCCTCTTTACTATAAAAGTGGGTGGTCCTTCGTAATTGAATTTACTATATTAATATTTAAATAATTAGAGTCAAACCCCAAATGTCCCACATTATGGTCCTTATCGAACCGGATAGGCTTAAATTTATAATTACAAACATTAATCATTAATAACTAATCCTTGTGTGATGTAAGCTAGACTTACTATTTAATTAATTGTGTCAACCAACAGTGTAACACATCAGTTAGTCTAAGTCACACCAACACATTGCTACTTTCACCTCATGTATAAGGTAGCTTTAGTGGGTCATAGCCAATTACCCACAACACTTAGACCTATACCTCACACAGAAGTGAGAATCTTTAGGTCACCAGGAGCAACAGCTCATAACTTTTATAACAACTCCACACTAACACCTGCGTTAGAGTGGCCTCACCATCTAACCATTATATACTTAGGTGGTAATGACATCCATCCTACTCGTCATCCAGCTGAGGTGATCAAACACCTTAAAGCCATAATTTCTTCTTTCAAGCTCATCAGTAATTCGGTAGTATTCACATTAGTGGAACTTCGCCAACCAAATCAAGATAATCGTTGGGGAGTAACCCCGGAATACTACCAGAGAGCTGCTAAGTACATAAATTTCAGGCTGAAAAAACGAATGAGATTGGATGCCACATATATCCAATTTACAGCCAGACCTTATAGACAGAACCTGACCAGAGATGGTGTACACTTGTCAGGTGAGTCTAGGTTGCATGTGGTTGACAAGTTAATCAACACCATCAACTATCACAGACGGCTGTGGCTGGCAAGCCAAACATAACTGTACATAATTGTTTTCACTTGTGTGTACAAGTGCACTCAAATAAAAACAAAAAAAAACAAAAATACAGCACAATTATATTCACCTTACTGCACCACAATAATCTTTACCAATATTATTAGGTAGAATTTAGGCTGAGATTGTGCTGAATTTGGTACAAGCCCAGACTAAATAAATTTATAGTTCTTAGGAATTATCATGACTAGACCTAAGCTAGTCAGTAGTGTAGGTATTATACTATTTGTGCTGACCCTATACAGGGTGGGATTCAACTTTGAGACAACTCTGATTGGAGTGTCTCCATAATATTTCTCTTGTATTCATTATTTTGTGTATCTATTTTGTGTATTGCTGGATAATCTCCATTAACTCTGATGGTGATATAGAAGAGCTAACCGGACGAGAACTAATGGTGAAGTTCAGACAGTGCACAAAATATCTAGCTACTTGTTGTTAGGTAGGTATATTTAACCTCAAGTGAGGTAAAGTATAAATTAGCCACCTTAAATTAGGCTACATTTAATGTTACTTGTCCACTAATGAACAAGTACCCAAGCTTCATTAGTAATACATATACTAATCCCATGAAGTTTGGACCCAAGCCCAACATGGCTACTCCTGAGCAATTAAGGAGAACCTACATTGGCCTTAAAGGTCATTTGACCAGATTAATTAACAAGGCTGAGAACTTATCTAAAGATACTCCCATTGACTCTTATCACTTAGAGACATCAGTTAGAGTGGCTGATCTGAAATTTGATCAAGTCAAGTCCACAAGTCAGTCTTATATTGCTCTACTAAATACTGTAGAAACCGATCCTGATGAAGTAAGTCAAATTGTAGACGACATCTCCCAGTATGAAGATGAGACTCAAGATATAATTGACAGGCTATCTAAATTAGCAAAACAATCTGGATCCAATACCAGTAACACAGGGTCTCACTTCAGTAACCAACTACCAGAGGTTCGTTTACCTACCTTAGACTTACCTACATTTTCAGGATTAGATACAGAAAATTGGGACAATTTTTGGACTTCATTTGAAGTTCACATCCATAAGAAACCGTCCTTGGACAAGGTTTCTAAATTTTCATACCTACTTAGTCTTCTCAAAGGAGAGGCTAAAAAGGTCATACATAACCTTACTCTTGATGAGAGTAATTATGAGGAAGCTATAAAACTCTTGAAGTTGAACTATTGCAACAAAGAGTTAAGTATAGCTACCCTCTATTATCAATTACTAGATCTGAATGCACCAAATAGTAGACCAGAGTCACTTCAAAGCTTCAGACTAGAAGTAGAGTCTCTAGTAAAGGCCTTAGGTACTAAAGTTAATATACCTGCTTCAGAATGGTCTATCAAGTTACTATTGCAGAGGAAATTACCTCGAAATGTCTTGACAGAGCTCTGCTCACATTATAATACCGAGTTTCTCACTCTTGACCAAATATTCAAGGGATTGAGGATAACGGTTAACAGGTTGAAGACTCATGATAAAATTAAACCTGAGTCTAAACCAACTAATACTGATACTTCAGTCAAACCTAAACAGACTTTGAAGTCGAATAAACATAAATCCAAAACTACTCCATCCACTGGGAAAAGGAGTGGAAATGTAGGTACATATTCGGGGTCTCCTTCTGAGATAACCAATGACTTGTCTACTAAAGAGACCAAGTCTATTAACCAGAGAAAGTGTCTGTTCTGCAATCAGGGACACACCACTTATCAATGCTCTGTTTATCCTACTTATAATGTTAGGGTTAAAAGGTTGCAAGAATTACACAAGTGCACCAAGTGCATGGGCTCTCATGATCCCAAAAAATGTGTAGTGCAACTACGCTCCTGCAACAGATGCAACCAAGGTGTACACCACTACGCCTTATGTAGAAAATCTTCTACGCCAACTATGACCACTGGGGAGAATTCCACGAATTCTACCGCAGTGCAATATTGCAAAGTGCATCAAGAAGTAAATGTACTTGCTACTGAGTCAGGCAATAATACCACTCTGCCTACAGCTCAACTTAGACTAATAAACCGAAGATCTAGAATTAACACTAGAGGTCTTTTTGAGCAGGGTTCACAGAAAACCTTCATTACACAACAGTTGGTAGATGAGTTAAATTTAAAACCTGCCAAAAGTGTGAGGTTAAATATTTCTGGTTTCTTGTCAAATAGTGGACCTCGTGACTACAAAGTAGTTAAGTTATTAGTGAGACTCGGATCTTCTACTAGTCCAATACACGCGGTAGTAGTGGATAAACTTCCTACAGACTTACAAGTCACTGGGTTAGCTCGCACTGCGAGATATCTTAGACGAAACCGCATGAGGCTAGCAGATTATAAAATAAATTCTGACTGCCTCACAGATGTTGGAATACTTATAGGCGCAGATCATTATTACAAGTTTATAACTGGATGCACTAGACAACACGGAATGAATTTGTTGTCGTCCGCAGGAGGCAAATTGCTTACAGGACCGGTGCTTTTCAGACATAATCCGACGTCCACAAACCAACAATCTAATAACATAATAGTGGCGTGACTAGGCTTGGAACAGTCACCCCTACGTTTCAGGAAAATATCTGAGGATATTGAGTCTGACCCACCAATACATCGTCTGTGGGATTTAGACACTTTAGGCATCATCCCTGAACAACCATGTCCTGATGATACGTGGACTTACCAGCAATACCTGGATACAGTTGTCTATGAAAATAAACAATACTGGGTAAGACTCCCATGGAAGTTGGATCATCCACAACTTCCATTAAATTATTTTATGGCAGCCTCACAATTACAGTCTCAATTAACACGACTACAGAAGCAGCCAGACAAACTGAACATGTATCATCAACTCATCCAACAACAACTTAACAGTAAATTTATTGAGGTTGTTGATAACGATGACCGAAAAATAGGTCATTATTTACCTCATCATGCTGTGGTGAAAGACTCATTGACAACACCTATTCGTATTGTCTTTAACTGTAGTGCTAAAGTAAAGCCAAGCTGTGTGTCTTTAAATGAATGTCTCCAAACGGGACCTAGCCTAACACAAAGGCTACATGATGTGCTGTTTCGATTTCGCACTGGTATTTTCGCCTATACTGCTGATCTCAGCAAAGCTTTTCTCCGAGTAGGTTTACAGGAGGAGGATTGTAACTACACAAAATTCCTCTGGATTAAGGATCCACTGGATCCTAACAGTGAAGTTATCACATATCGTTTTGCGTCAGTATTATTTGGAGCTACGTCCTCACCGTTTCTTTTGCAAGCCACATTAGACACACATTTGAGGAAATCAAACAGCCCCTATAAGGCAGACATTAGCGACAACTTGTATGTCGACAATTTCCAGGGGACAACTAATGATCAAACTGATCTGGTTGAAATCTACCATGAGGCTAACCGTGAACTATTAGGAGCCAATATGCCACTACAATCATGGGCCTCAAATAATGAATCATTAAACCAGGTAATCGAGAAAGAATTTCCAGGTTATCAGGTACCCAATCAATTAAAGGTTCTAAGCGTGGAATGGAACACCAGTACTGACGAGATGAATGTCAAGTCAGTACAAACTGATAACTCAACCCTTACCATGAGAACACTGCTCTCGTTTGTCAGTCAACCATTTGACCCTTTAGGCCTACTTAGTCCTATATTAATAAGGGGCAAACTCCTAATGCAGGAGTGCTGGCAGAAACATATGGGATGGGATGATCCGTTACCAAGTGAGTTACAAGCCAAATGGCAAATACTCTCAACGGATTTTGATCAGTTAGGTGTTTTGAAATTTCCTCGTAATGCTTCAGGACCAAACTTACCCACCAATTTGCACGTTTTCTGCGATACCTCTGGCAAAGCATACGGCGCAGTAGCCTACTTAGTTAATAGTGCACAATCAATTTTGCTCACATCTAAAGCAAGAGTTGCTCCTATTAAGAAGAGATCTTTACCTCAAATGGAGTTGACTGCATTGCTGGTGGGAGTAAGATTGGCTCATTGCCTGACAAAGACACTCAATAATATCCACTTTGGTGAGATTGTAGTGCGGTCAGACAACGAGGCAGTCTTACAATGGGTAAGAAACAACAACAACAAAACTCCCTACGTCAGTAATCGCGTCAGGGAGATTCATGAGTTATCTGCTGGATATAAATTTAGACATGTTCCTACTAAAGACAATCCTGCAGACTATTTATCTCGAGGGTTAACACTAAAACAACTTATCAAGTCTTCGCTGTGGTTCAATGGACCTTCATGGCTTGTTGGTGGTCAGTGGCCCAAACAAAAGCCACAAGTCATAGTGACCAATATCACAACTCCCATGAAAGAACCAGAACCTCAACGAATCTTAGCCATTGATCCTCACAATTATTCTAACTTAAGCAAGTTATTAAGAGTAACTGCACATGTGTTTGATTTTCTTGCTAAGATAGGAATTCGACATAAGTTTCCCAATCCTATCCTCTACTGGATCAAACGTGCACAACAAGAGACATATGGAAGCGAATATGAAAATCTTCCAGATAAATTAACTAAGTCTCTAGGTATCTGGTATGATGCCAACACTCATAATATACTAAGATGTGGAGGACGTTTGCTTCATGCAAAAATTGACTTGGACACAAAGAATCCAATTCTTCTACCTCGTCATCACATCATCACTAAACTTCTTGTTTTACATCACCATCAATATGGTACTTTACATGGTGGAGTGTTAGATACTTTCACCGACCTTAGACAAAAGTACTGGCTTCCTCAAGGTCGTCAGACGGTTAAGTCAATTATTAAATCTTGTGTAATCTGTAAAAGATACGATGCCAGAGTATGTCCTTACCCAGGACCTCCACCACTCCCTGAGGAAAGAGTGGTTCATCTTCGTCCTTTCGAAACCACTGGTGTTGATTACACAGGAGCCTTACTTCTCACTGGCAACCCAGATAATATACCAGTGAAAGCATACATTTGTCTCTTTACATGTGCTACAACCAGAGGCGTACATTTAGAAGTCACTTCAGACATGAGTGCTGAAGCCTTCATCCAGGCCTTCCGCAGATTTGCAGCTCACAGATCTTGTCCCAAATTAATGATATCGGACAATGGTTCCAATTTTGTGGCAGGAGAAGCTTGTTTACGAGAAGTCTGGAACCACCCAGAAGTACAGTCGGTCCTACAGAGACTACAATGTCACTGGAAATTCATAGCACCGAGAGCCCCTTGGCAAGGTGGGTTCTATGAGCGAATGGTAGGCACAGTCAAGAAGTGTCTAAGGAAAACTTTACACATACAAAAGGTCAGTTACTCCGAACTCCAAACTATTGTTGTGGAAATCGAGGCGCGAGTCAATAACCGCCCATTAACCTACCTGTCTGATGATTTCACCCAGAGAGAACCTCTGAGTCCCTCACACTTGATCCATGGAGGTCTACTGAGCCCTCTCATCCCTTTAGCCGAAGAGGACCCTGTAGACCCGTCACATGTGACCAGAGGAGACTTGGTGGAAAGCTACCAGCATCTCTCCAGAGTTATTAACAGGTGGAATGAGGTGTGGACTCGAGAGTACCTCACAGCTCTACGAGAGTACCACTACGGAGCTTCGAGCCCTTACAATAAAGTGCAATTAAAACCAGGGGACCTAGTACTAGTCGACAGTGATGGACCAAGGTCAGAGTGGCCCATAGGCAAAATTGTTGCCATTCATCCAGATCATCAAGGTGTCCTGAGGGTAGTTAAAGTTTTATGCCGAGGCAACACTATTCTAAAAACTTTAGAGAAGCTGGTTCCACTTGAATTGGCTGAACGAGAACATCAGCCAGGTCCAGTTTCCCCAGTAATTCCCGAGGATAGTAATTCTGATCCTCAGAGCAACCGCCCCACTAGAGCTGCTGCTCAACAATGTAGGCGGAATCTGCAAGCCTATTACAACTCTGAACAAGAGTAATTCCTTTTACACCCAATTTAGATAACTATGATGATACTGCGGGGTGATGTCAAGTAACAGACCATTACAAGTCACTATGACCCAGGACATTCCCATCACAGTAGATTCTGTTGTTTAAATTGTGTGATTCAAATCTTTAATTATTGTGTAGGCTATAAATAACATTATTTATCTAGAGTACTTGAGAGATTACAGACTAGAGAATTGTAACATACACATTACATGTCATAGCGACACCAATCTCAGAGTTATTGTAAACTTTCTTAATTATTAGCTTTAGGTAATTCATAATAACATGTTTCATTTGACATGAAATTAGCAAGACCTAAGCTTCTTGCAAGTCCTTAACAAATACGGGACATTCGTTATGTGTGTACTAACATACTAACATACTAATATACTATTATTAATACCAACTTCGGGATAGGTGTCAGTACTCCACATTACACTACGACCCTAGAATCCTCCCCCCGGAGTTATGTTGAAAATTTCCAACACTAAATACAACACTGTTGTATTCTCATTAATTACTACTAATTCTACTAATCATTGTAGTGATTAAAGTTAACCCAACGTAGAGTTCACATGTACTAATAATTACATCTGTACAGTAAGGCTAGAATTCTTACGTCACCCGACGCCAGTATTGCGTCAGATTCCAATTGTAATAAACACATTTATATCCAATGTGCCTGAGAATTGAATTTGATTCTCCATAAACAACGGTGTTCTGTGTGATAATTAATTACAGATAAACTGATCTCCAACTAAAGCCAAATAGAGCGTTTATAGTTATAGCTGTTATCTAGTAATAAAATTAACGTCACGAGTGAATGCCCTGGAGAGACATTAATTCTTCTCCATTGTTCGTTTACTATCACAGAACTGGCAAATAATAATATTTGACTCTTCCAAATAATAAACCCGTCCTAACCCGAGCATTTCAAGCACAACCGCGAGAAATGATAATATCCATAATAAATAATTTAGTTAATAAACGCGGGACGCGGGGCGGAAGAAGACGCCAGTCCACGTGTTGAAACGCTCACGAGTAGGCGTGTTCACGGGGTGCTCACGAGGAGACGCCATTACCCAGCCACCAGGGTAAACGCTATCAAATCTCCAGAAGAAAGTCGCCACTGTGAGGTGTGAAGAACCTTGCAGACAATACCTTCACTTGGTGTCAGTGTCATTTACAGAACCTGTTAAATTTGGTTCTATGTAGCTCCATGTGATCGGCCAGTGGAGCGCGTCAGTATCTAGGATAGACAAGTCTAGAGCCTAGGACGCGACCTTCGGCAAGCTTTAACTTACACAGTGCCCATATTAGCTAACTACCTTATCCTTGTTTGATGCATCAGATCGGGGGTGGGTTTATAGCTGGGTAGCTTGTCGTGACGACGTATAACAACTAAAAATCACAGGTCATTATCTTTCTCCTTTTATTAATATCCATTTATTGAACATAGAAATCCAGTAGTTTAATCTGTTGCTACTGGTAACAATTGTTTTGCAGCGTGTGTGAAGAATTCTCCGAGCTGTCATTTCCCATGTTAATCAACTCCCAGTGTTCCATGACGAGTCCAGGAGAATCAGAGGAAGCGTCGTGACTAACTTCTAAGGAATCGTCATTAAGCTAAGATTCCTTTTGTATTCCTCGAATTTATTATCTGTACTCTTTTACATGCAGAACTCTGTTCATTGGATTAACATGTGTTTATTATAATTATTATTATACATATTCATAATCTATGTTCCCCTTAATAATAATGATAATGATTTCATAAGTATTCATAGGATTAGATTATTATTCATTGGATTAGTGAACGAACCACACTAGTTCCTGGACGTACTGAGTTCCAGTAATACCCCCCCAATGTAGGTGTTTGAGGCTTTGATTCATTTAATTATACAGCCCATTAATTATTTCAATGATCATATTCTCTAGTATTTTATCCATAGTTACTGGTTCATCTAGAATGTTCTAATGATCACATTTTCTCAGTTTCCCTCTTTACTATAAAAGTGGGTGGTCCTTCGTAATTGAATTTACTATATTAATATTTAAATAATTAGAGTCAAGCCCCAAATGTCCCACACTTACGACAGATGAGACCATGGCTGCCGTATTGGTCTGCCCGTGCATGGCCGCAAATACACCGGTGCTCGGTGGAGATAGGGGCGGCAAGGCGCAGAGCAACACCAATACTTAGGGTCCTATGGTCCAGGCTGGTGCCCAAGGCGCAATTAGGGACTACCAACAGGAAGTCCCCGGCATGGGGCGCTTGCACAGCTAGAAGACGCGCTCTGCCCTTCCCAGGCGCTGCCTCCTGCATTGCTGTGGAGATGTTCTCTACTATGGGGCTAACCCATTTGGCCTGTTTGCAGTCATTTGGAAAAGTTGGTCGAGGGTGAGAGTTGGCAAGTGTGTCCCACTTGCTCCGCGGATTTGGGATCATGAATCCCAATGGAGTACCGAAGATATTCTGGTTGTATTTCATTAACTAATTCACCTGTAGCATTGGTCGAGGATAAGAATGCCGGCAATGATAACTGTGTCGCCTTGCGAATACCTATACCCCCGAGTCTAACTGGGAGCGTTGCTTGGTCCCACTTGTCATCTTTCAGGGAGAGGTTTAATACTTTCAGAGTTATTAACTTTAGGAGTGAGTCATATTCCGTTAATTTTGGGCTGTCGAAGGAGGGAGCACACCTTAGGAAATAGGTCAGTCTGGGCACAGTCAGGCACCTTGTGAGAAGGTACAAAGCATCGTGGGCGTCCAAAGCCCCTATTCTTCCCTCCATCCTCCTCAGGTCGTTCAGCTTATCGTCGAGGATTACCTCAATGGCGCTCGAGCCTAGAGGTGCCCCTAGCAGCACACTGTTGGTGGGAGCGATCACTGGGGCTCCTGGCTATAAGATTCGTACTGCATCTATGATTGGTTGACTACATGAGATGATTTCACGCTTTGATGGGTTTAGGGTGAGTCCTAAATCCTCTCCCTTAGATTTCACCAGCTGTAGATCTCCTAGCAGGGATTTGTGTGTCCCTGCCAGGGTGCCATCGTTCAGGAACCAGATGTTGAGTTGGCTGGTCAACCTACATGTGACCTCTTTAGCAGTCATATATATATGTATATATGTATGTGCATATATATATATGCATATATTTATATATATATATATATATATATATATATATATATATATATATATATATATATATATATATATTGTTACGGTGCCCTCTCCTATTTCTTTCGTTTGCCGGCTTAAAGAGTCATATCAGCTCTCCCTACTGATTCTCTGAGGTTCAGGGAGTCTAATGATATATGTGGCGACCAGACCGGCTGCCATTTAATGGAAGGAGGTTATATTATAAGTTGTAAATAAAGGAAAATTGGCGCCCTGTTATAAATGAAACAGTATCCCCTACGGCAGATGTGACCTTGTGGAAGGGACACTATGCCGATCGCGGATTGGCCGACGTAGGTCGCGGGCGACAAATCAGGGCCCGCCATGACGTCACCGAGTGCCCCGGGCGGCGCCAACGTCAGAGTTGTACTGACCGTGGAAGCGACAGGACGCGCCTCGGTCTGCTCTCAAGGATTGGAGGCTCTGCAAGCCTTGTTCAGTGGATTGAGCTGGCCTTCGTTGCCCACCATAGTTATTGGAGACCCTGCGCTTCTGGGAAGCCAAAGAGGAACCAAGTTCAGTGAGCAGAGAAGTGCCCAAACTTGGAAAATAGTCGGCGACGACGCTGGGCGGCGCCGCTGGCTGGACGTTGAGGTCTGGAAGGTGGGCGAGCAAGCTAGCTGTGACTGGGGTCACATCCACTGAGAATCTTGGAAGGACGACACCGTGCCTAGGACAAGGAGCGACGCCCTGTGGGAGAGGCGAGTGTGGGGAAAGATAGTGATTAGCTCAGCGCCCATCGATGAACCAGGATTGGGGCAGCTGAATCTCAGGGATTGGAACGGCGACGACGCGAAGGCTTCACGACACCTGAGGACCTGTGGAACGCCCTGGATCGTCGAGGATCGACCCAAGGAAGCGTGGGAACCTCACACCATCGAGGGACAGGCGTCGTGAGCCAGGAGTGTAAGGTAGATCATTTTTCCCTCCCATTACCCCTTGTATGAGTAGGCTAGTTAGGCCACAATATTTACTTGTGTATGTGGCAGCAAGACTTTATTACTTTAATAGTAGAATAGGCTGCAAGGCAGCTTGTGTCCAGGACTGTCAGAGAGGACAGTGTGTATGGATGGCAGGACAGTGAAGAAGAGGTGCCGACGTGGTGAAGAGGCCCTCCTGTGAGAGTGTGAGACTCCTGTCTTCCTGCCCAGTTGAAGGAGAGTTGGAGGTCGTGGAAGAAGAGGCTGACGATCTCCAGACTCATCATCCATATTCCATATTCATGTATTACTTGTGATTGTGTGTGTGTGTTCATGTAATTTGCGTCAGTAAATCCACACATTTTATTACTGTGTTTGAGTGTGCCTCCATTTGTGATATTTCTCTATGAGCATACATTTCTGGCTACAAACGATATATGATACACCCACTGAACTGCATTGCTGGGGTGCAGATATAATAACCCAGCTGGCGACCTTGCTAAGAGGAAGATAGAGAAGACAGGCGGGAAAGGAGTTCCTGCAACCTTTTTTTTTGTCTGGCAGGCAAGACTCAGAGAGGCTATGGTTATAGGTAAGCCTGAGTCTTCCTTCACTCCCCCACGGGTCTAGGCCGGAACTGTTAACAGCAGTTTCCCCGTGGTTGACTGAAGGGCTTCCAGGGTGAATCAGTGGCACCCCTTTGTGGTGGAAGCAAAGACCTGCGGAGGTGGGCATTGTTGGTCCTATCTTGTGTGACCAAGGAGACTCCGGTGAATCCAGGGAGTCGGAGGGGCTGAGTATTTGGGCCCTTTGAGCCCCTAGCAGCCGAGTGTTAGCAGAGCCCCGGACCGCCCACCCCCACGTGACAAGAGAACTGGCGACCTTGCCAGGATTCGTACCCCAGTAGCCAAGGACTGGGAACCTCGCCAGGAAGCGTGGATCAAGCTACAGTGTGGACCAAATTGCAAGACAAGTGTTGCCAGGGTACTAATACAGTGTGGCCAGTGAATTCGGTGGTACTGTTACTCAACCAGCTAAGGGACTGAAACGGTGAAATTAGTGCCTACTAACTTGTCTGTGCTGTCGTGTATGCTCAATGATATAGAGATGGAGGAAGACAAAGTAAAGAAATTTATTGACACAAGGGACGAGAGAATTTTGGAAGAGTGTACCAAGGCCCAGCTCCAACAAGTGGCAAACCACTTTGGGATCAGGTTGAGGACGACTAAGGTAGCGGAGCGAAGGATAGAGATCATGGCACAGCTCACAGCTCGAGAGGAAGCGACGGGAGAGGAGCCATCTCAAGAGGAGCCGTCCCGAGGAGAGCCGTCGCAAGGTGAACCGTCCCGACTAGGGCCCCCCCAAGCGCCTACCAGTGTGGAGAGAATTCACAGTGAACATGGGAGCAGTGGAAGGTCCAGCTGTAGTAAGAGGAGCCTGCAACTGGAAATAATGAAGATGCAACTGGAAGCCCAGCTGCAGCGAGAGGAAAGAGAAGCACGGCTGCAGCTGCAGCGAGAGGAGCGAGAAGCTCAGCTGCAGCGAGAAGAAGGAGAGAGACGACTGCGACTGGAGGAGATAAAGGCAAAGAAAGAAGTCGAATTGCGTCGCGTTGAACGTGGTCTGCCCTCACTACCTGCACGGCGGGATGACCTCAAGGTAAGGGAACGTGACTTACCTACGTTCGAACCACAAGAAGCTGAGGCGTTCTTCGAACACTTTGAACGGATAGCGACTCTGAAGGAGTGGCCGGAAGATGATTGGGCTGCTCTGGTCCAGGGCAGGTTGACTGGAGAGGCCCGGGAAGCCTATAACATGCTGGACCTAGAGGAGTGTACTAGTTATGACGCGATTAAGAATGCGGTTCTCCACTCATTCCGGCTGACTCCGGAGATGTACCGGAAGCGGTTCAGAGAGTGTACAAGAGCGTCGGGAAAGACTTACGCCGAGACCGCCAGGGATATGGAACGGAAATTCCTACGATGGTTGAAGGCGGAGGAAGCGGAGTCGGTGGATGATGTTAAACGACTGATAGTGATGGAGAAGTTCATGTCGGTGCTCCATCCTGAGTTGCGAGTAAGGGTGAGAGAAGCAGGTATTAAGGACCTGAAGGCTGCAGCGGATCGAGCCGACATGCTGGAGGAGGCACTACATATCAGGAGGGAGGGGCCGCCCAGACACTCGCCTTACCCCAGGTCGGGAGGGAACTTTAGGAGTTCAGGAGGAGCGAGGACGAGTGGGGACTCTCCCAAGAGTAGTGTGCCCGATGAAGTAACGTGGTTCAAGAGCTCAAGAGACGCGGGGAGGAAGCCCCAAGCTGTGAGCAGTGGACCTAACTCGGGAGCAAATGCTGCAGTCCCGGACACGACGACAGGGAGTCCAAGGAGGACCCAGGGGACGTCTGCAAGTGGTACCGCCAGAGTGACTGGCGAGTGGCCGCCCAGGAGAGGCAGCCGATGCTACAACTGTGGTGTGAGAGGACATTATGCCCGCGAGTGTGAGGAGCACCAAAGGAATGTAGGATTAATGTTGGAAGAGGAGAGAGTGTTTGTTCACACCCCATATTATAGTGGACCCAACGTGAATGGTTGGGAAATGAAGTTGGGTGAACATCCCTTCGTTTTCGGGGCCAACGTGAAGTTTGGAAGGTCAGACCCAGTGGAGGTTGCCGTGCTTCGAGATACGGGTGCTGACATAAGTATGGTGACCCGGAGTATTCTCCCCAAGGAATTTAATGATTCACCTGTGGGAGTGGTGAGGATACGCAGTGTGGGGGAGGAATACAGGTTGCCACTTCACGAAGTACAGCTGATTGCCGACTACGGAGTCGAGAGAGCTATAGTAGCTGTAGCCCCTAAGTTACCCCTAGAGCATGTACAGATGGTGCTGGGTAATGACCTCGGAGGAGGCAGGATACAACCCGATTGGGCCAGGAGTGCCTATGTTTCAAGCAGCGGTACAACCCTGCCAGGTGAGGTATCAGTCGCTCCAAATAATAGTGAGGAAGCCGACTTCGCCAGGGAAAACGTCGCCAGAGACGACGACAACGAGGGCGAGAGTGCAGAGAGGTCGTCGGAGGTTGTGGAAAACCCCGACGGGGACCTCCGACTAAGCCTGATGATGCGTGTGGAGGAGTGGCGAGGAGCAGCTGTACAAACGCCTGGGGCGGTGAAGAGGCTGCAGACCGCACTCCCTCCATACAGAAACGTGAATAAAGTAAGCTCAGTGGATGAGCGAACGGCAGTGAGGGGCAGAGTGGAGGAGCCACGACGCAGTGCACCCTATGCCAGCCAGATGAATAGTGGTAGGTGCAAGATGAACCACCGTGGTGAGGTGAGCCACAGGGAGGTGGATGAGCCCAACCACGAACCGAAGAAGACGTCTGCAGGGAAGAGAATCTCATGGAGGAGTGAAGATGTTCGTCGGGAACGAAGGAGCGAGTGGTATAGGAAAGGCAATACGAAGAAAGCAGGGAATAGGTACACCCAGGGTAGGCGCCAGCCTAACCAGAGGGGCATTGGGCCATCGCAAAAGCCTAGTGTGGAAGAGAGGAAGCTGCTGGATGGAGTACGGGTTACAAGTGCCACTGTGAGGAGACAACGCACCTACGGGAGAAGAGGAACCGAGAAGAGAGAAGATTGGCGAAGAGGAGATCATGGGAGGAAACATGGAGTACCTGTAGGACGCAATGGAAATGCAAGACTATCTCAGAGTGCACGACGCGGTGGAGGCGCTGCATGCACTGAATCTTACAGTGGTAACGAGCCGTGGGAGTACACTCGTAGCCACGGAGAGAGGATTTCTTGTAGGTGTTCAGGGAACACCCATCACACCCGGTCCTATGCGAGGTGGAGATATAATGAGACAAGTGACTGGCAAGGTGGAACGAGCCACATCGCCAACTGGAGGAGTGACACTTCAGGAACGGAGGGAGCAAGAGTATAGATTGCCCTCCTGAGTGCTGCTCTTCCGATATGACTCTTATTTTAAGGGGAGGGGTATGTTACGGTGCCCTCTCCTATTTCTTTCGTTTGCCGGCTTAAAGAGTCATATCAGCTCTCCCTACTGATTCTCTGAGGTTCAGGGAGTCTAATGATATATGTGGCGACCAGACCGGCTGCCATTTAATGGAAGGAGGTTATATTATAAGTTGTAAATAAAGGAAAATTGGCGCCCTGTTATAAATGAAACAGTATCCCCTACGGCAGATGTGACCTTGTGGAAGGGACACTATGCCGATCGCGGATTGGCCGACGTAGGTCGCGGGCGACAAATCAGGGCCCGCCATGACGTCACCGAGTGCCCCGGGCGGCGCCAACGTCAGAGTTGTACTGACCGTGGAAGCGACAGGACGCGCCTCGGTCTGCTCTCAAGGATTGGAGGCTCTGCAAGCCTTGTTCAGTGGATTGAGCTGGCCTTCGTTGCCCACCATAGTTATTGGAGACCCTGCGCTTCTGGGAAGCCAAAGAGGAACCAAGTTCAGTGAGCAGAGAAGTGCCCAAACTTGGAAAATAGTCGGCGACGACGCTGGGCGGCGCCGCTGGCTGGACGTTGAGGTCTGGAAGGTGGGCGAGCAAGCTAGCTGTGACTGGGGTCACATCCACTGAGAATCTTGGAAGGACGACACCGTGCCTAGGACAAGGAGCGACGCCCTGTGGGAGAGGCGAGTGTGGGGAAAGATAGTGATTAGCTCAGCGCCCATCGATGAACCAGGATTGGGGCAGCTGAATCTCAGGGATTGGAACGGCGACGACGCGAAGGCTTCACGACACCTGAGGACCTGTGGAACGCCCTGGATCGTCGAGGATCGACCCAAGGAAGCGTGGGAACCTCACACCATCGAGGGACAGGCGTCGTGAGCCAGGAGTGTAAGGTAGATCATTTTTCCCTCCCATTACCCCTTGTATGAGTAGGCTAGTTAGGCCACAATATTTACTTGTGTATGTGGCAGCAAGACTTTATTACTTTAATAGTAGAATAGGCTGCAAGGCAGCTTGTGTCCAGGACTGTCAGAGAGGACAGTGTGTATGGATGGCAGGACAGTGAAGAAGAGGTGCCGACGTGGTGAAGAGGCCCTCCTGTGAGAGTGTGAGACTCCTGTCTTCCTGCCCAGTTGAAGGAGAGTTGGAGGTCGTGGAAGAAGAGGCTGACGATCTCCAGACTCATCATCCATATTCCATATTCATGTATTACTTGTGATTGTGTGTGTGTGTTCATGTAATTTGCGTCAGTAAATCCACACATTTTATTACTGTGTTTGAGTGTGCCTCCATTTGTGATATTTCTCTATGAGCATACATTTCTGGCTACAAACGATATATGATACACCCACTGAACTGCATTGCTGGGGTGCAGATATAATAACCCAGCTGGCGACCTTGCTAAGAGGAAGATAGAGAAGACAGGCGGGAAAGGAGTTCCTGCAACCTTTTTTTTTGTCTGGCAGGCAAGACTCAGAGAGGCTATGGTTATAGGTAAGCCTGAGTCTTCCTTCACTCCCCCACGGGTCTAGGCCGGAACTGTTAACAGCAGTTTCCCCGTGGTTGACTGAAGGGCTTCCAGGGTGAATCAGTGGCACCCCTTTGTGGTGGAAGCAAAGACCTGCGGAGGTGGGCATTGTTGGTCCTATCTTGTGTGACCAAGGAGACTCCGGTGAATCCAGGGAGTCGGAGGGGCTGAGTATTTGGGCCCTTTGAGCCCCTAGCAGCCGAGTGTTAGCAGAGCCCCGGACCGCCCACCCCCACGTGACAATATATATAGATATATATATATATATATATATATATATATATATATATATATATATATATATATATATATATATATATATATATATAGGCTGACACCTGACCAACCCATCCCTAGGGTTGGTCAGGTGTAATTAACCAAAAACAGGTATAGCTTAGAATGGTCAAAGAGGATTAAGCGGTCAGAGAATAAGGATAAAAGATTAAAGAAAAGCCTCATGAACACACAATATATGAATATACAATTATAATGAGACATTGTAAGCCTCTCTATCAGAGTTGTTTCTTAAATTGTTGTGCAATATTATAACTTAAAAATGTATCAAGTTTGTACATTCCAGTACTAACATTAAGAAGATTTGGACACTGACTGATTAGAGCAGACTCAATCAAATTCCGTTCCACGAAATCCCCACAATTGGTAATGCTTTTTGCCCCATAATTTGTAATTATGTATATAGGAAAATGTGTATAGGAAACCTACCAACGTGGGGTCGTATGTTCATTTTTATTCGAATCATCATAGTAAAGTTAAACAGGCAGTATTTTCAGGAATGTTTCTACGAGCTTTGAGGATTTGCAGCCCTGAGTTTTTTGATGAAGAGATTGCTAAAATATATGAAATTGGGAAGAGTTTACAATATCCTAAGAGGTTTTTGGATTTCTCGTTTGTACAAGCCAAGCGTACGTTTTATAATCACGTCCCTAAGGCGAAACCAAAAATTATTAACTCATTGGTGGTACCTTATGCGAGTGGACTTGAAAAATTGTCTCTGATTTTTAAGAAACTTAATATAAATTTGGTGTTCACTAATAGTACGATCAAATCCAATTTAATAAAAAACTCCCCTGATACAGCAGGTTGTGTGTATTCGATTCCCTGCAATGATTGTGATTCTGTGTACCTTGGACAAACAGGAAAGTCCTTACAATTGCGGTTGTCACAACATGCTTATAGTATTAGAACTGCCCAAACGTCTAATGCATTGTATCTACATACGAGTTTATGCGATCACAATATTAACTGGAATGGGGCAAAAAGCATTACCAATTGTGGGGATTTCGTGGAACGGAATTTGATTGAGTCTGCTCTAATCAGTCAGTGTCCAAATCTTCTTAATGTTAGTACTGGATTGTACAAACTTGATACATTTTTAAGTTATAATATTGCACAACAGTTTAAGAAACAACTCTGATAGAGAGGCTTACAATGTCTCATTATAATTGTATATTCATATATTGTGTGTTCATGAGGCTTTTCTTTAATCTTTTATCCTTATTCTCTGACCGCTTAATCCTCTTTGACCATTCTAAGCTATACCTGTTTTTGGTTAATTACACCTGACCAACCCTAGGGATGGGTTGGTCAGGTGTCGGCCTATATATCCTCCCCCTTCTCCTTCTCCTTAGTCAGTCTGGTGTTGATATATATATATATATATATGAAATTACATACACACATATATATATATATATATATATATATATATATATATATATATATATATATATATATATATATATATATATTGGTGATTTGTGTATACTGGCAGCAGGTTTTCTTTTATGCGTGTCTCATTGAATATGACAGCATATTCCGTATTTCCTATTTTCTGATTTAGGGCTTCTATCCCTCTTACTAATGCTCTTGTATCAGGGTTCAGCTGGAAGAGGAGTTCACCAAAAGGCATGTAGTTTTTAGGTGAAGAAAATAACTGAATAACTGAAGAATATATTACACTAATTACAAAATCACACAAAGTTTCGAACCTCCATAGTTCATTCTCAAGTGAAAAGAAATTACAGAATCGTTAATTTATACCAGTAAAATTGTATTACAAATCAACCATGCACAGTGAACATAAAAAAGATGAAAGAATAATGAAAGAAATAATCCGTAAAGGAGCAAAAAGCATTACTCCTAACCAAAACATAAACCTGATAATATTCTACAAAACCAAGAAGACTTCCGACCACCTTATCAAAAACAGCCCGAAGTCGACGGAGAACCCTCTACAGCAGTCAAGCGTTGTATACATGTACACTTGCCCCCACGAAATATGTAACCTTCAATCTAAGTACATAGGTATGACGTCGACCCAGCTGACGAGGCGTTTGACCTGCCATCTTCAATCCAGTGTCCCCAGGAATCACATGAGACAAGCCCATGACATCACCGTAATAAGAGAAATGTTAAAAAAGAAAAAGATTCTTTTTTTTTAAAGAAAATCACTCGGCCTATTACACAAATCGGGCCTTGCATAGCAGGCCGAGAAGTGCATACTAGCTACGACATAAATAAATAATATATATATATATATATATATATATATATATATATATATATATATATATATATATATATATATATATATATATATATATATATATATATATATATATATATTCTGACGGTAAAGCGTTGGTGTTCGGCTGTTTCAACAGCTAGGGGCATGGCCTCATCACATAAAGAAAAAAAAAGAGAAAAGCTGGAACTTTCGTCTGTGGTAAGGTAATGGGAAGACACACAAAACACAAGTAAATTTAACAATGAAATTTTAATTACGTTAGAAAAGCAAGACATGAATAAAATTGGGCATAAAATGTAACAGACAAGTCAACAAACAAAATAATAAGAATAATCACTGGCAAATGAAAAGTTATGTTATGACAAGTGAATAATAGCAAAGTAAATATTAGTGCCGGAATATTGGCTTCGAGCTGCCACCTCCCTTAGTACACGTAAGCCAAGGCTTAGTCTACCAATGAGACGTGTCAACTGCAAGGAGCACTGGGATATTCTGCCTTCTCTGGGTCGCTGTAGCCCAGACATCAACTCGTGGCGGAGGGTGGTGGGGCAGGTGCGACTGGACCCCAGCCAATCAGCGACCGGCAGGCGATGGACAAGCAGTTTGCCGGTTAACGGTGGCGGGGGCGAGCAGGTGTGCTGGATACGTTTTGCTCTCTGGGCAAAACGTTTTGGAGATACTTGTTGGATATATCTTCTATATTATTTGTTGATGTGACGTACTTCGGAGGGAAGAGCAGGCTCAATCTCTCTTGAAAGAGATTATCGTCACAATATATATATATATGTCGTACCTAGTAGCCAGAACACACTTCTCGGCCTACTATGCAAGGCACGACTTGCCTAATAGGCCGAGTGATTTTTTTTATTTACGTTAAATTGATTCCAATTAGTGTATTTTAATTATTATTATATTATATTAAGAACATAAATTATTGACATAGTTGTGTTAGTTTAGATTAGGTTAGGTTAGATAGGGTTGGATAGGTTCGGTCGTATATCTACGTTAGTTTTAACTGAAATTTTAAAAAATTAACTTAAACGTAATGAAATAGCCAGATTTATCATTTCATAAGAAAAAAAATTGAAAAAATATATAAATTCAGCAAAACTTGACTTATTATGCAAATCGGGCCTTGCATAGTAGGCCGAGTACGACGTTATATATATGTATAAGGTTTTGTCAACGTAAGCATTGACAACACTTCTCTTTTACCTTTCTGGGCAGTCACTGTTGGCATTGAGGAACATTCCTATGTTTGTTTCCTTAGTGTAGACTGCAGTGTGGAAACCTCTGCTCCTTACGATATGGAGAAGGATGGGAAACTGCCCTTTCTAGATGTAACAGTCATGGAAAGGGCGGACGTTTCCACACTGCAGTCTACACTAAGGAAACAAACATAGGAATGTGCCTCAATGCCAACAGTGACTGCCCAGACAGGTACAAGAGGAGTGTTGTTAATGCTTGGGTTCTCCAATGGTTTCGTTGAAGACATCATAAGAAGGAAGGTGAAACGCCATGCAACCTCTGAAGAGACAACTAACACAACACCTATACCCTCTATTAGACTATTTTACAGGAACTTCTTTTTCACAGCTCATAAAACGGAGGAAAGGGTCCTGAAAGATATTGTTAATAGGAACGTTATCCCTACAGACAAAAATCAGAAGATACAATTAACCATTTACTATAAAACCAAAAAAACGGCCAACCTACTCATGAAAAACTCTCCAGACACAAAGCAGAATGCCTTAAAAGAGACCAACGTCGTCTATGCCTTCAAATGCCCACTTGGGGACTGTAAGCCCCAAAGAACTCAGTATATAGGCAAGACAACAACATTTTTTTAAAGGCGATTAACAATGCATAAGCAACAGGGCTCCATTAAGGAGCATATAATCTCTTCCCACAACCAGACCATCACCAGAGAAGTCTTAACAAACAACACAGAAATCATTGATAGATACAGCAATAGCAGGCGGCTTGACATCTGCGAGCCACTACACATCAAAAAGTCAACACAAGCAATCAACAGCCAATTAATGCACAACTATTTTCTACCCACTTCAAGACTCCGTTCGAATATAGAAGCATCAAGAGGAAGTATAGGCCAATCGGCCCTTTGCAGTTACTTCCATTCTTCCCTTTCACTTATCCAATTTATACCCATTAAACCATGTTCTGTCTTGTATTGGTCTAAAGTTTGTTCACCTCATCCAAAACTGTTTCAGCATATCACCTCACCCAAATGCGAGTATATAAAACAAGCTGTTTAGCGATAGAATTAGTAAAACTCTGTTAAGTGTTTTCAGGTTACAGCTCTGTGTGTGTAAACTAAAGTCTTTGAAATTGTAATACGTTATTACGAAACGCGTTCAAGCGTCGCGTCAGACTAGAAATAACAATGAATTTTGGAGAATTAACTTTTCAATTACCATCGACAGTGAAAAGAAACATAAGAAAAATTGAGAAAATTCGTGTTAGAATTATTAAACTTACTTTTTCGGTTATATTTAACAACATATGTTTACAAGAAAGACTGCTACCAAAATATACTAATATATATATATATGTATATATATATATGTGTGTGTATATCACGAAAATAAACACGTGATTAAGAATGTGACAATGTCAGACCACGGAGGAAAAATGAAACAGGAAATTTCCTTAAGTACTTTCGTATATTAAATACATTTTCAGAAGGTCATTTTACAGATCGAGTGATGGGTATAAATAGGCAGGAGAGAGTGGTGAAGTAAGGTGAGGTACAATACTTGTCCAAGTATTGTACCTCACCTTACTTCACCACTCTCTCCTGCCTATTTATACCCATCACTCGATCTGTAAAATGACCTTCTGAAGATGTATTTAATATACGAAAGTACTTAAGGAAATTTCCTGTTTCATTTTTCCTCCATGGTCTGACATTGTCATATATATATATATATATATATATATATATATATATATATATATATATATATATATATATATATATATATATATATATTGGTGTATACTGGCAGCAGGTTTTCTTTCAAACATGTTTCATTGAATATGACCGCATATTCTGTATTTATTATTTTCTGGTTTAGGGCTTCTATCCCTCTAACTATTTTCTTAGCATCAGGGCTTAATTGAAATAGGAGTTCTCCAAAACTCATTTTCGTACTTTTAAGGTGAAGAAAAGAAGTGATTTACTATAGAGTGTATTACACTTATTTGTATAATTTGCACGACGTTTCGAACCTCCATGGTTCATTTTCAAGTGAACAGATCTTACAATACTAGTTGATTTTATACCCGCATTAGGTCAGGTGATAATACAATTAAGGTGAAAACATGGGGGATACATAAGGGATAAACATAGGGGCTGCAGAAGGCTTATTGGCCCATACGAGGCATCTCCTATCTAAACACAAAGATTAATCCAGTGTAATTGGCCTGTTATGTTGGACATTGTCTTCTGTGTTGGCATCGATATGTTCTTGTCTTGTCCTTACTCTCATGGTGGGTAGAGTAAATAGTTCCGTGATTTGGGTGTTCATGGTAGGTCGCTCTATTCTTATGTGAATTGCCTCAAGAATTTGTAATCTTCTTGAATCTTGGGTTTTGTCTATTATGCAAGTATTCTTGTTCAACATTTTTCTTGAGTAATGTCATGGGCTTGTCTCATGTGATTCCTAGGGCACCAGATTGAAGATGGCATGTCAAACGCCTCGTCAGCTTGGTCGACGTCATACCTATGTACTTACATTGAAGGTTACATCCTTCGTGGGGGCAAGTGTACATGTATACAACGCTTGACTGCTGTAGAGGGTTCTCCGTCGGCTTCGGGCTGTTTTTGATAAGGAGTTCGGAAGTCTTCTTGGTTTTGTAGAATATTATCAGGTTTATGTTTTGGTTAGGAGTAGTGCTTTTTACTCCTTTACGGATTATTTCTTTCATTATTCTTTCCTCTTTTATATGTTCACTGTGCATGGTTGATTTGTAATATAATTTTATTGGGGGTGTTGTGGTTTCTGTTCTGGGTTCTGAATTATACCAACGGTCCAAGTGTCTTCTTATAGCAGCGTTTATTTCCGCGTTGCTATATCCGTTGTTCACCAATACCTGAGTTACTCTTTCAAACTCTCTACTCACGTTGCTCCATTCAGAGCAGTGGGTAAGCGCTCGACGAATATAAGCATTGAGAACACTGGCTTTGTATCTTTGGGGGCACTCACTTCTACCGTTCAGGCATAATCCTATGTTGGTGGGCTTGGTATATACGTTGGTGCTTAAAGAGGTTCCTGTTTTTGTTATTAGTACATCCAAGAATGGCAGACTGTTATTTTCACTATTTTCATGTGTAAATCGGAGTACTGACTCTCTCTCTAGGTGTCTTTTTAGGTCAATTAGTTCATCTGAGTCTTTTACTATTACGAATATGTCATCTACATAACGGCAGTATACAGTTGGTTTTTGTCTGCTACTGAAGACCCTATCTTCGATGGTTCCCATATAAAAATTAGCAAATAAAACTCCTAAGGGGGAGCCCATTGCTACTCCGTCTATTTGTAAATACATGTCTCCTTGTGGACTGATGAAAGGGGCTTCCTTTGTACATGCTTCGAGAAGACTTTTCAAGTGTGGCTCAGGTATGTCTAATTTGGGGGTGCTCTCGTCTCTGTATACTCTGTCCAGTATCATCCCTATGGTTGTGTCGACTGGGACGTTGGTAAAAAGGGATTCAACGTCCAGGGAAGCGATGATTCCATCGGGCTGGGTAGATTTGATCAATTCTAGGAAATCTGCTGATGATTGTAGACTAAACTTACTTGGAGTGTATGGAGTTAGGAGTTTGAACTCCTAACTCCATACACTCCAAGTAAGTTTAGTCTACAATCATCAGCAGATTTCCTAGAATTGATCAAATCTACCCAGCCCGATGGAATCATCGCTTCCCTGGACGTTGAATCCCTTTTTACCAACGTCCCAGTCGACACAACCATAGGAATGATACTGGACAGAGTATACAGAGACGAGAGCACCCCCAAATTAGACATACCTGAGCCACACTTGAAAAGTCTTCTCGAAGCATGTACAAAGGAAGCCCCTTTCATCAGTCCACAAGGAGACATGTATTTACAAATAGACGGAGTAGCAATGGGCTCCCCCTTAGGAGTTTTATTTGCTAATTTTTATATGGGAACCATCGAAGATAGGGTCTTCAGTAGCAGACAAAAACCAACTGTATACTGCCGTTATGTAGATGACATATTCGTAATAGTAAAAGACTCAGATGAACTAATTGACCTAAAAAGACACCTAGAGAGAGAGTCAGTACTCCGATTTACACATGAAAATAGTGAAAATAACAGTCTGCCATTCTTGGATGTACTAATAACAAAAACAGGAACCTCTTTAAGCACCAACGTATATACCAAGCCCACCAACATAGGATTATGCCTGAACGGTAGAAGTGAGTGCCCCCAAAGATACAAAGCCAGTGTTCTCAATGCTTATATTCGTCGAGCGCTTACCCACTGCTCTGAATGGAGCAACGTGAGTAGAGAGTTTGAAAGAGTAACTCAGGTATTGGTGAACAACGGATATAGCAACGCGGAAATAAACGCTGCTATAAGAAGACACTTGGACCGTTGGTATAATTCAGAACCTAGAACAGAAACCACAACACCCCCAATAAAATTATATTACAAATCAACCATGCACAGTGAACATATAAAAGAGGAAAGAATAATGAAAGAAATAATCCGTAAAGGAGTAAAAAGCACTACTCCTAACCAAAACATAAACCTGATAATATTCTACAAAACCAAGAAGACTTCCGAACTCCTTATCAAAAACAGCCCGAAGCCGACGGAGAACCCTCTACAGCAGTCAAGCGTTGTACACTTGCCCCCACGAAGGATGTAACCTTCAATGTAAGTACATAGGTATGACGTCGACCAAGCTGACGAGGCGTTTGACATGCCATCTTCAATCTGGTGCCCCTAGGAATCACATGAGACAAGCCCATGACATTACTCTAACAAGAGAAATGTTGAACAAGAATACTTGCATAATAGACAAAACCCAAGATTCAAGAAGATTACAAATTCTTGAGGCAATTCACATAAGAATAGAACGACCTACCATGAACACCCAAATCACGGAACTATTTACTCTACCCACCATGAGAGTAAGGACAAGACAGGAACATATCGATGCCAACACAGAAGACAATGTCCAACATAACAGGCCAATTACACTGGATTAATCTTTGTGTTTAGATAGGAGATGCCTCGTATGGGCCAATAAGCCTTCTGCAGCCCCTATGTTTATCCCTTATGTATCCCCCATGTTTTCACCTTCATTGTATTATCACCTGACCTAATGCGGGTATAAAATCAACTAGTATTGTAAGATCTGTTCACTTGAGAATGAACCATGGAGGTTCGAAACGTCGTGCAAATTATACAAATAAGTGTAATACACTCTATAGTAAATCACTTCTTTTCTTCACCTTAAAAGTACGAAAATGAGTTTTGGAGAACTCCTATTTCAATTAAGCCCTGATGCTAAGAAAATAGTTAGAGGGATAGAAGCCCTAAACCAGAAAATAATAAATACAGAATATGCGGTCATATTCAATGAAACATATATATATATATATATATATATATATATATATATATATATATATATATATATATATATATATATATATATATATATATATATATATATATATATATATATATATATATATATATATATATCTTCTCACTTTTCTTTATAATAAAAGCCTTCAACATCTAATGAGATCCTATATGAAAGGGTTTTTCGTGAAAGGTAATTTGATTTGCCTATCAGACTTGTCAAGCGCAAAAGGAAAACAATTATATCCAACAACCAGCAACTCTGAGGTGCTGGGTACGCCCAGGATCTTACAGCATCCTTCATCTCCTGCAGCATCCGCTGGAAGCATTTAACAGTGTGCTATATGAAACCTGAGATGAAGCACACAGTAACAATGTATCTTCTCACAGACGAAGTTTTCATAAGGATCTTCAAAGAATATAAAGATGAACTTATTAAGTCCATGTCCTGCACCTGTAAAAAAGCATTTGAGTCGAACAGAGTCCATAAATCGCGGAGAGTTGCGAATGTGTCCGAGCTTTACGAAAGGGGATTTATCCCCCTTTCGTAAGGGGATAAATATGCCGGTGCTCGCTGGCACTCCTGGGTCCTGTCGGCCGCTTAGCTCAACGTCTGTTGGGGGAAACTTGATTGAATCGATGATCGCTAAATCCATTCGTATAGATTGTGAAAAGTATAGATTAATAAAATATTCTTAGCATTGTTTAATATATTTACTCTTGTTCTTTCCTGCATGTTTAAGGTAGTTGATAGTGGAAATGATTGTGACGTTAAGCATCTTGACATTAGTGAAGCCTTTGGTGCTAATCCAAGTATTTTAGTGTGTAGTCTTCGTGAGAGACTAATTAAAAATTTAGAAGCAATCTCAAATGAATCCAAGAGAGAGCAAATTTGAATTTATATCCAGGTGTTAAGCTGGTGCTGGGAGGGGGGGGGGTGTTCCTTGGTGCTCGCTCTATATCCCCAGTTATATACTGGGGTTATACAATATATGTCATCTATTCTCTCAAAGGGAGAACCAACAGCCTTATATAAATATAATGAAAAATATATTCAGATCTAATTCGAAATTTCTTCAAGCAAATTTATATAGGTAGATGCAGTATAATTCTCAAAACTATAGTGTTTGTTAGCCAGCTCAATAATATGTCTTTTGAACGCTTCTTGCTTCATTGTATCATTGCAAACGGAAAGTAAATTTAGAGTTTTTTAAAGCATTTCTACGCACTAAATGGTTGCACGAAAATTGCACTTTAAATTAATTATATTTGTTATTGTAAGCATCAAACGAATTAATTACCTGCCCAGTGCGCGAACTGTGTAGTTAATGGAGCAATTGGTTCATGTATTTTGCAGTCATGTGAGGTCTAATGAGGCGATGTTGTTATGAAAAGCAAGATGGAGTGCCAGGATGCCTCTGGACCTTCAACCTGTCCCAATATGTTGCCAAGGTTTCCTGGCTCGCTTAATTATCAGTTTATTTACTAAATCTCTGACACATATCGCTAATTTCCCTACTCACTCGCAAAATTCCAAGTACACTCGCTAAAGTTCACACTCACTCACCTCCTTTTGCGGCAGCCCGCTAAATAACTGGATTGCGTCATCACAAAATATCCTTGCTTGCTGATTTCTCGGTTCACTTCCTGAATACCCTGTTATCTTGCATATTTCATGTCACGTACCTGACTTGCTAGCCTTCGCTTATTCATGGCAAAGTGGAAGATTTCCAGTTTTTTTACTCTTTCATATATGTATTGATCCATTTGCCGTCATCATTCCCATGTTGTCAGTGATCTTTCAGATCTGCCTTAAGGATTATATAACACAAAACTCCCAACGAACGGTAAAATTACTCCATAAATCTGCTGTTCGTTTTTTCACTTAAATTCGAAACAAATTCCAAATCTTATCTATTATATTACTCGTCACAAATTTTAGTCAAATAAAAATATTTCAAAGCTTATATTATCCTGTAAATACGTACCGTTATTGTTGGCTTAATGTTATGTCAGCTCCCACGTGTTTTTCATTTTTCTGACATTTTTCTTTCCATCGAATCGTACTCTCCTTTTAGCCACCATATTACGTTTTGTTAGATTAAATTGGCGCAGGCCTTTCTCCCACTATCTTTCTAGTTTGTTGAGGTCCAACTGAAGCATTCTGAAGATGTCCTCTGTTCTAACTCGTCTCATTAGTTTCAAAGAGTTGGCGAACATTGGTGTGGAGGACCCTACTTCTTCATTTATGTCCCTATACACGGAGCATAATGAGGTTGGTACTGAGGCAAATTGGCACTCTACTTGTGTCTCTGCGTCCCAATTTTATTTGCATTCTTTAATTCAGTTCAACACGCTTCGGGTTGTTGCAGTTTGCTTCACTGGTTTCTACAGTATCCTTCAGTGTGAACAGTGTCGAAAGCATTATGGCAATCCAGGGAGATGCAATTAGCCAACCCTTATCTTTCCTTTGTGATCATCAAGATCGCCTGGATGTAAGTTCACATCAGTGATTAACACTGTCATACCGAGTACGATCACACATCACTGTACTCACCTAATTGTGCTTGCGGGGGTTGAGCTTTGGCTCTTTGGTCCCGCCTCTCAACTGTCAATCAACTGGTGTACAGATTCCTGAGCCTACTGGGCTCTATCATATCTACATTTGAAACTGTGTATGGAGTCAGCCTCCACAACATCACTTCCTAGTGCATTCCATTTATTAACTACTCTGACACTGAAAAAATTCTTTCTAACGTCTCTGTGGCTCATCTGGGTACTAAGTTTCCACCTGTGTCCCATTGTTCGTGTCCCACCCGTGCTGAAGAGTTTGTCTTTGTCCACCCTGTCAATTCCCCTGAGAATTTTGTAGGTGGTTATCATGTCTCCCCTTACTCTTCTGTTTTCCAGGGATGTGAGGTTCAGCTCCTACAGCCTTTCCTCGTAGCTCAATCCTCTCAGTTCCGGGACGAGCCTGGTGGCATACCGCTGAATCTTCTTTAACTTTGTCTTGAGTTTAGCTAGGTATGGACTCCAGGCTGGAGCTGCATACTCCAGGATTGGTCTTACATAAGTGGTATACAGGGTTCTGAAAGATTCCTTACACAAGTTTCTAACTTACTGTATTCACTAAGGCTGAATGTCTGGTGTTAAAGCAGGTGTGTGCTCACCACATGTGCTCATCAGACACCAGTAAACACTTGCAGCCCAACCAAGGACACCCAGAACAAGATTGCCGAAAGATTTAAGCGTCAATTGTTGTCAAACTGGCAGTATTACCCAGTCGCCTGACACAGCATTTACTTAGATCATTTTCCAACTTACTCTTACAGTGTTCCCATCTGTTCCGAAACCATTGCTACCCGAAGTGTGAGGTTCGGACCTGCGCACAAAATTCTAATTGACGATGACATGGACCTGGGCCACAACAGTGCCACGAGCACTGGCTGACCTTCCTCACTCTGTGACCTGAGACAACAAAGTGACTATTCCTGGCCCACTCACTTGCCGGAACTGTAGTGTCTGGCATCACAGTTCACCTCTAAGTTATGTCAACACTGTGGAGCAATGCCCAACAGACCACTGGAACATTATCTAACACAGTGCACAGTTACAAACCCGTTAAGATTTCAACTTAGATTCAACAGAGCAGAAGAAGTTGTTAATCACATATGGCAAAATCTTACTGAAGCGACCATACGAGTCATAAATACTCATACTCCGCCCAAGTAAAGCGGAAACAAGCAACACTTAGTGGGCCAGCCAGAGGCTTAGGGCCCACGCAGGAATATCCCTGCCAAAAAAACAAAAACAAAATAAGTTGCCACGACGGGATACATGCCCTGGTGATGGGTGAAGACCCTTCAGTAAGTAACTCACTAACAGTGAGTTACTCACTGAGTTAGCATGTGCGTTAGTGTGTGTGTGTGTGTTTACTCACCTATTTGTGCTTGCGGGGGTTGAGCTTTGGCTCTTTGGTCCCGCCTCTCAACTGTTAATCAACTGGTGTACAGATCCCTGAGCCTACTGGGCTCTATCATATCTACATATGGAACTGTGTATGGAGTCTGCCTTCACCACATCACTGCCTAATGCATCCCATATGTTAACTACTCCAACACTGAAAAAGTTCTTTCTAACATCCCTGTGGCTCATTTGGGTACTACTTGTATTCCACCTGTGTCCCCTTGTTCGCATACCACTCGTGCAAAACAGTTTATCTTTATCTACCCTGTCAATTCCTCTGATAATTTTATAGGTAGTGATCATGTCTCCCCTCTCTTCTGTCTTCCAGCGTCGTGAAGTTTAGTTCCAATAATCTTTCCTCGTAACTCATTCCGAGGGGAGTAGAGTAGACGGTGTGCACAGGGTTTGCACACCAGGTTTGCACTGGAGGCGTAAAGCCGGCTGTGTGTGAAAAATCCGGTTGCAGATGTCCATCAATTGAGCGCCACACTCAACCCTACCAGCCCTAAGGAACGCTGGGGGGACAGGTCCTTCTGTCGCTGCTGGGACACCTTTTGCCTGAGTGTGTCAATCAGGGGGAACGTGCAACACTCTCTGAATAATGCAAATAATTCACATTGCTCCTCTACTCCAGATAACTAGCTGGGGAGTCCAGAGAGAAGCAGGCAATAGGTGAGGACAGTGTCTCACACAGACTACTGTAACAGGGCAGACACTTTAATCTGCCAAACCGCTGAGCACCTTCGACTTTCCAATTAATTATGCACCAACATCGCCGCTGTATGAAAACTTGGGTTGGTCTGGCTCACAAGATCTCAAGCAGGGAAATGCTCCAATGTTCGTAGAGCAAAGAGGATGATCCCCCTGACTAAGTATAATCAGAAAAGCAAATGCCTTGCTGCAGCCTAATCACGGCCAGATTTGGTGATGCGTGTCATAAATCCCTACATAATGGCCACATTTACTGTTGAGGTATGATGTTATAAATCCCCACATAATGTTTACACCATATGCTAATGTATGATGTCATAAATCCCCACATAATGGCTACATTAGGTGTTAATGTATGTCATAAATCCCAACTAAATGCTGATGCATGATGTTTTACAACCACACACAATAGATACTGTTAGTGACGTCAGAACTATATCAGGAACCATCTTTTTTTACAGCAAAATGAGGCTAAAAGATATTTTAGCCAGACGTCAACCAAATGGCATGTTAATTAATATATCCTCACATAAACGATACTCCCGGGCAGTCCTCCATGCTGGATGTGGCTGAGTCTCACAGAAAGCTGTGTATGGACTCCAGTGAGTAAACATGCGACGTAAGAATATAATCTAAAGTGACACATTAGTCAAGGACACGTACATGTAAATGAGAAAGACGAATCTCAGAGATTACATAGCTCCGTTGGCGTTATACTTATAAACAAGTGGTATGGTCTAGACGAAGCTGAAGTGCAAACCAACTCAGAACACAATGAGTTATGACATATAACTACAAACTGCTATGAAAGACTGAACAAGGGGAAGACCCTGCATCACCTCTAGTTCCGTTCATCTTGATATATGCGTGCTGTCACACTCACTCACTCACTCACTCACTCACTCACTCATTCACTCACTCACGCACGTACACATAAACACGATCACGGGTTATGTGATCACAAGCTCGTTGGTCTCAGGCTGAGACGAAGCTTTGGCTCATACGACCAACCAATCAGCGGCCTTTTCTCAGATATCTTTGATCAGCCTCCTGCATCTTGGGAACACCCCCCCCCACCCCCGCATCTTGGGAACACCCCCCCCACCCCCGCATCTTGGGAACACCCCCCCCACCCCCCGCATCTTGGGAACACCCCCCCCCACCCCCCGCATCTTGGGAACACCCCCCCCACCCCCGCATTTTGGGAACTCCTCCCCCCACCCCCCGCATCTTGGGAACACCCCCCCCCCACCCCCCGCATCTTGGGAACACCCCCCCCACCCCCCCCATCTTGGGAACACCCCCCCCCACCCCCGCATCTTGGGAACACCCCCCCCCACCCCCGCATCTTGGGAACACCCCCCCCCACCCCCGCATCTTGGGAACACCCCCCCCCACCCCCGCATCTTGGGAACACCCCCCCCCCACCCCCGCATCTTGGGAACACCCCCCCCACCCCCGCATCTTGGGAACACCCCCCCCCCCACCCCCGCATCTTGGGAACACCCCCCCCACCCCCCGCATCTTGGGAACACCCCCCCCCCCCACCCCCGCATCTTGGGAACACCCCCCCCACCCCCGCATCTTGGGAACACCCCCCCCCACCCCCGCATCTTGGGAACACCCCCCCCCCACCCCCGCATCTTGGGAACACCCCCCCCCCACCCCCGCATCTTGGGAACACCCCCCCCCCCCCCCACCCCCGCATCTTGGGAACACCCCCCCCCCCCACCCCCGCATCTTGGGAACACCCATTTCTGTTCCATCCATTCTTTTCTTTCCCTTTCCTTATTCCTCTCTTTATAATCGTTTCCTTTCTTTCCTCATTTAATTCATTTCACTCTCTAAACTTTCACCATTTCTCCTTTCGCTCATGTCCATCCTTCATTATCTTTCCCTTTCTCTGTCCTATTTCTTTCTGCATTCCTGCCTCGATCCCTTCTTCTCTCTCTCTCTCCTCCTTTTGTCTGCATCTTCTGCCATCTTTCTTCCCCTTTACATTATGTGCCAGTACCCCCTTCTTTCCTCTCATTCCTTTCCATTTCAATTTTCTAATTCCCACACCCTGGAGAGCCGGAGCCGGTCGGCCGAGCGGACAGCACGCTGGACTTGTGATTTTGTGGTCCCGGAGTCGATCCCGGGCGCCGGCGAGAAACAATAGGGCAGAGTTTCTTTCACCCTATGCCCCTGTTACCTAGCAGTAAAATAGGTACCTGGGTGTTAGTCAGCTGTCACGGGCTGCTTCCTGGGAGTGGAGGCCTGGTCGAGGACCGGGCCGCGGGGACACTAAAAGCCCCGAAATCATCTCAAGATAACCTCATGATAATCTTCATTCACCCGCTTTCCCTTCTTATATATAATAATAATAAATTTGTATATATTATTAATAATATTTTTATTGTTATTCAGAAACTTGCTACCACGCCTTCATGCTTCAATGAAAGTGAAGGAAAGACCCAGTATATATAACACATTTACACATAGCAGTCCCTGTGGTGTAGTGGTAAGACACTCGCCTGGCGTTTCGCGAGCGCTTTGTCCTGGGTTCGTATCCTGGCCGGGGAGGATTTACTGGGCGCAAATCCTTAATACTAGCCTCTGTTTGACTCAACAGTAAAATGGATACCCGGTTGTTAAACGATTTGGCGGGTCGTATTCCGGGGGACATAGGATTAAGGACCTGCCCGGAACGTTACGCGTGCTGGTGGCTGTACAAGAATGTAAGAACTCTTGTATATATAAATAAATAGAAATAAACTATATATTGCGTCTTTGTTTCACATTCATTATTTTTATTACCAATATTATTATTATCAGTTTATATAAATTTTTATTTACAAGTTTATTTTTTCAATATATTTTGGATTTTCCACTGCCTGAAATTGCACATTTGTTGTTTGGTTACTGTGCTATTGAGGGATTTATTTACTTATATTGAGATAAAAGGGAATTTATTAGGCATTTATTTACAAGGTTTTGTATTTGTTAAAGTGTCAACATGATGTAGTCAAAGGCGTGAGGGCAAATTGCGCTCCATAAACTAAACCATTTTTTCAGTTGATAAAAAATTTCGAAATTGCTGTTCGATCAAAGGCCAGACGTCTCTCTGGATATCACATGTGTTTCACCTTTTGTTTGGTGACATATTCTTGATGGAGTGTGCAGAGGTGAACACATTTTGTGACCCAAGTGGAGAATACACTTACTCCAGACACTTGTCGTCTGTGTTGGAGAGTCTGGGAGAAGGACCCATACTCTCAAGTTACATTAAGTTCAGTAAGTAAAGGCTCAAGTTACATTAAGTTCAGTAAGTAAAGGCTCAAGTTACATTAAGTTCAGTAAGTAAAGGCTCAAGTTACATTAAGTTCAGTAAGTAAAGGCTCAAGTTACATTAAGTTCAGTAAGTAAAGGCTCAAGTTACATTAAGTTCAGTAAGTAAAGGCTCAAGTTACATTAAGTTCAGTAAGTAAAGGCTCAAGTTACATTAAGTTCAGTAAGTAAAGGCTCAAGTTACATTAAGTTCAGTAAGTAAAGGCTCAAGTTACATTAAGTTCAGTAAGTAAAGGCTCAAGTTACATTAAGTTCAGTAAGTAAAGGCTCAAGTTACATTAAGTTCAGTAAGTAAAGGCTCAAGTTACATTAAGTTCAGTAAGTAAAGGCTCAAGTTACATTAAGTTCAGTAAGTAAAGGCTCAAGTTACATTAAGTTCAGTAAGTAAAGGCTCAAGTTACATTAAGTTCAGTAAGTAAAGGCTCAAGTTACATTAAGATCAGTAAGTAAAGTGTGACGATAATCTCCTTCAAGAGATTGAGCCTGCTCTTCCCTCCAAAAATACGTCGATACATCTATATAAAACTACTATGGAAGAAATGTCCAACAACGACAACAACACCAGCAAGGTTTGCCAGAGCGCAAAACGTATGCAGCCAGGAACACCTGCCCAGCCTCAAACCGCCAAACTACCTGTCTTGTTGCCGGCTCCTCGCTGATTGGCCGCCGGTCCAGCTGCTACTACACTCACCCACCATACTACTTGATGTCTGGGGCCGCCACGACCTCAGTCCTCAGAATATTCAGTGCTTTCATACGGTTAACACTTCTTCCTGGTAGACTGAGCTTTGGCTTACGTGTACTAAGAGAGGTGATAGCTTAAAGCCAATATTCCTGCACCTCTCATTTTATTGTATATTGCACAGCTTGTTATTGCTCACTTGTCTTAGCGTAACTTTTCATTTTGTCATATAATTATTCTTATTATTTTGATTGATTGATTTTATTATACGAATTTGTATGTCCATTTTATTCATGTTTTGTTTATCTAACGTAATTAAAATTCCATTGTTAAAATTTACTTGTGTTTTGTGTGTCTTCTCCTTACCTTACCACAGACGAAGTTCCAGATTTTCTATTTTTTTTTAATTCTATGTGACGAGGCCATACCCCTAGCTTTGAACAGCCGAACACCAACGCGTTACCGTCACATATTATATGGGGGCCTGTCCTAGGAGCTTCACTCAGGTACTGGTGCCAAGTGGTAATTTATGGTAAGCGTATTTAACTTTGTTAACGTAGCTTTTACTATTTTTCATTCAATTTCATTTTTATATGGTGCGGTGTATTGTGCATTACGAGAGTAACATATGGTGAAGGTGAGACAACTTTGGATTACGTGGTGACTGTAGGCCTCAGTCATACTCTTAATTGGTCATCTCTCCCTCCGTGTTATTACTCGTGTTTACCATCTTTGTCCCTTGGATATTTCTCATTTTTGACAGATCATCATATTGGTACTGTGGTCTGCCCCGGGTCAAGAGCACCCAATCTTCTGCAATCTGACTGTAGGAGGACAAAGAGGGCCATAGTTCCTCTAGCTCGAACTTTAGTTGCTGAATTGGGACCTCAGCAGCAGTTCTCGTCACCAGTTGACACCTCGCACCCCTACACGTCAGTCAGAGATGATGATACATACAACGGTAGGGAATTAGCTTACTTTTTCAGAGCACAAAAGTTCGCTAATTCTGTAAGTATCATATTAATTTCAGTAGGAAAAACTTGCTTTATGTCCTATAGAGACTTGGCAAGGTATGCCTACATCCTTGGACTACCAATTTTACTTTTGAGGCAATTAACTGTTTCATTTGTTTTCGAAACTCTGTTTCATTTGTTAGTAGGATTTTCTTGCCCTTATCCTCTTACATGAGTACCGGGTACAAGATTTCCTGCGCCCTTGATTTAAATTAATCATTTAACATCTTGTTCTTAACTTTAATTGTTAAAGATGCCACAGGATAGGTATCAGTTGCCACGTTGTCCTGTTTCTGACATTCGCTATAACTGAATATTCGTGTTACATTTATTTGCTAATTTCACCATGTTTCGTCTCCAAGCTTTCCGTGCAAATCCAGCAGGTGAAATAGGGACTTTAAGTCGTGCCAAGAGGACTGAATTACAAACTCTTGCACATGAGTATCAACTAGAAGTTCCCTACCAAGCCAACAAAAATGACCTACACAACCTGTTGCTGGATTACTATTTAGAGCAAGGTAAGATAGACTCTGAAACTCATGAAACTTACTATATTGCAGATAAAACTGATTTGGCAACGATGAAACTCAAACTAGAGCTGGCCAAGATTGAACGTGAGCAGCAAAGAGAAGCAGCTGCCATACGAAGGGAAGAAATCGCCCTCAAGGAACGTGAGTTTGCAATGCTCCGTGAGCGGGAAAGAGTACAGCTTGAAACACTCCGTGAGCGGGAACAAGTACAGCTTGAAACCAAACAACGCGAGTTGGAGATGCAACGTGAACATGACAAGCAACAAGCGCACTCTGGCTCTAGAGTGTCGTCAACGAGAATACACGTTGGAAACTTCACACCTCGCTCAACGCCAGCAAGCTACTGCCAATCTTCCCATCAGTTTTAATATATCACATGCAAGTAAGTTAATGCCATCCTTTGGAGAAGCAGAAGTTGATGTGTTTTTTACCACCTTTGAAACCCTTGCTAATCAACTCAGTTGGCCTGTCGACCAATGGGCCACACTTCTCAGAGTCCATCTTACAGGTAGAGCTGCAGTCACACTCAGTACTCTGGCGTCTGAGAATGACTACCAGACTCTGAAACAAGCAGTGTTGGACGCCTACCTCCTTTCCACGGAAAGTTATAGAAGGAAATTCCGTGACCACCTGAAGGCAAGTACCACTACCTTCCTTGAGTTTGCTAACAAAAAACGGAGATATTTCATGAAATGGCTGGAAGCAGCACATGTCTCTACTTTTACAGAACTCGTCAACCTGATGCTTGTTGAAGAATTCTTGAGACGTGTGCCGCCTCCTGTCCGTCTCTACTTAGCAGATAAAGAAGAAACCGACTACCTGAAGTGTGCTAAGTCGGCTGACACTTACAGCCTCATCCACCGGCTGACACCCGAACCATCCTCCAGTAAGAAGTCGTGGTACAGTTACGAGAAAGTGAGCACCGATCAAGCTGGTTCGCAACTGTACTGCAAGTATTGTAGACTCTATGGACATACCATAGACAAGTGTGGTAAGTCTCAATACAAGGGAACCACTGACCCACAGAAACCCAAACCAACTCCTCCTAAGTCCGGTAAGCCTGTGATGAATGTTGGTGTTAATGCTAATGATCTTTCTCTTTTCAGTAACCACCTGTATACTGGAACTGTCTCTGCCAACGGTTCAAATCCGGAGGGACGTTTCAAATTGAAGATCTTGAGGGACACAGCGGCTCTTCAATCGATCATCTTGAAGTCGGCTGTGCCCAACATCGTCTACACCGGAGAAACTGTCTTCATCACTGACCTCACTGCTACCACTCCATACCCTCTCGCCAGAGTCCACCTGGATTGTCCCTACGTGAACGGAGAAGTCAAAGTCGCCGTCAGGGAAAAGCCTTTTCCCATGCCTGGAGTGCAACTTCTCCTAGGCAACGACTTGGCAGAAGACCTGCAACCAACCAACCTGATCGTCATGGACAAACCCCAGGTGTGTAACTCTGTGCCAAGTAACCCTATTCTAGCGTATGTTCCAGCAGAGGTTCAAGAGAGTGATGAAGTTTCTCCTCCGGTTCTCGTGACCACCCGTGCACAAGCCGCACGTCCACAGCCAGCTGACTCTACTGCTACCACTGTCCCTCAAGACCCTCAGAAACTACTCCCGCATCTGACCAAGTTGGAGTTCCGTAAGTTGCAGAGGGAAGATCTTACTTTAACACCATTGTTTTTCCAGGCTGAGACTCAACCCGACAGTATTCCTGGGTTCTTCCTAGAGAACGACTTGCTCTACCGCAGATATAGACCCAGTAAACTGAAGGAGGAGGACGATTGGGCCAACATCGAACAACTTGTGATTCCTACCAGCCTGCGGCCCACTATTCTACACCTGGCCCACGGAGCGCTCTCCCACTACGGCTTCAACAAGACTTACCATGGAATTCGTCAAGACTACTACTGGCCAGGTATGGTAAATAGCGTCAAACAGTACGTAAAACAATGTCATATATGTCAGATGGCAGGCAAACCGAACATCTCCATTCCCAGAGCGCCACTGATTCCCATACAGGTGCCTGCGGAACCTTTCCACAGACTCATAATAGACTGTGTTGGTCCTTTACCTCGGACCAGTTCAGGTAACGCCTATATCTTAACCATCCTGTGTCCTACCACCAGATTTCCCATAGCAGTTCCAGTGAAGAACATCACGGCTGCTACGGTTGTAAAACATCTATTGAAGATCTTCACTCAATACGGATTTCCCAGGGAGATTCAGAGCGACTGTGGTACCAACTTCACCAGTGATCTCTTCAAAAGGACACTGGAGGAGTTCAACATCAAACAGGTATTGTCCAGCCCCTATCATCCTGCTTCACAGGGTTCTCTTGAACGTAGTCATCAGACAATCAAAGCACTCTTGAAAAAGTTTTGTAGTGAAACCTCTAAGGATTGGGATAAGCAAATCGACCTTATAATGTGTATTTACAGAAGTCTCCCCAATGAGTCCCTAGGAGTATCTCCTTATGAGATGCTCTACGGCCGTAAGTGCCGTACTCCCCTTAAGGCTTTCAAAGACTCTCTCCGAGATGCCACCTTCAGTGAGCATCAGAATGTGCCCCAGTTTCTTCAAAACCTTCAACACATTCTAGAGAGAGTCCACCGTTTTGCCCATGATAATCTATTGAAAGCCCAGGAGAGAATGAAGACTCATTACGACCAGACCAGCAAAGTAAGAAAATTCAAGCCGGGAGACTTCGTCCTAGCATACTTCCCTATCCCAGGTTCACCTTTACAAAACAGGTTTTCAGGACCCTACCGCATCAAGGAGTGCAGAAACAACAACAACTACGTCATAGAGACTCCAGATAGGCGGCGGAAGACCCAGCTGTGCCACGTCAACCTCCTGAAGCAATATAATGGTACTCCTCCCACTGTCCTAATTAATTATTCCACCTTCACAGAACCCTACATCCACAGTGAGACCTTCCCAGCTTCTCCTCCCGAAAGCACTGACAAGGAGTCAGCGCTTTCTAATTCCGAAATCCTTAATGATCTTCCCAAATACTTTCAGGATAATCCTAGTGCATCTCTTGTCAAGATCTTCAGAGAACATCAGGAGTTGTTCCGAGATGACCCCCAAGAGTGTAATGTTACCCAGCACGACATCCAACTGCTCCCCGACACCCGGCCGATTCGTCAACCCTTCTACCGAATCAGCCCGAGCAAGAAGGAAGTCATGCGTGCTGAGGTGCAGTACCTCTTGGATCATGGACTGGCTACACCTTGTGAGTCCCCCTGGGCCTCACCTTGTATCTTGGTGCCCAAACCCCAAGGTAAGGTGCGGTTATGTACTGACTATCGTAAACTGAACAATGTAACTGTCAAGGATGCTTACCCCTTGCCAAGGATAGATGACATCCTTGATGCCATTGGTAGTGCCCAGTACTTGTCCCAAGTGGACTTGCTTAAGGGGTACTATCAAGTGTGTCTAACGGAGCGCGCTAAAGAGATATCTGCCTTCATCACTCCTTTTGGACTTTTCAGATATGAACGCCTTCCTTTCGGACTATGTAATGCCCCGGCCACCTTTCAGAGAGCTGTCAACCGTGTCATCCAGGGCTTGGATAACACATACGCCTACCTGGACGATATCGTCGTAGCCTCCAACACCTGGAGTGAACATCTGCTCCAGCTGCGACGTCTGTTCTCCAAGCTCCTGACAGCCGGCCTCACTATCAACCTGGGCAAGTCCACTTTCGCGAAAGGTAAAGTGCGTTATCTGGGTCATGTTATTGGGAGTGGCAGCTTAGCTCCGTTAGACTCACACACTCAAGCCATCCAACAGTATCCACAGCCTACCACCAGGAAGCAGCTCCTGCGCTTCCTTGGTCTTGCCTCCTATTACCGTAGGTTTGTGAGGAATTTCAGTACAGTCGCCACACCTCTAATTCTATTAACCAGTCCCAAGCAACGGTATAATTGGACCATGCAGCAAACCGTTGCATTCGAACAACTCAAATTCCTCCTCTGTTCTAATCCCATTCTCGCCTCACCAGATATCACCAAGCCTTTCGTCCTTCATGTCGACGCCAGTGGTACCGGCGTTGGTGGTGTCCTGATGCAACAACGAGGCGAGGAGGTTCTACCTGTCAGCTACTACAGCTACAAGTTGAAACCACACCAGAGGAACTACAGCACTATTGAAAAGGAGCTACTATCCATCGTCCTGAACCTCCAACACTTCGCTCCGTACCTACAAGGCGCCAGGTCTACAACCATCTTCTCAGACCACAACCCTCTCCGCTTCCTACATCAAGCCCAATTCACCAACCAGCGTCTTCTACGATGGGCTTTGTATTTACAAGATTTCAACCTGGAGATCCGCTATATCAAGGGTTCTGACAACACCATAGCCGATGCCCTCTCCAGAGTTTATGAAGTAGAAGCGACTCCATCTATTACTCCACCACATAACGACGTACTTCTTCCAGAACCGCAGGCTTCGGGGGAGAGTTGTGACGATAATCTCCTTCAAGAGATTGAGCCTGCTCTTCCCTCCAAAAATACGTCGATACATCTATATAAAACTACTATGGAAGAAATGTCCAACAACGACAACAACACCAGCAAGGTTTGCCAGAGCGCAAAACGTATGCAGCCAGGAACACCTGCCCAGCCTCAAACCGCCAAACTACCTGTCTTGTTGCCGGCTCCTCGCTGATTGGCCGCCGGTCCAGCTGCTACTACACTCACCCACCATACTACTTGATGTCTGGGGCCGCCACGACCTCAGTCCTCAGAATATTCAGTGCTTTCATACGGTTAACACTTCTTCCTGGTAGACTGAGCTTTGGCTTACGTGTACTAAGAGAGGTGATAGCTTAAAGCCAATATTCCTGCACCTCTCATTTTATTGTATATTGCACAGCTTGTTATTGCTCACTTGTCTTAACGTAACTTTTCATTTTGTCATATAATTATTCTTATTATTTTGATTGATTGATTTTATTATACGAATTTGTATGTCCATTTTATTCATGTTTTGTTTATCTAACGTAATTAAAATTCCATTGTTAAAATTTACTTGTGTTTTGTGTGTCTTCTCCTTACCTTACCACAGACGAAGTTCCAGATTTTCTATTTTTTTTTAATTCTATGTGACGAGGCCATACCCCTAGCTTTGAACAGCCGAACACCAACGTGTTACCGTCACAAAAGGCTCAAGTTACATTAAGTTCAGTAAGTAGAGGCTCAAGTTACATTAAGTTCAGTAAGTAAAGGCTCAAGTTACATTAAGTTCAGTAAGTAAAGGCTCAAGTTACATTAAGTTCAGTAAGTAAAGGCTCAAGTTACATTAAGTTCAGTAAGTAAAGGCTCAAGTTACATTAAGTTCAGTAAGTAAAGGCTCAAGTTACATTAAGTTCAGTAAGTAAAGGCTCAAGTTACATTAAGTTCAGTAAGTAAAGGCTCAAGTTACATTAAGTTCAGTAAGTAAAGGCTCAAGTTACATTAAGTTCAGTAAGTAAAGGCTCAAGTTACATTAAGTTCAGTAAGTAAAGGCTCAAGTTACATTAAGTTCAGTAAGTAAAGGCTCAAGTTACATTAAGTTCAGTAAGTAAAGGCTCAAGTTACATTAAGTTCAGTAAGTAAAGGCTCAAGTTACATTAAGTTCAGTAAGTAAAGGCTCAAGTTACATTAAGTTCAGTAAGTAAAGGCTCAAGTTACATTAAGTTCAGTAAGTAAAGGCTCAAGTTACATAAGTTCAGTAAGTAAAGGCTCAAGTTACATTAAGTTCAGTAAGTAAAGGCTCAAGTTACATTAAGTTCAGCAAGTAAAGGCTCAAGTTACATTAAGTTCAGTAAGTAAAGGCTCAAGTTACATTAAGTTCAGTAAGTAAAGGCTGAAGTTACATTAAGTTCAGTAAGTAAAGGCTCAAGTTACATTAAGTTCAGTAAGTAAAGGCTCAAGTTACATTAAGTTCAGTAAGTAAAGGCTCAAGTTACATTAAGTTCAGTAAGTAAAGGCTCAAGTTACATTAAGTTCAGTAAGTAAAGGCTCAAGTTACATTAAGTTCAGTAAGTAAAGGCTCAAGTTACATTAAGTTCAGTAAGTAAAGGCTCAAGTTACATTAAGTTCACATTTTACAGCATCCGCCGCCTTGTTTGGAATTTTGTCAAACAACTTTTAGCTTAATCCTGTGGATTAAACACTCCATTACGGATCTGATCTTTGAGTTGCAATTATTATATTATTATTATTATTATTATTATTATTATTATTATTATTATTATTATTATTATTATTATTATTATTGAGAAAATCAGTAGGAGCCATGAGGAGGCTTTGGACTTGCATACTGGGTACTCCCAAGCACACACTATAACCCACTTACTCCCAACACCACACACTCAAAAGATATGAAACCTGGAATTCAACTGCATCCGTTAAGGGTCGTGATGTTTCCACTGAAGCCAAGTCAGGGGTTCACGCACTGCCCGCATGCACTCCGGCTGTGGCACCGGAGTTATACACTCAACGCTTCTATTGAAATGCACAATGAACACACATTAACATGATGTGATTTTTTATGCATTATGACTATTATTATTTTTATTATGTTATTATTATTATTATCAGAATTATGCTTATTACTATTAACTATACGTCTGGCAAACAAAACGCGTCATCCAAGAAGAAGGGCATCTGTAGGCATACAGGCAATACCTGCCTGTAGATTCACTACAGTCTGGTTGATCCGGCACATCTTGCAGGAAGGGAGGCATTATGAGACAGTGTGTGGAGTCAGCAGACCTCAGCCAGCCCAACACCATCCAACACATGGCACGAAAATTTAACATTGCGCCCCATTCTACTTAATTAATTATTCATAACGAACAAAGTGAATGACATAAACCTTTCGGGACTGTCAGCGTCGCCTCACAGGCGATGTTCCTTCCCCGTGTTCATGAGCTCGAGTCATGTGCATTTATGCAGGATTTGGTAAAGTATTTCAGGCTATACTTCACCAACAAATAAAGCCTAATCTCCTCTTGGTGTTTCTCTATATCGTTGTTAACACTTTGTGCTCTGCCTATGTGAACACAGTTGACAAAAGTTACTGTAGAATGTGAACACTATAGTGAATAATGTAATGTAAAGAACCACGCACTCTTCATAATCTTCCTTGCTAACTCTCACGAGCTACTATGACTTTCAGACACGACTTGTTGCTAGCACACTCGAGATATGATGACTTGTAGACACGGCTTGTTGCTAGCACACTCGAGATATCATAACATGCAGACAGGTCTCTTGCTAACACGCGCGATACACGATAACACTCGAGCTCTAGGTTCCCTGCTCGTATCGTTGACAAATAGCAGCTATCACTGGGACCCGTTGGCCAGCAAAGGCGCTCCTGTAACTCGATGTGGTGTTGCCAAACATTTGTATACACATTCCTTATCTATAGCCACTCAGACTACACGAAATATTTCACGGACACTGAAGTGGGTGTTAGCGTTCGGTCTTTAAAAGTGATGGATAAAGACATGTATCTAGTTTTCTGTATACCTGCCAGCATCCGTCATGCATCTATATATTCCAAAATAAGCCATAACGTGGTTAATTTGGGAAATCTTCTTCCGTTCTAAAATGTGACTGTTCTTCCCATTCTGTGGCCATTGTCTAGGGTAATGACTGATTTGAAAAGTTTTCAAATGTTTTTTCCATTTCGACAAGGAATCTGTGACAGAAAAATATACATAACTGGTACTATGGTGCTGACACGGCATAGTTACAAACTGACGTCATTGAAATGTGTTCAGTAAGAGGAAGCTGCTGTTAAAAGAGCCGACCAACCCATAAGAATTAATAAATAAATTTTTTACTTCAAGAAAAATGCGGTAGAAGTGCACTCTCTATATCTACTGAATTCAAGCACCGAGGTCCAATCTACAAAAAATTATTATCGCCCCGAAAAAAAGCTCAGCAATGAACACAAAAAATACGTGAAGCAAGCCAGAGTGAACGTAAGAACATAAGAATTATGTAAACTGCAGAATATCTATTGGCCTATACGAGGCTTCTCATATATAATTCCACCCGACACCATTCATCTTTCTAACTTGCGCTTCAAACAATCTGATGATACACGTATATTATGTTCCCCGGTAATCAATAAATCAACAAATCAACAACCCTGGTTCCAGATCATTATTCACCCAGGCCGTTCCTAAATCTAAGCTTATTCCAATAAGAGGAGCAACAGAAGGCCGCTTACCTGTTAACTCTACAAACAGAACGAAACTGTTAAGCTTTTATATATGCTAACAATCTACAGGGCACAAAAGGAACGTACAGACCACCTCCTCTAATGGGTAAAACTTGAATTCCACAAAAGACAGGATTTTTCAAGTTCATCAAGCCTCAAAGTTGAACAAATATTAAGAAATTATTTTTCACTCATTTGAAAATAGCCGAAGGGAAGCATCTACCCATAGACTATGATGGATATGGCGGAAATGTAGGTCAAAATACTGCATTAAAATCTCATCAGGAAGATTATGGGGACCCTTCCACAAGCCGTCGGCTTTCTGTCCCTTCCCTGCCACGGCCCCTAAGAGATGCTGGTCATCAGGGAAATTTATGCAAATTCAGATATGCTGAATGGCCAAGGTTGTTTGGCCCCGCCACCTGCAACAGCTACCCACACACAGAATGACCCGGATGTCGTTACAGTCTCAAATAAATGATCGGATTTGTGCATAATTTGCATCACATTCAACAGCTACACAATTAATTATGCTGATACCAGAACACCTCACCCCCAACTACTGATCTTTCTGGCAGTTAATCAATATGAAAACGACATAGCGGTAAAATCGAATATGTAACCAAAGCTTTTATACAGACATAGAAGGAGAAACACAAGAGTAAGAGACCAGGTGAACAGTTGAGGTTTACCAAGGGTAAGTCTCACAGTAATGACAACAAGGTGCCTGGAGCATACCTGGAGAGGGTTTCCAGAATTCTTCTAGTCCCCGAGCCTGGCCTGATGCCAGGCTCGTCTTGTGATAACTTGGTCCAACAGACTGTTGCTTATGGAGCGGCCCACAGGCCCACATATTCACTACAGTCTGGTTGATCCGGCACTTCTTGCAGGAACATGTCTAAGTATCTCTTTAATACACGCCCTTTGTTCCAGCAATATTTATAATGTTTGCTGAAAGGGTGTTGAACAGCTGTGAGCCATAGATGTTCAGACAGTGGTCTCTGATTGTGCCTATAGTCCCTCTGCTCTTCACTGGTTCTATTCTGCATTTTCGTCCGGATCTTTCGCTCAGTATGTAGTTATTCAACTGTGCAAATTTGGGACCTGGCTCTCCAGTATCTTCCATATAAAGTCTTCCAATCGAAAACTTTATAAACTGCTTGTAGTTTTTCAGTGTCTTGTACAGAGGCAATTTTCAAGTTAATTTTTGTATCAACTGCAAAGGATGACACGAAGCTGTAACTAGTATTTTCGTCTATATCCGAGGTACGAATGAGAAATAGCAGCGGTGCAAGAATTGTACCCTCGGGTACAAACCTTTTCACTGCACATGAGCTTGATCGTTTTTCATAGACCGTCACTCTCTGCATTCTAATTGACAGAAAGTTGAAAATCCAACGCCCCACTTTACCCGTTATTCCTATTGATTCCATTTTTAGGGCTATCACTCTATGGTCACATTTGTCGAATGCCTTTGCAAAGTCTGTGTATTCATAATCTGCTTTTTGCTTTTCTTCTAGGGTTTCTGTGATTTTATCATAGTGGCTGAGTAACTGTGACTGACAGGATCTTCCCGCTCTAAATCCATGTTGTCCAGGGTTCTGAAGTTCATTATTTTCAGTAACACTGGAAATTTGATTCCTAATTACTCTTTAGGTGTCTGAAGAACTGAACATGAGATTACAAGTGGTCTTAACTAAAGAACCAATGGAAGACAGAGAATGAGAGACGAATAGTGATTGATTTCTTACTTTATTATGCACCCCATACCCATCCCGTGGACGGTGGTGTAAAGGATTACAGAGGCACATAATCGGTTCAGGAACTGAACCCTCTAGTTCGTTTAGCTAAGCAAATAACAATTTTTTGAAGCAAGTTACACAACTATTAATGTTATATACATGAACACATACTCATATATACATGTACATATATATACATAAACATATATACATATATACATATATACATATACATATATATACATACATACACATACATATTCAATCATCCACACAAATACACACATCAGTAATCTTTTGTATCACAAGTGATTCAACAAGAGGCTCACAACAGTCAATATACAAGGCACTTTACATCTATGGTGAGTCACACAGTTACTAGTCTTGCTCCACACTCACCCAACTGGGCGGCAGCTTTATAGTCATGTGCATGCATTACCTACAGTAAGCAAATTTTGGATATCTCGATAAGATTTCGAGCAGCACATCATTATGAATGAAGTATTTGCACATTTCTTGGACACCATTGATGGTGTTGTTATCTCTGAATTCCGCGATTTTTTCACATTCCATTATATAATGACGCAAAGTATGCGAATAGTTCCGCTGATAGAGTTTACATTAAGTGAGATCTACATCAGCAGATGCTATAAACTCTCAGAGGTACTTGTAGCCAAGCCTAAGCTTAGCAGTGGTAACATCTAGAGGTCTGCTAACCTTAGTGGATGACCCATAGACGTGCGGCACTTCTTGCATAATAGAATGATGATAGATGGAGTAACTGGTGTGAATCTCACGTTGCCTCAAGTCTCCGAAATTTAGTTGATGTTCCCGGAATATTACTGCCCTCAGGCTGCTCAAAGGCAGTTCAAGTTGGTAATCAACCCCTCTTTACGGGCGAAAGTTGGCCATAAGAAAGGTGACGTCTTGGTTATTGTAGATGACGTGCAAAATATACTTAACGAAACCTGCTGGAGTTAGATGCAGCAAAAGCTACAGGACAAAACCTATTATTACCGTACCAGCTGAAGGAATCTGAAGATGCATCCTGTGTCTTGCAATAAAACATTCGAAACTGGAAGTTCTCCAAGAATTCTTGGAAAAATGTAAACACAGTCACAGTATTTAAAAATGTTGGAGAGAGTAAACAGATTAAGAGGATAAACTTTGTCAAGCCTGACATGATTAAGTTCTATTACAAGGTTACCAAAATACAAAAAAACTAAATTGGGTTGATTGCATCTTTATAGATAGGCCAAAAAATATTTGGTAAGTAATAATTTACAAAACCCCTAAGATTAAGAGGAGAGGAACCACCAGCATCTCTAGACTTGGTGTTTCCCCAAAAAAAGGTAGAGGTTGAAAATTTATAGCATGAGATGCTTCTAGGAGCAAATGACCACTGAATTATCATATCAGGATTCACAGTAGAGTTAAATGAGCTGATTACACAAAGAAACCTGTAGAGAGGTAATCAGGTCAAGAAGGATGGAGCCTCTAGAGAGGACCAACTATATGACAAAAGGTGAGCCTGGATTTAGAAAGGGAAAGTATGCCTGGCCAACTTAAATGCGTTCTGTGACATAGTTGCTATAATCATGCAAAAATAAAAGAAAGCTAGGAAGACAGTATTTTCCTAGGTTTATAAAAACAATTTGAAGCCGTTCCTTACGAGAGACTTGTGTACAATATAGAGAGGAATGTAAAGGAGTGACGTTCCACAAGGTTCGGTCCTGATATGGCTGCTGATCCTAATTTATGTGGAGTGAAATGTGAGTTCCTTCAAGGCAATGTTTGTAGACGAGGCAAACTTGATAAAGAATATAAAAACAGAAGAGGACTACAGTTAGTTCCACGAGGACCTAGACAAACTCCAGGAGTGGTCACACAAATGGTTGCTGGAATTCACCCCCAATAAGTGTAAGGTAATGAAGATGGGAAAAAGAGAGAAGAGGAGAAGGCATGTGTGCCATATGGGGAAGGCAACTACAGGAATTCAAAGTAGAGAAAGATTTGGGAGAGGAAATATTTCCAACACTTCTACCAGAGGCACATATAAACATAATAACATCGACCGTAAATGGGCCGCTGGCAAATAAAAAACCATCCTTTAGAAACATGTCAGGACTCCTTCCAGGCAATCTACGAAACATTTGTTGGACCAATACTGAGATATACAGCACCAGCGTGGAACCTGCACCTTGGGAAACATGAAGCCAAAACTGAAAAAGTACAAAGTTTTGGTTTGCCAGAAGATTGGTGCCAGAGGGCTAAGCTACGAGAATGGCTACGAGAATGGTACAAAAAAATCTTGCAACCCTACAGGATAGAAAAAACAGAGGAGATACGATCAAAACATACAAGAAAATGAGAGGAATGGATTAAGTGGACAAAAATAGTTTCTTCAATTTCAAAGAAAGTAGCACAAAAATACATATGTAGTAGCTTGAAAAGCAAATGGGCCGAAGGAATGTTGGGAAATACTCTGACCCTATACGGGAGCTCAACAAGTGGACTGACTGTACTGAAAGAAGAAGTTGCTATATAGTTCCAAGAAGTTTCAAGTGCTATATACACGTAATGGTTTCCCGCTTTCCCTTGATAATTCCCTCCCTTCCATCTCCAACATTACGAACCACCAACAACTTCTCTTCCCCTCCTCCCTCCAACATCACGGACCACCACCAACTCCCTCACCCCCTTCCTCCAACATCACGGACCACCACCAACTCCCCCACCCCCTTCCTCCAACATCACGGACCACCACCAACTCCCCCACCCCCTTCCTCCAACATCACGGACCACCACCAACTCCCCCACCCCTTCCTCCAACATCACGGACCACCACCAACTCCCCCACCCCCTTCCTCCAACATCACGGACCACCACCAACTCCCCACAATGTCACCAGGTCACTGAGATCCTCTTAACGTCCCGCTCAGCCCTGTAGGTTTTTAGAGTTTAAATCTGGGCCGACAAAATACGACTTCGGACTAAAAGGAAAATGTGACCTTTCAGGCACTCGCTCACAGTGTATCCAATGACCAGCTCCAGGAAGAGTAATTACCCTCGTTATGTTTTGAATCTTCGCCGTGATAAAAATAAGAGGACAGAGGACAGAAGAATATGAAGGGAAAATTGAAAAGGGGTAAACGAGAGGAGAGCTAGAGTCACAATCTATTGCAACAGAATCTGGATGATATATAAGAGTTCACTTTGTCGATGATAGGAAGGCGGTTAGATACGTCGAGGCACTGAAACCAATGTCAGATCTTTCCCAGAAGCTGCCCATAACACTCGCACAACTTCCAAGTACCAGTTTACAGGTAGGCGAGTTAGAAGCGTAAGGAAACGTGCCCAAAACGTCTCGTCCTGCGGGGGAATCGAACCGAAGATTGTTCGATTGTCAGCCCAAGTGCGATGACCGTCAATTCCCCACTGACGG
>NC_091191.1:24559508-24572008 GCF_040958095.1 Procambarus clarkii | reverse complement strand
TGACTGGTGCGGACACTCTCATCATTCTGCCACACGCGTGACTGGTGCGGACACTCTCATCATTCTGCCACACGTGTGACTGGTGCGGACACACTCATCATTCTGCCACACGTGTGACTGGTGCGGACACTCTCATCATTCTGCCACACGTGTGACTGGTGCGGACACTCTCATCATTCTGCCACACGTGTGACTGGTGCGGACACTCTCATCATTCTGCCACACGTGTGACTGGTGCGGACACTCTCATCATTCTGCCACACGTGTGACTGGTGCGGACACTCTCATCATTCTGCCACACGTGTGACTGGTGTGGACACTCTCATCATTCTGCCACACGTGTGACTGGTGCGGACACTCTCATCATTCTGCCACACGTGTGACTGGTGCGGACACTCTCATCATTCTGCCACACGTGTGACTGGTGCGGACACTCTCATCATTCTGCCACACGTGTGACTGGTGCGGACACACTCATCATTCTGCCACACGTGTGACTGGTGCGGACACTCTCATCATTCTGCCACACGTGTGACTGGTGCGGACACTCTCATCATTCTGGTGAGCTAATTATTTAGTCCTATAAATTTGGACTAATGATGTTCTTTACACGGATGTTTTGTAATCTGATGAGTTTGAGAAACTGATGATTATGACTGTGACGCCAGTTACTCTGGTACATTTAAGCTTCTACTAAACTGATGACTGGCCTAATGATGACACTGCCACACAGATAAATATTCTGACCTCTGATGGAGAACTGACTCAATGATGATTTTGGCCTATTGACGAATCGAATCTATTGATGAATATATTTCACAGATGTTTCTTGCTTCGTATACCACCTATGTGAGACCAAGTACTGAAGTATGCAGCTCATAAAGAAACAGTCGAGCATGATATTAAATATCAAGAGGTTTACCACAAGACTGGTCCCGGTGTTATCGGGTTGATATATGAGGAAAGGCCTGACGGAACGTACCTCAAATCACTTGAGAAATGAAGAGGACATTACAAGATATAAAAGATATACAGAAGAGATATGACATGACCACGATATAAACTTAGTTGATAAATAAATAGGGAAGAACATAACGGAGGTTGAGGAGAAGGAGATATAATGGAATTATGGGGGTTAAAGATAAAATACATGTTTTAAAGGGAAAAGACAAAATAAATATTTGCCATGAAAAATAAGCATATGAAATGAGTAAGTGTATGAACTAGTTCAAGAAAATCTATATTCACAGTTTTAAACAAGGTGTGATAACAAAGAAGACTAGAAATAAATGCTTTAGTTTACAGACAACAGAAAAACGTAGGTTCTGAAACTGATTATCGACTTTACAAACACAATTCAGGGAATGATTGCATGAGACTGCGTGGAGGCTTGGTTGTGTAGAAGTAATGGCCAGAACGATGATTTATAAACTAAGAACCAGACATAAGTCAAATATTGAGGAGTAAAGAAGAAATAAAAGTTATTGCATGATATGAGAGGTAGTTCCGTTTACAAAACACTTGCTTAAAATTGAAAAATCTGTGGACAGTAACCGAAAGTGAACTGAAGGGTGAGAAAGTACTTAACAGAAATGAAATACAAAGTCCAAGTGAGGGGCAGGACTAAGGTCTTACTGGTGGTGGGTAACAAGCGGAGTCCCTCAAGGATCAGTGAAGGAACCATACTGTTCCTCACATATCAACACTAACTACAGTTATAAAGTCCTAAGTCTCATTGTGTGAAAAAATGTAGAAAAATATTTGGAAGGGTCTGGTTAAATGATGAATTGTCAAACAATTGCAAGACCATTTGGACAAGCTAAATACAGTAGTTGGTCCAAGAAATGACTACTAGATTTCAATACTTGTAAGTGTAAGGTGATATAAATGTGGTAACAGTGCAAGAGACCAAATGAGCGGTACCTGAAACATCCTTGAAACAAAAACATAAAAAGATGTAATAGCAGACATAACACTGCGTTCTACCCCAATGTTACATGTACACGGGATAACGACCATAGCGGCATACTCTCAGCTAGTGAACTCCATATATTGGGAACTCCAGGAACCTCAATAACGAGACATTCAGAGCATAATACAGCACTTAAGTAAGACAAGGCCTAGAGAATGTAAGTCTTGGAACTTGAAAAGGCGAAGAGGATTGCAACGAGGCTCAGCCCAGAACTTGCGTAGGGTATGAAGACCGACTGCAAGATGATGAACATAACGTCGATTGAAAATAGAAGAGGAGACGCGACAGAGATATAATATAATGTGAGGAATTGACAGGGTGGAAAAGAAAATTACACAAAGAATACCAAGAGAAGAAGCAATCGTGGATGGAGGCTTAAGACAGAGATAAGAAATTGAGATATTGAGGAATTTTTTTCAGCCTAAGATAAACAGAAAGTAAAATGAACTAGTGTAAGAACAAATTTCATTCACAATTTCAAAAGCTGTATACAACTAGAAGAATGTATATATCATGAGTTATTGATTAGGTGACCAGCTACTGGGAAGACCGAGTCCCAGAGCTGAAACTCATCCCCTCATTCAGAGAGATATGAATAAAAACAAGTGGGGTACATTTCTTAAGGAGAGGAAACGAATTTTTGCCTTTTACGTTGTTGTCTGACCTCGTGAACCTCCTGCGGAGTGGAAGCTGCCGAAGCTAGACGGTGCCGCTCTAGTGTGAATGGTGGAGATGACCAGGTTTGTTGATATGACGATGATTGGTTCAGAGGGAGGGTTGTGATAGTGACGGTGGGTCCAGATGATGTTTCGTTGAAATGTCGATGCTTGGATGAAATACTGGTTCGTGATGGTGAGGGTGTGTTGAAATGACGGTTGAGATAACGATGTTTGATTGAGATGACGATATTTGGTTGAGATGGGGAAGTTTTGATTTCGTTAAGAAGACGATGGTTGATTGAGTTGACGATGTTTGGTTAAGATGACGGTGTTTGGTTTAGAATGTGAATCTTCTTTTAGGGGAAGGGTAACTATTAGGAGAAAGCTCCAACCATTACAACTAAATAGCCCTTGAAAGGGATCAGGAAAATAATTTGGGAGAGAACGGCTGGTTGTTTGGTTAAGTGAGTGTTTTGTCCAAATGGTCGTAGGGAAGAAACACGTCAACTGGAAGATGCTGACCGAGAAGGAGATACTGGTCGAGAGAGATTCTGGTCGAAAGATGTTCGTCTAAAGGAAATCGAATTTGTCGATAGGAAGATGCAGATCGAGTGAACATGATGGTCGAGGGGATGATGTTGGTCGAGAGGAATATGCTAATCGAGAGGAAGATGACGGTCAAGAGGAAGATGCTGGTCGAGAAGATGCTGGTCGAGAAGATGCTGGTCGAGAAGATGCTGGTCGAGAAGATGCTGATCGAGAAGATGCTGGTCGAGAAGATGCTGATCGAGAAGATGCTGGTCGAGAAGATGCTGATCGAGAAGATGCTGATCGAGAGCAAAAAGATGTTCCAGAGTTAGGAACGTTAGTGACAATTTCCAGAAAAGAATGGAAAAGGTTTCTTCTTAAATTGTTAGAGAAGATTGTCGTTAGAGTCAGTATGGGAGGGGCATGGTAGGGGGCGGCGTCAGAGGTTGGGATAATGGAGGAGGGGGCGTGGCAGCAGGAGAAGGCGGAGGGTGAAGGAAGTAGGAGACGATGCGAGAAGTGGAGTAATCGGAGAGATTGTGGTGGGAGGAGGAGGGTGTGTGGAGGAAAGAGAAAGGAATGTGGATGGAGGAGCGGTGTGGAGGGAGGAAGAGGAGGCAGTGTGGACAGAGTTGGAAGATATACAAGTTCTTTTTCCAGATATAGACTGACATCAACAGCAGTATCAGCATGATCAGACACAGAAGCTTCCCCTGATAAAAGCAACCCGTAGCAGTAACTATAGAAGTATAAGCAGCACAAGATGTAGCAAGTCGCAGTGTCAACATAGTTTTCGGTTGAAGTCTGCGTGCTTACTGAGGTCCCTCGCTGCTCAAAACGTGTGGTCGGATCTTTGTATACAGTCTCAGTTAGGAAAGTAATTGTCAAAAGAAGGCACCTTGCATGGAAGATAATGCTTCAAGGTGAGAGCTCAGGATCAGCAGGACTTCACCTCATGAAGGACAGTCGACAAGGGACTACTGCATGAAGATTCGGACTCGAAAGAGTGAGACTCTGAGGAAGTAGTCAAATAAGTACCGTTGAAAGTGACATTTCGTGAAAAAATGCTAGGGATAGGTAAATGATGCTGTTCAATTGTTTTAGTTGATGTATAAATATTATTAAGTTATTAATTCATTTAACGTATAAAATAAGCAAATGGTAATATAAAATGTTATGAAGATGAAGGAAAGGACGTAATTTATGTTTAAGTGTATTATTAACAAAAAAATTCCGATGTAACGTACCTCCTTTCTCACGTTTTACAGTACTGTACTCTGCATCATGTTCAGAACACTGAGTACAGCACCTTGAGAAAGGATGTAGGTTACATAAAACAAAAATTAATACACTTGGCCATAAACTGGGTCTTTTCTTCTCCTTAATTCAAACACCACGTCATTGTAGTAAGTTTCTCCATAAAATGTTATTTTAACTTACCATTTTAAAACAGTTCAAAGTCCTTATGTGCAAAATGATCCTTAACTTTGCCATAAAATTCTGGCATATTGATGATCATGCAACGTTTCTTTATCTATCGGTACAAGGGCTAAACCTTGCAATTGCTATTGACCTTTCACCTCTGAAAGATTACTAAGTTTCTTAAGGTGAGTGCTCACATGGACAACAGCCTCATATGGTGATACTATATCTTTAGAAACGAAGAAACGAGATCTAAAAGATTCCAAATATGGTACCAAGAGTGAAATAATCCACGAAACTGTAAAACAGAAAAAGTTAGATAATTATTAACAGGTATGAATTTATGAATTAATTTTATGAACAGGTTTATGCTGCGATGGTGTAATTGGAGATTGTAGGTGGTAGTAGTAGTAGTAGTAGTAGTAGTAGTAGTAGTAGTAGTAGTAGTAGTAGTAGTAGTAGTAGTAGTAGTAGTAGTAGTAGTAGTAGCAGGGTAGGAAGGGCACCTGGATCATAGCTGTGCTTACATTGGCTAATCTCTAACAAACATATATATACTCATTGATAATAGCAATTATTACTGATGGAACATTCCAGCATCAGAATGCATTCCACAAAATATTAAAATTATATGAACCTTATTTACATAATTTTCAAAAAAGGGAAGTAACACAAAAATTATTTATTTACATTTTTCTGGCAGTGGGTTATCATTTTATTCTGCAAGAGGGTGAAACGAAGTTACTGCAAAATGGAACGTTGCTCGTTTGAAGGAGAGTATTTTAGCAGCAAATGCTGCTTGAAAATCTGAGACCAAAAAATATGTAGAATGATATATACCATGGAATTAATATGTGAACAAAATAAAGCTATTTTAATTTGGAAGGGAATAATGTTTATTGTGTAAGTGTTACGTACCCTTAATAGATACGTAAGTAAATATATTAATATGTACATTTATAATTGTGTGTAAATTACAAGCATGTATATGGATATACTTATATATGTTCTATGCAAACGTACATTCATGTTACAGTGTTGGCGTTAGGCCCAACGTATCGTGGGAATGATTGTTTTATTTCTCTGTGTGATCAGTGTTCCCACGGGAACTAATGATTTATATGTGATCATAAGTGGGTAACAGAGGTGAATAATAATTGAGTGAACTGTATTTGGCAAATTGTCGTGGGATCGTCCGTTGCTGGGTGTGCATGCCATTATTCCCTTCTGTATGCATATTTTAATTACTATGTAAAGAAGTACTTACTTTATTTGTGTATATCAATATGTATTAATTATTCATTAAGTTAGTTTAAGATTACTCTTGTCACAATGTATTGCTCCATTGTTGAAATAAATAATATTGTAACTTTGGCAAATTGTTCGCGGGGCAAGGCAATGTTTTTTGACTCTCGCGTTTTGTTATTCAGTAGCTGAACGGGAACCAGAGAGATAACATCTTGGAGTTAAGTTATACATTTTGTTCTGTCATAGCCATATATATTATAATTGTAATTTAATGTCTGGAAGATACAGTGATATTTTAATGTGATATATTGTGACCATATAATCATCTGTTTGCTATTGAGATTTATTTAATATATATAGATAAGATATTGTCTCTATTCTTCAGTCCTAAGGAAGATTTTATTTTTGTGCTCATTACTTATCAAGGGGTTATACTGGTGATTCGCTATTGAGAACAGCAGTTGTGTCGTATCCCTAGACGTAAATTAAGTTTGGCTGCTGTAGAGTCACGAGCCTTAACGTACGATAGGTAACAAAGAGTTATGGGGGCCTGTGCCGGGAAATTTTGTTCCCACTTTAACTTAACTATGCTAATCTAACTTGCCTTCCTAGGTACCAGTGTGTCAAGTGTCTCTGTGTGTTTCTTAAGAACTATTCCATGTGCCAAGCAAGCCTTCCTGTGTGTCAAGTAACAACGTTTCACGATTTTGAGGTAAGTCATCCTATATATTTTGTTTGTGCAGTGAGGCCAAGCGAATTTTCAGTGTGGTGACAATTTTACAGTGAAGTATAGTGCAGTGCCATTGTTTTAATTATTTTTGTGAATCAAGTACCAAGTGTTAGTAACGATGGAGGAGAAAGTTGCAGCGATGGTGGCTCACCCAGACTTTGAAGGGATTCAGAACCTTAAAAAGACTGAGTTAATACAAATGGCAAATCAGTTGGATTTGACCGCCAGCAATAGAATGGTTAAAGCCCAAATATTGAAAGTCATTGTGACGCATTTTGTTGAGAATGGGGAGTTAGAGGAAGAAATTCTAGAAGAGTTAAGAGAGGAGTCGAGTGATCAGATGACGTTAAAGCGTCTTGAGTTAGAAGCGCAAATAGCCAATGCTAAGCTTGAAGCTCAAAGGGAACAGCACATATTAGAGGCTGAAGCTCGTCAAAGAGAGATTGAAGCTCAACAGCAACAGAAAATATTAGAGGCTGAAGCTCAGCAAAGGGAGCTGGAGACTAGGCGTTTAGAAATTGCGGTACAGTTGCAAATAGAAGCCACAAAGAAGCAACAAGCCGAGGAACAAACTAGGCAATTAGAGATTCAACAACAAATGGCTGACACTAACTTCAGGCTTGAATCACAGCGTATGGCAGCTGGGCATGGAAATACTAGTAATGTTTCAACAAATAGTGATAATAATCCCATCAGGATGAATAAGTATATAGAGTTGCCCAAGTTCAATGAGGAGGATCCTGAGGTTTTCTTTGCACATTTTTATAAAATTGCCATCAGTATGAACTGGCCAAGGGATCAGTGGGTAGCCATTATGCAGTCTCAATTTAAGGGGCGTAGTCAGGAGGTTTTCACAACCCTACCTGACGCTCATAGTTTTGATTATGACTTTGTAAAGAAAAGCATCCTAAATGCGTACCAGTTAAATCCAGAGGCACACAGGCAAAAGTTCAGAAACCTACGGAGGATAAGGGATCAGACAATAGCAGATTTTACTCGTCAGAAGACGAATTTTTGCAACAGATGGTTAAAGTCACTTGCAGTCACTGATTTTGATGCTCTAAAGAATCTTCTTATAATGGAAGAAGTATTGTCATGTCTCCCAGACCAGTTGTCTACTTTTATGGCAGAACAAAAGAATGTAACAGATATTTATGAGCTGTCAAAGCTCGCGGATGAGCATGAGTTGCTGACTAAGGCCCCGTTTACGGCCACTTCACCTAAGTCTAGTCGTAGAGTAAATTTCAATGCTCACCGAACTCCTTATCAGTATAAGTCTCCTCCTGGTGCGACAGTTACTCCCGTGAACTCTTCTCTTACTAACCCTAAGATGGTTACTCCATTGCCAGGATCATCTAAGCCTAGTAATGCTAATTCTAAACCGGCAGTTGGTTCTACCAGTGTGTCCACTGTCAAACATTGTACCCATTGTAAGAGAAGGGGGCATGTGATTTCTTCATGTTTTAGTTTGCATCCTGAACTACGACCAACTGGTCTTATTATGAGTAAAGGAGTGCAACCTATTAATTCTTCATGTATTACAGTCAGTCCCAATTGGATGGCTGAATTTAAACCCTATATTTCCACAGGTACCTTATTATGTAATAATGGTAGACATAAGACTGTTCAATTACTCCATGATACTGGAGCTTCACAGTCTCTTATTACCCAGAATGTACTTGCTGATGTTGACACCCGAGATCTGGGTGAAGTTGTGCTTCTCCAAGGTATTGCCGGAAGTGTGCAACCAGTGTCCTTATTGCAAGTTAACCTTGATTCTAAATATACTTCAGGATGGTGTAATGTTGGTGTAAGTAAACAACTGCCCATTCCTGGGGTAGACATTATTCTAGGTAATGATTTTGGCAACCAAATGGTTGTAGGGCCCAAGTGTCCCATCATGTTAACTAAACCCCATAATGTATTAGCTCAACCAGTAGCAGATGATGATATTATTTACCCTGCTTGTGTTGTAACTAGATCAATGGGACAAACAGGTGAGAGTAATCCTGTCTTCACTGAGGTTGCTGTTCCCAAGACCAGGACCCCTTCAGTAAAGGAGTGGGAGGTGGATCTTGAGGATTCTTTTATGACTCGACTGGATGATGAGAGTGAGGTCGTAGTAGAAGCCCCGCCGAACCTAAATCACAAGGAAAGTGAAGGTGAGGAGGCTGAACTATCTGTACCTTGCCCGCTTGTCTCCAGTGCGCCAGTTGTCGAGAGTGAGGCCGAAGTAGCTATGACTCCATTTTATTCTGATCAATCGGGAAAAGAGATCAAGCTACTAGGTTCTTGCCCGCTCGCTGCTGAGTCTGAGTCATTGCCCTTAAGTGTTGTACAGACTACTGATCCTAGTTTAAGTAAGTGTATTTCTGAGGCTCCTGATAATATTGATGCATTGGAGGAAGGGACGGGTTTCTTCTTCAAGGATCGACTTCTGATGAGAAGGTGGAGACCCAAGGGAACTCCCTCTTCAGAGGATTGTGAGATTAGAACCCAACTCGTTGTCCCCAATGATTATCGTAGGCAGGTCCTGCAGGCTGCACATGATGACCCCATGGGAGGTCATCAAGGTATCACGAATATGTACCATAAGATAAGTAAATATTTTTTCTGGCCAAAGTTAAAGAAAGACGTGGTCAGATATTGTCATAACTGTATACCCTGTCAAATTGTTGGTAAACCAAATCAATCTGTACCTAGAGCACCATTGCAACCTATTGTAGTTCCTGATGAACCATTTACTCATGTTGTAATTGATTGTGTGGGTCCTTTACCTAAGACTAAATCGGGTAACATGTTTTTGTTCACTCTCATGTGTATGACTACTAGATTTCCTGAAGCTTATGCTCTACGGAATACCAAGGCTCATAATCTCATCAAGTGTCTTGAAAGATTCTTTTCGTTGTTTGGAATGCCTAGAGTTATTCAGAGTGATAATGGGGGAAATTTTGTTTCTAAAGTTTTCAGAACTTTTTGCGAATCCCGAGGGATTCGGCACAAATTATCCAGTCCATATCATCCCCAAAGCCAAGGTGGACTTGAACGTTTCCACCAGACTTTGAAACAAATGCTGAAGACAACCGGAGAAACTCATCCACGTAATTGGGATGAAAATCTCCCCTTTGTGTTGTTTGCTGCTAGAGAAGGGCTACAAGAGTCATTGGGCTGTTCACCCTTTGAACTAGTGTTTGGTCACCAAGTAAGAGGTCCTCTTAAAATGCTACAAGAAAAGTTGTTGGGAGATGTCTCTGTTCATCAGAGTGGATTGTACTTGAGTGAGGTCAAGGCTAAGTTGTGTCGGGCTCGTGAGTTGGCGAAAGAACATCTGGGAAGGACTCAACAAGCCATGAAAGTAAGATATGACAAGAAGTTCAAAGCTAAGCTAAGGTCGTTTGATGTCGGAGATTTGGTGTTGGTGTTGAAACCTCGTATGGGGACTTCCATGTCCCATAAGTTCGCAGGACCCTACCAAGTGGTAGACAAGGTGGGAGACCTAACTTATAAACTAATTAACCCTAATCTTTCAGAACCCCAAATGACTGTACACATTAACAGATTAAAAGCTTATGTTGGACCTGGTGTAGTAGCTTGTTTTAGTCGGGAAGAGTTACCACCTGAGGATAATTGTAGTGAGAGACATGATGTTAATATCCAACTTCTCAGTTCCAGTTCCAATGGCAGGGAGATGCTATGTCATTTACAGGAGGAACAACGTGATGAGTTCTAGGTTCTGCTGGACAACCATACATCTCTGTTTGGGGAGGTTCCTACCCAGACCCACCTCATCACACACGACATTCAGCTCCTGGACAGCACCCCCATTCGACAACATCCGTACCGAGTGAATCCCGAAAAGAGGAAAATTATACAAGCAGAAGTGGAATATCTGCTCCAGCATGATTTCATTCGGCCAAGTCAAAGTACTTGGAGCTCTCCGTGTTTGTTAGTGCCAAAACCAGATGGAACCTGGAGATTGTGCCTGGATTACAGAAAACTGAACAAGAACACTACAGTGGACGTTTTTCCTTTACCCTTGTTGGAAGAATGTATTGAGTCCATAGGTCATGCCGAATATGTAAGTAAGCTTGATTTGTCAAAAGGGTATTATCAAATTCCATTAACAGAGTATGCTAGAGAGGTTACTGCTTTTGTTACACCTGATGGTGCGTATGAATTTAATGTCATGCCATTCGGTTTGAGAAATGCACCTGCTACTTTTCAAAGATTCATGAATTTCTTACTCAAGGATGTGCCAGATTGTAGGGCCTACCTTGATGACATTGTTTTGTACAGTAAGACTTGGGTAGATCATCTCTTAGGCCTTAAGAACTTGTTTACAGTGTTGAAAAACGCAAAGTTAACCATAAATATGAATAAGTGTAGTTGGGCAAGAGGTACGATAACTTATCTTGGACACGAGGTAGGACAAGGTAAGATTATCCCCTTACAAGATAAGATTCAAGCCATTGTGGACTACCCAGTGTTGACCAATAAGAAAGGAGTCCAACGGTTTATTGGTATGTGTGCATACTATAGGCGTTATTGTAGAAATTTTTCAACAGTAGCTGCTCCTTTGACAAACTTGTTACGCAAGCAAGTAAAGTTTCAGTGGACACAAGATTGTCAGAATGCTTTTCAGAACCTAATAGGCATATTGTCCACCTCACCTATTCTTGCTAGTCCCCAATTTGATAAACCATTTATATTACACATTGATGCGTCAGATGTTGGAATAGGTGCTGTGCTTATTCAAGTTGGTTTAGACAAGATTGAGCATCCTGTGTATTATTATTCTAGAAAATTTAATGCAGCTCAGAGAAATTATTCCGTGGTAGAAAAGGAGGCGTTGGGTCTTATATTGTCAATCAAGAAGCTTGAGATTTACTTATCAGGAAATAAAGTGTTAGTATTTACAGACCACAACCCCCTTATCTTTATAAATATGATGAAAGTCAAGAACCAACGAATTCTGCGCTGGTCATTGTTTTTGCAGGAATTTAATGTAGAAATCAAACATATTCCAGGCAGACAAAATGTTATTGCTGATGCTTTGTCAAGAAGTTTTGATGTACCATAAATGAAATGTTTCTTTTTACTTAACATTTTTACTTCGGAAAAAATGCCATTGATCTTCAATCCATTGCATTTTTTTTCTTGGAGGTGGAAGTGTTACGTACCCTTAATAGATACGTAAGTAAATATATTAATATGTACATTTATAATTGTGTGTAAATTACAAGCATGTATATGGATATACTTATATATGTTCTATGCAAACGTACATTCATGTTACAGTGTTGGCGTTAGGCCCAACGTATCGTGGGAATGATTGTTTTATTTCTTTGTGTGATCAGTTTCCCACGGGAACTAATGATTTATATGTGATCATAAGTGGGTAACAGAGGTGAATAATAATTGAGTGAACTGTATCTGGCAAATTGTCGTGGGATCGTCCGTTGCTGGGTGTGCATGCCATTATTCCCTTCTGTATGCATATTTTAATTACTATGTAAAGAAGTACTTACTTTATTTGTGTATATCAATATGTATTAATTATTCATTAAGTTAGTTTAAGATTACTCTTGTCACAATGTATTGCTCCATTGTTGAAATAAATAATATTGTAACTTTGGCAAATTGTTCGCGGGGCAAGGCAATGTTTTTTGACTCTCGCGTTTTGTTATTCAGTAGCTGAACGGGAACCAGAGAGATAACATCTTGGAGTTAAGTTATACATTTTGTTCTGTCATAGCCATATATATTATAATTGTAATTTAATGTCTGGAAGATACAGTGATATTTTAATGTGATATATTGTGACCATATAATCATCTGTTTGCTATTGAGATTTATTTAATATATATAGATAAGATATTGTCTCTATTCTTCAGTCCTAAGGAAGATTTTATTTTTGTGCTCATTACTTATCAAGGGGTTA
>NC_091191.1:24547008-24554508 GCF_040958095.1 Procambarus clarkii | reverse complement strand
AGAGTGTTGAATAGTGAGGGAAGCCAGGTTGTTGTTATTGTTGTTGTTGTTTTAGATTTAGCTTCTCTGAACGAAATGTTCATGTAGCACGGGCTATGGTGAGCCCGTAATTGAGTTCGGTTATTCGCGATAACCTTCTTACTGTGATATTTGGGTCAAAGTTTTAAATAGAGGTGGGGTTTCCTCCTTTTCTCTCGTTTCTTTTCCGCTTCTGTTTTAGCGCACTGGTTTTAGTCTTGTTTTAAAAAATTATCTTAAGTTACGGATATAGATGCACAGTGTTCACTTGTGCGCCCCATTCCTCAACTGTTTTTCTAACCATTGTAGTCGCTGTGGATTATGCATCTAATGCAGCTGCTCTTGTTGGTTGAATGTTGAGTTTATGCACAGGACGTCAGTTGTTTCACATTCCAGTATATAGTGTAATAACCTCAGCATCTGTTCCACAGATATAACATTCATTAACTAACGGGTTTATTACCTCCCAGCAGTACATATAACCACGTCCGAGTCTGTGTATGGCTACTGCAATGTATCTGACTATCTTTTTGCCAGGCTTGAAAGAGGAGTACCCAGTGGCTTGTTCGCATTGAGGATCGCAGTGGATCTTTCTTCCGCTACTATGGCTCTGTGGCGAATTTTGATAATTAAGAGTATTTTCTTCTTGATTTGCTCCTTAATCTGTGAAAAATGTGGAGGTATTTTAACCTGTGCATCAGGTAGAGCAGTGGCAGATTTTGCTGTTGAGTCTGCCTTTTCATTACCATCTATGTCAATGTGACTTCGTATCCAATTTAGGGTGAATGACAGCCCTAGATTGTGTGCGTTTTTTCCTATATGTATGATTTATGTGATGAGCTTTACAATATATGTGCTGGCTGGATAACAATACCTGGAGCGAAGGTTTGGAGTCAGTACGAATGATGGCATCATGTAATTTTTTCTCAATTGCATAATTTATGGCCTCTTTCAGGGCATATAATTCTATTTGCAATGATGAGCAACTACTATACATGCTCCGGTAAGCTTCATGCTTGTTAGTGTAAACTGCTGCCCCAGCAGAATCTCTTCCTTGATCAACCGATCCATCTGTGTAGATGTGAGTGGTTGTCGGTCCCGAGATGCTTCCCAGTGGGAGCCTTGAGAGAAACGGGCATTAAAGTAAGGCAAGTGAGAGCTGAGGAGGAAGAAATTCCTAGTGGAAGGTAAGAGAAAGGCAAAAAGTACGGATGGGATGGGTGTAATAAAGGGGTAATAATGGATATAAGAATGGGAACGTAAGAATAAGAGAAATAAAAAAAGGATGGATAGGCTTATGTTTGGTCACATTTGTTAGAATGGGTTAGAGCATTCAAGTACTGTAAAGGGGAAGAGTCAACAGCAACAAAGCCAGGACTAAAGGTCATGTTGTGTTGGTTGTGTATCAGAGCCGATTATACAAGAAGGCGTCTGTGAAGAGTAGAGGCAGGAAAAAATATTTTAGAGGAAGACCATTCAACAGGATTATTAGAGTCCTTAACATGACAGAAGAGAGCATTGTTTGTGTCTGTAGACGTAACACTTCTTTTGTGTTGCTTAAGTCTGACATTTAGTGTACGGCCAGTTTCCCCAAATTATTGGAGAGGACAAGACGAACAAGAATAAGAGTACGCACCAATAGCATCAGAAGCAGGAGGAGCGGCGTGAACCAGATTACTACGAAGTGTGTTAGTTGGTCGAAAGGCGAGCTTTAGGTTAGAAGGTCGAAGGGTATTAGTGAGTTTTGAGTTCAGATATATAGGGAAGGCAGTACACAGTGGTAATGGTGTTGGAAACAAGTTTGGGATGAAAGGATGTTACGGCCCTCTCGGGACGCAACGGGGTCCTTACTCTGATGTTGTTAGAGGAAGATATAATGTATCCGTTCCCAAGCCAGTAGTGGCTATCAAGGGATGAGATCCGTGACGCAAGTAACTTAAAGGGGGTAGGGAAAGAAAGTTAAGAACTTAATATTATAATTATTACCATCACCGTTTAAATATATAAAATAAATGAGTGCACAAGGGGGAGGGGTATTAACACTTTACAAGGGGATTATTCACAAATTAGTCTTCTGCTGAAGACTCTGGATCCAGAAGCTAGGTGCTGAGTCCTCGGTGCTTTCTTCGTGGCCACACAACGAATTATCCAAAGAAGTTGAGCCTACCCTGGCCACAGGTCAGCCAAAACACAGGTCCACTGGGGGCACCGTCGTGGAGGCCGTCAACCACACGTCCAGCTGGTCTGCTGGCAGGTACTGAGCCACCAAGGCTGGTACGGTCACTCCACGAACGATATAAGGGGTACGCCCTAGACAGGAGTCTCGTGTGATATCACAAATCACCCTCCTGTCCTCAATACCCCAGTGGATGATCGTTTCCAACAGTCGGTCCCGGGTAAATCCTTTTACTGCCACTCCACTGGCAGGCTAACACACCACAGTGTTCTTCCGGGGGGACGACTTCACAACAGCTGCAGCAAACTTCACAGTATGGAGACTGGCTGCCTCGGGTAGACTGACTCCACTTCCATCACAGCAGTCCCAGGTCGGCTCTGTAAGCAGACACGTCATCAATAACTGGGACACTAAAACACCTCACTTACGGGCTCGGGCACAAACACCTGACGTATCCAGTCCATAGATGGCGCTGTCGTCGGAGCACCACCTCACCAGAGGTCAGGAGCGGCTGTGTTGTGAGCTGCACAGGACTGGAAACTGGCTCTTGTGGCTGGTACACCTTGTCCTCACCAGGTGTCGTCGTCCGTTTGGCGGGGGTTTCGGGAGCTGACCCACAGATGGCGTGGTTGTCACTGCTCCAGGCTCGGACGCTGGATCCGGGTTCGTAACAAAGGAATTTCGTTTAGCTTGAGAATAGGAACAGATGATAAAATGTAAAGGGTAACCAACGCGAGAGAGATGTAAATATAGGTAATTTCAGAATCAAGAAAGTGAGAGTCACTGATGCGAAGTGCGCGAAGGAAGAGAGAGACGGGAACACTTTCCTAATAGAAGGAGGATGGTATGAAAAGAAGTGAATGTACTACCACAATGTATGAGTTTGCGGTATTATTTGTCACTATTATTGCTGAACATTGCCGTTACCACTAGGCAATGTCAATTCTCAAGTACGTTTCTTTTCCTTTTATCACTATGTAATTGTCATTCTTCTAATAGCAGTAATTATGCTTCTCGCTGTCCCCTGAAGTGCCACAGTGCGCTCTGGCCAGATTCATTAGTCTCCGTCCCTAATCTTGAGCCAAGAGTTGTTACCGCTGCATTAGACGAAGGATCAACGAAATGTCAAACAACCCTGTTTACTATTGTAAGTCTCTCACTTGTTTCCCCCAACTCTCTCGCTGGTCATTTTATTGCTCTTATTGAAATGCTCTCTCTCTCTCTCTTTCTCTCTCTCTCTCTCTCTCTCTCTCTCTCTCTCTCTCTCTCTCTCTCTCTCTCTCTCTCTCTCTCGCTTTCTTTTGTTCTTTCTTAAGCTCTCACTCCTTATTGCTCTTTGTTGTCCTAACTCTCTGGCTTTCGCTCTCCTGCTACATCCAACCATTCATTCCCCCAACCCGTGATACGGACACTCTCATTAAAGACTGGTGACTGAAAGAGACTTTCAGAAAAACTTAGCCAAGACCTCGGGATATTGATGAGCGAGATTGAGACCTTGAGAGAGATATACTACCGTAGATTGGAGGCCACTCGCTCAGCAAGAAGTAGATAGCTTACCTTAGTAGTTAGGAATATGAGAAGGTATATATTGGGTTAGGGAAGGGCAGGTCGAGAAGATGGGGGTTGCGGACGTCTGGTTAAACTAAACATTTACTGGTGATGCGAGGGAAGAAGACGGGAAGTTTTCCTATTAACCGCGTCCTCCTATATCAGAGAGAGGAAGGGGGTGGGGAGGGAGAGCGAATTGGTAGTGATACGTTATATGATAAACGGTATTGTGGGGCCGAGTGCACAGTTTTCGTCGTGTGAGGAATGTGTGTGTGTATGTGTGTGTGTGTGTGTGTGTGTGTGTGTGTGTGTGTGTGTGTGTGTGTGTGTGTGTGTGTGTGTGTGTGTGTGTGTATTCACCTAGTTGTGTTTGCGGGGGTTGAGCTTTGCTCTTTCGGCCCGCCTCTCAACTGTCAATCAACTGTTTACTAACTACATTTTTTTCCCCACACCACACACACACACACACACACACACACACACACACGTATGGAATGCATTAGGGGGTGATGTGGTGGAGGCTGACTCCATACACAGTTTCAAGTGTAGATATGACAGAGCCCGATAGGCTCAGGAATCTGTACACCTGTTGGTTGACGGTTGAGAGGCGGGACCAAAGAGCCAGAGCTCAACCCCCGCAAACACAACTAGGTGAGTACACACACCAGGAAGCTGCCCGTGACTAACTCCCAGGTACCTATTTACTGCTAGGTAACAGAAGCATTCATGGTGAAAGAAACTTTGCCCATTTGTTTCTGCCTCGTGCAGGAATCGAACCCGCGCCACAGAATTACGAGTCCTGCGCGCTATCCACCAGGCTACGAGGCCCACTATTCACCAGGCAACGAGGCCCCCCCCCTAGGTGTGTGTGTGTGTGTGTGTGTGTGTGTGTGTACTCACTTAGTTGTACTCACCTAGTTGTGCTTGCGGGGGTTGAGCTCTGGCTCTTTGGTCCCGCCTCTCAACCGTCAATGAACAGGTGTACAGGTTCCTGAGCCTATTGGGCTCTATCATATCTACACTTGAAACTGTGTATGGAGTCAGCCTCCATCACATTACTTCCTAATGCATTCGATTTGTCAACCACTCTGACACTAAAAAAGTTCTTTCTAATATCTCTGTGGCTCATTTGGGCACTCAGTTTCTCCTGTGTCCCCTAGTGCGTGTGCCCCTTGTGTTAAATAGCCTGTCTTTATCAACCCTGTCGATTCCCTTGAGAATCTTGAATGTGGTGATCATGTCCCACCTAACTCTTCTGTCTTCCAACGAAGTGAGGTTTAATTCCCGTAGTCTCTCCTCGTAGCTCATACCTCTCAGCTCGGGTACTAGTCTGGTGGCAAACCTTTGAACCTTTTCCAGTTTAGTCTTATGCTTGATTAGATATGGACTCCATGCTGGAGCCGCATACTCCAGGATTGGTCTGACATATGTGGTATATAATGTTCTGAAGGATTCCTTACACAAGTTTCCAAAGGCCGTTCTTATGTTAGCCAACCTGGCATATGCCGCTGATGTTATCTTCTTGATATGAGCTTCAGGGGACAGGTCTGGCGTGATATCAATCCCCAGATCTTTCTCTCTGACTCTTGAAGTATTTCATCTCCCAAATGATACCTTGTATCTGGTCTCCTATTTCTAACCCCTATCTTCATTATATTACATTTGCTTGGATTAAACTCTAACAGCCATTTATTCGACCATTCCTGCATCTTGTCCAGGTCTTCTTGAAGTCTCAAGCTGTCCTTCTCTGTCTAAATTCTTCTCATAATTTTGGCGTCGTCAGCAAACATTGAGAGGAATGAGTCTATACTCTCTGGGAGATCATTGACGTATATCAGAAACAGGATAGGTCCAAGTACAGAGCCCTGTGGGACTCCACTGGTGACTTCATGCCATTCTGAGGTCTCACCCCTCACTGTAACTCTCTGCTTCCTATTGCATAGTGTTACGGTGCCCTCTCCTATTTCTTTCGTTTGCCCGCTTTAAGAGTCATATCAGCTCTCCCTACTGATTCTCTGAGGTTCAGGGAGTCTATTGATATATGTGGCGACCAGACCGGCTGCCAGTTAAGGGAGAAAGTTACATTATAAGTTGTAAGTAAGGGGAAATTGGCGCCCTGATATAAAATGAAAGAGTATCCCCTACTGCAGATATGACGTTTTGGAAGGGACACTAGCCGATCGCTGATTGGCCGACTTAGGTCGCGGGCGACCAATCAGGGCCCGCCATGACGTCACCGAGTGCCCCGGGCGGCGCTAACGTCAGAGTTGACCTGACCTTGGAAGCGAGAGGACGCACCTCGGTCAGCTCTCAAGGATTTGAGGCTCTACAAGCCTTTCTTAGTGGATTAGAGCGGGCTATCGCAGCCCATCTTACGTATTGGAGACCCCGCGCTTCTGGGAAGCAAAAAGGAACCAAGTTTATTGAGCAAAAGAGTGCCAAACTTGGAAAATATTCGGCGACGACGCTGGACGTTGGGGGCCTGGAAAGGTGTGGCGGGCAAGCCTAGCTGTGACCGGGTCACATCCACTGAGGATTTCGGAAGGACGACACCGTGCATAGGACAAGGAGCAACGCCTTGTGGAAGGGGCGAGTGTGGGAAAATAGTGGTTAGCTCAGCGCCCATCGATGAACCAGGATTGGGGTAGCTGAATCTCAGGGATTGGAACGGCGACGACGCGAAGGCTCCACGACACCTGAGGCCCTGTGGAACGTTCCTGGATCGTCAAGGATCGACCCAAGGAAGCGTGGGAACCTCACACCATCGAGGGACAGGCGTCGTGAGCCAGGAATGTAAGGTACATCATTTTCCCTCCCATTACCCCTTGTGTGAGTAGGCTAGTTAGGCCACAATATTTACTTATGTATGTGGCAATAGAACATTAATACTTTAGTAGTAGAATAGGCTGCAAGGCAGCTTGTGTCCAGGACTGTCAGAGGGGACAGTGTGTATGGATGGCAGGACAGTGAAGAAGAGGCGCCGACGTGGTGAAGAGGCCCTCCTGTGAGAAAGTGTGGGACCCCTGTCTTTCTGCCCAGTTGAAGGAGTGTTGGAGGTCGTGGAAGAAGAGGCTGACGATCTCCAGACTTATTATCCTTATTTTCATATTCATGTATTACTTGTGATTGTATGTGTGTTCATGTAATTTGCGTCAGTAAATTCACACATTTTATCATTGTGTTTAAGTGTGCCTCCATTTATAATATTTCTCTATGAGCATACACGAAGGTTATCATAGTGCCACCTATGGAACACTACGTTCTCTATAGAAGTTCTTATTGCCTGGAGAGTGGTAAAGACAGCACGGACTTATATAAAAGTGTACCCTTAGCCATCCGATCAGTATCAGTGCCTGAATGGTGGCAACTAGTAACGTGGTGGCTAGAGAGAGGTAAAGCCACACAGACCTTCCTGGGAGAGTACCCTGGGCCGACAGTCTAGTAGCAGATCTATGGGAGTAGCAATCTTCTGGCTACAAACAATATATAATACACCCACTGAACTGCATTGCTGGGGTGCAGATATAATAACCCAGCTGGCGACCTTGTTAAGAAGAAGATAGAGAAGATGGGCAGGAAAGGAGTTCCTGCAACCTTTTTGTCTGGCAGGCTAGACTCAGGGAGGTTATGGTTATAAGGTAAGCCTGAGTCTTCCTTCACTCCTCCACGGGTCTAGGCCGGAACTGTTAACAGCAGTTTCCCCGTGTTTGACTGAAGGGCTTCCAGGGTGAATCAGTGGCACCCCTTTTGTGGTGGAA
>NC_091191.1:24487008-24544508 GCF_040958095.1 Procambarus clarkii | reverse complement strand
ACATATTAGGCGGAAGATGACTGTGAACTATCAAGCTATCAAACTTGAAAAAAGTGAGGGGAAGACACTCGGAAAATGATAAGGAGACATAAGAAGGAACTTAACAACATATTTCGGGAGATTTTCAAGCTGGAACCTATTTTGCCACAAGAGCTTAGAGCCCAAACCATCGGACCATTCTCTGTGGAAAGCCTCACTGAAATAATATTCAGTGTCACCAGCTGAAGTAAAGAAGCAAATACAGGAACGGAATATTACAAAAGCCATAGGGCCAGACAAAATATCGTCATGTAGTCATCGGGAGGATAAACCCTTCATGCAAACTGCACCTGCTATCAAGAAGAAGAAAATATCGCCATGGATACTAAAAGGAGCAGCTGAAGCATTTTGCAGCCCATTTAGCATTATATTTATTTGCTCTCCAGAAACGAGAGAACGTCTGGACTGCTGTAAAATGAATAACGTGATGTCAATCTACAAGACAGGGGGAAGACTGAAACCGTAAAACTGCAGACCCGGATCACTAATAAGTATTCCCTGCAAGTTGCTAGACATACTAATCCAAAAGCAGGTTAGTGGATCATTTAGAACAGATAAACTTTGTCTGAAGGCATCAGCACAGATTTAGTAAAGGAAAATGCTGCTTGACAAACTTTCTGGAGCACTATATCAAGCTAACAGAAATCAAAGAAGAGAGAGAGAGAGAGAGAGGAATGGGCAGACTGCATATTGCTCGACTCTCAGAAAGCATTTGATACGGTACCGCAAGAAAGACTCTTACTCGTTCTAGTGAAGCAAGCTGGTGTAACCGGGAGAGGCCTATGGTGGGTTAGAGACTATCTCTCAGGAAGGAAACAAAGGGTTATAGTGAGAGCAGACACATCAGAGTGGAGAGAGGTTGTGAGTGTAGTACCACAAGGATTGGTTCTAGAGCCCGAATAGTTTCTGGTACATTTCAGCGACTTCAAAGGGGAAATTGACTCCTTCATATAAACGTTTGCAGATGGTAGAAAACTGATAAGAAGAGTCAAAACAAAGATAGATTGTAAGGCATTGCAAACAGATTTGGACATTATCCAGAAGTGGCCTGAAAAACGGTTGATAGAGTTTAACCCAGCCAAATGCTAAGTTATGAAGACTGGCAGGAGAGCGAAAATCATTACAGAAGTGTAGGTTGAAGGGACAACAGATTCTTGAATCAGAAAAAGAAGAAAGTCCTGCGAGTGGATATAACCCCATATCTGAACCCAGAAGCCTACATTAGCAGGAAAACAACAGCTTCATATAGCATACTGGCCAACATCCGTAAATCCTTCAGAAATCTAGAGAAAGAGACAATCCGTGCCCTATATACACTGAAGGTGAGACCAACACTTGAATATGCATCCCCAGCAGGGAATCCATACCTGAAAAAGGACACGGGGAAACTAGAAAAGGTCTATAGACACTCAACAGTACTCGATCCTGAGCAGAAGGACTTAAGCTATGAGGAAAGACTGAGAGAACTTGACCTTATCACACGCGAGGGAAAGAGAGATAGGGAGATGTAATAACATAAATGATTCTAAGGGAAATTTATAAGGTAGACAAAGCAGCATGGATCAAAGCTAGAAAAAGCAGAACGAGGGTTCTTAAATGAAAACTCGAGACACAAATGATTTACAGGGACGTTAGAAAGAACTTTTTTCATTGTCAGAGCTATCAGTAAATGGAACAGATTAGATGTGGAAGTCGCTGAAGCTAATTGGATTCAAAGTTTAAAATGTTAATATTATAAAAGCATGAGAAATGAGTTATGTTAAGAACGTTCAGAAGGCGGGGCTAGGAGCCAAGCTCGACTCTCCAAGTACATCTAGATGAGTACACACGCACAACACATTGAGTATAGCGTATTCGGGTCCATGGTGGAGTTCATATCCTGGAATAGTCAACCTGGAGTCCATACTTACTTAAACACAAGACAAAGTTAAAGAAGATTCAGAGGTATGCCAGAACTGAGAGGTATTAGTTACGAGGAAAGACTACGAGAGCTAAACCTCACGTTCCTGGAAGACAGAAGAGTAAAGGGGAGACATGGACACAACCTATAAAATTCTCAGATTAATTACAACTATTTAGCATGGGTAGAACACGAACAAGGAGACACAGGTGGAAACCCAAATGAACCACAGAGACATTAGAAAGATTTTTTCAGTGTCAGAGTAGTTAACAGATGGAATGCATTATGCAGTGATGTAGTAGAGGCAGACTTTATACACAGTTTCAATTGCAGATATGATATACCCCAATTGGCTAAGGAATCTGTACACCAGTTTACTGACATTGAGAATCAGGACCAAAACGCCAAACCTCAACCCCGGTATGTACAACTAGGTGAGTTTTCACACACAAATAAACACGAACATTCATTAACAGGTTTAGCAGGCCACGAGGATAAAGGAAGGGGCTGCTCCATCAATGTGGGAACCAGTAACTTCCTCCCTTGGGTAGAAGCCGACATTTTATTTTGGAAATCAAAAATGCAATGCGTTATAAATTCTAATAGGCAAAATGAGAGAGGTGAAAAACTTGATTTCAAGAGAGGACACTATGGGAAACCTGGCAAATTCGTTAAGAAATTTGATTCGAAAGATTTCTTGTAAGACAAGACAGAAAATAAGTTGTATACCAAATTTTGTGAGATATATGACGAAGCCACAACAAATTTACACCAAATCAGAGATGAATAATAATAAAACAGGACTGGTTCAACAGGAAATATGACTCAGAAAATAGTAGAGAACCCACATGTGTAAAGATGAAGAAGAAAAACTGCTCAAGAAGCAGCTCTGAAGCAAAACCCGCGTTGAACATTGCACCTCAATTGATTTTTAATTATATTTGTGTACATGAATCTTAGTAGATATATAGAAAAAGCACTACAAAAAGCACATCAGTAAACAGGAAAATGTGCAAAGATATTTTACTAAATGGCTTCCAGGACTGAAAAACAAGAGCTGCAACGATAGGTTAGAGGTGTTAAATACGCCAAAAATAGACAATAGAAGGAAACGAGGCAATATAATTACAAGATACAAAGTAGTAAAATGAATCGTGAAAATTTATAAAGAGGAATTCTTGGAACCTGCAACTTCAGGAACAAGAAGTTGTAGACTCGAGTTACGAAAACAAAGGTGCTGGAATAAGTGGTAGAGGAAAATAAATTTTCTCTTTAGCAGAGTGTTAGATGGTTGGAAGAAGTTATGCGAAAAGACGGTGGCTGCCAAAACCACCAGAAGATTAAACGCGCCATATGGCAAAGAGTATTGGGAAGATGGGACAGTAGCGTAGCTCTCATGCTTTAACTACACCTAGGCATTTTCACACTTACATGTGCATGTTAACACTTGGGCATGTCACAGAGCACTACCTCCATCCATGCAGCACAGTGCACAGAACCTCCTACGCAAGTGGAATAACTAGCAAGAGGGAGGATAATTGAGAAGGGACAGAAAAAATAAGCTTCAAGATACTGTTCACAAACATAGACAGGATTATAAAGAAACAAGTAAACTTGGCGAAAGTTCACAAAAAGAAAACCCAGATGTAATAGCACTCACAGAATGAAAACTGTCAGGTATTATAACGCAATGTTTCTGCAGGATTACTAAATAGTAAGGTAAGAGAAGGAGGGAGGAGGAGGGGCTCTGCTGATAAGGAAGGACTGGAGTTTCAAAGACTTGGTCAGCCCGAGCTGTGAATTAAGGATTTAAAGACTACATAACAGGCACTGCGGCAATGGTAGGATTAAAGATAATAATAGTATTAATATATAACTTTGTTAAATGACAGGAGACTGACGGAAACAACGTGGCAGCCACGTTGTTTTCAGTCTCCAGAAGACCAGCTTCAGATCCTTGTAGGAAGAAATAGACACTGTTAATTACGGGTAACATAACTATGGGTAGATTGACTGGAAGAATAGAGAACCACACGGAGGTACAGCTTAAATATTAGACGTGAGGACAGGAAACTTTCCAAGTCAACATGTCAAGGGACCCACAAGAATGAGTGGAAATGGCCAAACAAAAAAACTTGATCTGATATTTACCCTAAATGAGTCAGACATAACGGAAGTAAAATTAGAAAATTAGAACTTGCCTCCCCCCCTCCCCCCTTCCCATAGGAATGAGATACCACTGTTTCCTGACATTTGAATAGCTGTTGGAAACTGAAATAACCAACCCAAGGAAAAGGCCAAATCCAAAAAGCTGGCAAACCGAAGGGAAAACTTTGAGGAGATGTAATTTATTTAGTTGGAACACCATGGAAACATCTTAGAAAAAAGTCTACAAGACTTTTACAAGTACAGAGTCGGTGGCTGAGCGGCGGAGTCATTGGCTGAGAGGGCAGAACACTAAACGCGTGATTCTGTGGTCCCGGGTTCGATCCCAGGAGCCGGCAAGAAATAATGAGCAGCGTTTCTTTCACCCTGATGCCCCTGTTACCTTGCAGTAAATAGGTACCTGGGTGTTAGTCAGCTGTCACGGGCTGCTTCCTGGGGGTGGAGGCCTGGTCGAGGACCGGGTCGCGGGGACACTAAAGCCCCGAAATCATCTCAACAAGACATGATAGATCACACAAAAATGTCAGGAGGCAGAAGACAGGTTTGTACCTGCCAAAAAAAAAAATAAAAAAAATAAAACCAAAAAGCGGAATCAGTGGATCATTCAGGCATGTAAGGAAACAAGGCAACTATGTACAAAGGCGTGGAAAATCAACATAAAAAAACAGTTCACCAGAAAGACCAGGGAGATACCAGAAAGACCAGGGAGATACCAGAAGGCCAGAAATAAGAACGTTAGTGAAGAGAAGCTGTCAGAGAGAATGAAAACGATATAGCAATTAAAGTCACGACCCAACCGAAGCGGACGTGGCTACACAGCCACATCACGAGGAAAACAATAGTGAACGAAAAGCTGATGAAACTAAGAAAAGAAGAGCGCAGATACACAAAGAGAGACAAGAAGGTGTATGGTGAACTCAACAAGACATTCCAGGAGATTTTCAACATAGAGCAAGGAGAAGACGCTGAATTATGAGAGGTAGTGATAAACCAAGCAGTCTTGGAAGATTCTGAAATTACCAGAGATGAGGTATGAGCTACAAGGAAAGATTACTGGCACTAAACCTCACGACACGAAGACAGAAATATCAGAGGAGATATGATCACCACCTATAAAATTCTAATAGGAATTGACAGGGTAGATAAAGATAAACTATTTAACACGGGTAGTACGCGAACAAGTGAACACAGGTGGAAACTTAGTATCAAAATGAGCCACAGGAACGTCAGAAAAAACGTTTTCAGTGTCAGAGTAGTTAACAGAAGGAATACATTAGGCCGTGATGTGGTGGACTCCATGCACAATTTCAGATGTAGATATGATAGTGCCCAATAGGCTCAGGAATCTGTACACCTGTTGAGTGACACTGGAGAGGCGGAACCAAAGACCCAAAGCTCAACCCCCGCAAGCAAAACTAGGTGAGTACACACACACACACTGACGGGCATACGTGTATACAACATTTCAGACTGGCAAAGAAAAGTCGGTATGTATGTAAATCAGGAATGATAGAGGACGCTCAGTTTATCACTGTTGAGAATAAGTTTGAAACTTCTGTGATCGCGAGGGAAGTGCAGACAAATTACAAGTGTGTGTGGAGACAGCGCAAGTGCTGGCTGCAGATTTCGCACAGTTGTGCAGCGGATATGTGCGTTTGTACATAGGTGGGGGTTCCGTATATGAATATTGGGAGTGATATGTTGCTTTACGGTTGGGGGTTCTTATCATGGAGTTCATGGATGTTTACTTTATTCACACATTGTGTATATCATACACTGTATGAGGTAATACATTTTCAATAAAGTAATGTATAGTTAATGAGTACAAAGTTTTTTATGTGCCTATGTGCATTTTTCTAGAGAGGGATCCACAGGTTTCACCAGATTTTCAAATAGGTTAGTAACTAAAAAAAAAAGAAAAAAAAAGAAAAAAGTTGAGAACCACTGCTCTAGAGCATCCCCTTTAAACTAATGGTTGTTTGGGGTCGTTTATCCCCCATGATGTACTTGTGCTCTGCCATACACTGTCTAGCTTGTGGTCACAAGTGGCGTCCAAACCTTCTGGTCCAAATTTAGTCTCTTGTTTACCATCCTTAATTTCTTCCCTCTCATTCAGTTGTGGATTGCCAGTACAGCCCTTCGGTCTGACGACCTCGTGTGGGATTGTTTTGCCGTGTTCACCATCTTCTCTGAACATTGTCCACTGTGATCATATCTCCCTTGACCGTCTTTTGTCTTGTATTGTGGGGTTGAGACCCTCTTAGTGTGCCTTCATATGTCTATATGTCTGGATATTCTCAATCTTTTTATCTCTTAAAAAGTTACAATCAAGTGACCCATATTTTAGCACTTGACTAAAATAGGCTGAGTTCTTATTTTGGACAAAGTTGCTATTTGATTGGAGTTCTTATTTAAATGTAATACTTTGTTTCGTATTATTATTGGTATTACGTTCTTAGTTGTAGAGTTTCTACTTTGAATAAAATTCCCTTAGGTAGTGAGTTCTTATTTGTCAAGAGTTCGTATCGGTATAGTGTTCTGAACTATTAATTGTATAGTCTTGAGAAAGTGTTACGTGTGTTGGCCAGGGTGGTGAGCGGCGCCGATGTTACTGTGTTGATGTGAGCCATCTACACCATGATGTTCCTGTGTTGATGTGAGCCATCCACACCATGATGTTCCTGTGTTGATGTGAGCCATCCACACCATGATGTTCCTGTGTTGATGTGAGCCATCCACACCATGATGTTACTGTGATGATGTGAGCCATCCACACCATGATGTTACTGTGATGATGTGAGCCATCCACACCATGATGTTCCTGTGTTGATGTGAGCCATCCACACCATGATGTTACTGTGATGATGTGAGCCATCCACACCATGATGTTCCTGTGTTGATGTGAGCCATCCACACCATGATGTTACTGTGATGATGTGAGCCATCCACACCATGATGTTACTGTGATGATGTGAGCCATCCACACCATGATGTTCCTGTGTTGATGTGAGCCATCCACACCATGATGTTCCTGTGTTGATGTGAGCCATCCACACCATGATGCTACTGTGTTGATGTAAGCCATCCACACCATGATGTTCCTGTGTTGATGTGAGCCATCCTCACCATGATGTTCCTGTGTTGATGTGAGCCATCCACACCATGATGTTACTGTGATGATGTGAGCCATCCACACCATGATGTTCCTGTGTTGATGTGAGCCATCCTCACCATGATGCTACTGTGTTGATGTAAGCCATCCACACCATGATGCTACTGTGTTGATGTAAGCCATCCACACCATGATGTTCCTGTGTTGATGTGAGCCATCCACACCATGATGCTACTGTGTTGATGTAAGCCATCCACACCATGATGTTACTGTGATGATGTGAGCCATCCACACCATGATGTTCCTGTGTTGATGTGAGCCATCCACACCATGATGTTCCTGTGTTGATGTGAGCCATCCACACCATGATGTTCCTGTGTTGATGTGAGCCATCCTCACCATGATGTTCCTGTGATGTGAGCCATCCACACCATGATGTTCCTGTGTTGATGTGAGCCATCCTCACCATGATGTTCCTGTGATGTGAGCCATCCACACCATGATGTTACTGTGTTGATGTGAGCCATCCACACCATGATGTTCCTGTGTTGATGTGAGCCATCCTCACCATGGTGTTCCTGTGTTGATGTGAGCCATCCACACCATGATGTTCCTGTGTTGATGTGGGCCATCCTCACCATGAAGCTACTGTGTTGATGTGAGCCATCCACACCATGATGTTCCTGTGATGTGAGCCATCCACACCATGATGTTACTGTGTTGATGTGAGCCATCCTCACCATGATGTTCCTGTGATGTGAGCCATCCACACCATGATGTTACTGTGTTGATGTGAGCCATCCACACCATGATGTTCCTGTGTTGATGTGAGCCATCCTCACCATGGTGTTCCTGTGTTGATGTGAGCCATCCACACCATGATGTTCCTGTGTTGATGTGGGCCATCCTCACCATGAAGCTACTGTGTTGATGTGAGCCATCCACACCATGATGTTCCTGTGATGTGAGCCATCCACACCATGATGTTACTGTGTTGATGTGAGCCATCCACACCATGATGTTCCTGTGTTGATGTGAGCCATCCACACCATGATGTTCCTGTGTTGATGTGAGCCATCCACACCATGATGTTACTGTGTTGATGTGAGCCATCCACACCATGATGTTCCTGTGTTGATGTGAGCCATCCTCACCATGATGCTACTGTGTTGATGTGAGCCATCCTCACCATGATGTTCCTGTGTTGATGTGAGCCATCCACACCATGATGTTCCTGTGTTAATGTGAGCCATCCACACCATGATGTTACTGTGTTAATGTGGGCCATCCTCACCATGATGTTACTGTGTTGATGTGGGCCATCCTCATCATGATGTTCCTGTGTTAATGTGAGCCATCCTCACCATGATGTTACTGTGTTGATGTGGGCCATCCTCACCATGATGTTCCTGTGTTAATGTGAGCCATCCACACCATGATGTTACTGTGTTAATGTGGGCCATCCTCACCATGATGTTCCTGTGTTGATGTGAGCCATCCACACCATGATGTTACTGTGTTAATGTGAGCCATCCACACCATGATGTTACTGTGTTGATGTGGGCCATCCACACCATGATGTTCCTGTGTTGATGTGGGCCATCCTCACCATGATGTTCCTGTGTTAATGTGGGCCATCCTCACCATGATGTTCCTGTGTTGATGTGGGCCATCCTCACCATGATGTTCCTGTGTTGATGTGAGCCATCCTCACCATGATGTTCCTGTGTTAATGTGAGCCATCCTCACCATGATGTTACTGTTTTAATGTGAGTCATCCACACCATGATGTTACTGTGTTGATGTGGGCCATCCTCACCATGATGTTACTGTTTTAATGTGGGCCATCCTCACCATGATGTTACTGTGTTGATGTGAGCCATCCTCACCATGATGTTACTGTGTTGATGTGGGCCATCCACACCATGATGTTACTGTGTTGATGTGAGCCATCCACACCATGATGTTCCTGTGTTGATGTGAGCCATCCACACCATGATGTTCCTGTGTTGATGTGAGCCATCCTCACCATGATGTTCCTGTGATGTGAGCCATCCACACCATGATGTTACTGTGTTGATGTGGGCCATCCTCACCATGATGTTACTGTGTTGATGTGAGCCATCCTCACCATGATGTTACTGTGTTGATGTGGGCCATCCTCACCATGATGTTCCTGTGTTGATGTGAGCCATCCACACCATGATGTTCCTGTGTTGATGTGAGCCATCCACACCATGATGTTACGGCCACGCTCAGATACTTCCCTACCTCTGTGTCGTGTAACACCCCCCTCCTCGTGTGGTATTCTTGTCTGTGGTCACCTGTCATCTTCCCAGGTGTCATGACTGCTTTCATTCCTCCTCCTGAGGTGTTCTGTCACTCTGGTCACCTCTCTTTCCCCAGCCCTCATTATACAGCTTGCTGACCTTGGCCTCGTCATCTACAATCATTAACATGTAGAAGCTAACCGGTCTAGGTACTTTACATACACTGGAAACATTAAAGGTTTAAAGGGTCGAGTCCTCAAAAATAACACATACTACTTTCAACTACTTTGACATTTCCTATCTCAGTGTAATATATTTTTATCCACTTTTATCAAATAAACAAATTTTATCCACTGTTATCTTTCAGATAATTTCTACCCGATTCATGAACTTATAAAACAAAAAAGTAATTTGGGAAGATGCTAAAGGATTCTGGAGTTGAAGAAGACACAGTCTACCCAGCTCTCTGTCTCGCCAGCTTAACCTTCGACAGTGTGGGAGGTCTGGTCAGACACGACTCACTAACCCCAGGCTGCCTCTCAGACACTCAGTTCGTCTTCTCCAGATGTTTACCAGTCCATTACCTGGTTACGGGTTCTGTCTTTCGACAAGAATTTGAAGTCATGCAAGTCAAGACACTATAGCCTGTATGTTCGGGCTTCCTGCCGACGACTTTTCCTGTGAATTGTAACATCTTTCGCAGTTATTGAGACATCTATGACCAGCCCTGTCTCAATTATTTTATTACAGTTTAGAGCCGATAAATGTAGCAATGACGATATCTATTTGGGCCCTACTGACCAGGACACATACACTCGCATGTAGTGCATATGTCAACCCGACCTCCTAATAGACGTTGCATTTGACGTATATTTTACCTATGACCAAAACTATCGTACTAGAAAGTGGTAGGGGTTCGCGCAATTGGCATTATGTCCCGTTTTCTGTTCGTGGGTCCTCTGGTAGGTTAGGATAAGGCACTTTAGTACGACGGTTTATTGACGTTAGAAACGCAGGCGAGAACGGGCTGCTTATATACCTCCCGTTGTAACACGGGTTCGGGTTCCTCTCTCTTTACTTCTCTTCCTCTACTCCCTCTACCCGTATTCTTACTTTTATTTCTAAACCAAGGGACTCCAAAACTTTTAACAAAGCCAACTCCACGCCACGTGGTCCTAAGACGATTGACCGACTTAGGATTCTACACCCAGTATGACGTGACCTAAGCTCTGAACAAAACCCTAGAGTCACCTCTGCTGCCACCACCAGACCAGTAATACAAGAGCAATGATCGAGGTCTGGATCGATCACGCTAATTAATCCACCTAGGGGCTTGATCCCCACTATAAACGATGACCTTGAGTGTGGAATAAATTACACGGTAATGATAATTCCGATTCGATGTTAGAATCGGCGCCCAATGCAACTCTGCCTCGTGTGGACCACGTGACCAGGACAAGTATACACATAAAACACATGGAAACAATAAAATGCAAATTAATAACAAATTTAATTTATTAAAAGAAAACTAAAACAAAATCTAAATGTGTTCACTCCCTATCACTTTAACACTCCCTACTTGACCTGAATGGCAAATGAGAAGACTATCCCTATAATTTACAATAGCAACTATACCTTGGGCGACCACAGCTCTGGGTGTTGTGCTGGTCTTGTTGGGGAGAGGTAAGATGTTGACCTCTTATCCCAGCTGCTTCCGTGACCACACTGATCTGTCCTCGTCTGATCTCGCCCAGACTAGAACATTGTATTGTTCCGCATCGCTTACCCAGTTACTTTAGCAAGGTTAAGTTATAACAATTATCCTCTGTTTATACTGAATTGATCCAGACTGGTTGAATTATTTTACTGAATTAAATTACAAACATCTAACGGCAGAGCTGTTCCCGATCACAAAAATGGTTATTAAAACTTTGAGAAATAGTAGACCTGTCAACCCCTGATGACCTATGACCGCCGGTCACTCCGCCTCAAAAGTTAGATCTGATTCGTGACGTCACTGATGGTGACTTAAACTCAATAATTAGAATACTCTTGATATTGTATCCAGTACTATTATACAATACAATTTTAATGCAAAATGAATAAAGGCTAATTTTCTCTAAATTACTGAATACTATAGGATGATTCATTTTACGCAGCTATGAACAAAGCGTTGGTTATTTCCACCGCGAATTCCCCTGGGGGTCAGGTCACCATGCGGCTCAGCTTCCCATTCTCTTTTGTCGATAAACCACTCTGGATAATTCTTACAACAGCCTAGTCTGTTACACCGTGACCGCTTGGTAACAACAGCAAGCTACAACGTTAGTGGCAAGGCAAATGTAAACTTACCAAGCCGTTGTCTCTAAAATTCTGTGAGTTAAGAAACAAATGTGATCACATGTATTATGGTGAAGGTTACACTGGACACTTTATGTATAAACATATAAACAATATTTTGTTTATTCTGAGTCCATTTTCTATATACTACTCTAGTTGCACTCACACCCCGTTCTCGCACTTTCGTATAGTCAATATTGACTTATTAAATACGTGCATATGTGACATACTAAACACACTAGTGTACCTGGAAAAGCTTCATAGAAAACACCGACTTTACCTAACCTTCTTAGTATGTTAAGATAAGCATCTTAGCATGTTTTCTATGAAGCTTTTCAAGGTAAACTAGTATGTTTAGTATGTCACATATGCACGTATTTAATAAGTCAATATTGACTGTAAGAAAGTGCGAGAACGGGTTGGCACTCACCAAGTTGTGCTTGCGGGGATTGAGCTCTGGCTCTTTGGTCCCGCCTCTCAACTGTCAATCAACTGATGTACAGATTCCTGAGTCTACTGGGCTCTATCAAATCTACATTTGAAACTGTGTATGGAGTCTGCCTCCACCACATCACTACTTAATGCATTCCATTTGTTAACTACTCTTGACACTGAAAAAAATTCTTTCTAATGTCTCTGTGGTTCATTTGCGTACTACGTTTCCACCTGTGTCTCCTTCTTCGTGTTCCACCCGTGCTAAAGAGTTTGTCTTTGTCCACCCTGGACAAATTAGGGCCAGTGTCCCTAATTTGCACACCATACAAGTTGGTGGAGGAAACTGTACGAAAAAAACTAGTGGAACATCTGGAGCGAGAGAACTTTGTAACACAACATCAGCATCGGATCAGGGAAGGCAAGTCCTGCCTCACAGGATTAATTGAATTCTACGACCACACATAAAAAAACAGGCATGAAAGAGGTGGGCAGACTGCATATTTTACGATTTTCAGAAAGCCTTTGAACACTATTCATAACAGTACCACACAAGAGACTAGTGCTAAAGCTGGAGATGCAGGCAGGAGTGAAAGGGAAGGTACTCCATTGGATAAGGGAGTACCTAAGCAACAGAAGACAGCGAGTAACTGTGATGGGTGAGATCTCAGATTGGCGAGGCGTCACCAGTGGAGTCTCGCAGGGTTCAGTCCATGTACCTATAATGTTTTTATATATATAAATGAAATCCAAGAAGGTATAGAATTGCTCCTTCCATTGTTTTCTGATGATGCAAAAATTATGAGGAGGATTAAGATAGAGGAAGATAGTATGAGGCTACAAAATGACCTGGATAAACTAAATGAATGGTCCAAAAACGCTACTAAAGTCCACCCGAGTAAATTAAGGTAATAAAACTAGGCGGTGGAAATAGGAGGCCAGACACAGAATACCGAATGAGAGATAAAGTTCTTCGTGAAACGAACAGAAAGATCTATGAGTTGATATCACACCAAACCTGTCTCCTGAAGCCCACATAAAAAAGAACAACATCTGCGGCGTATGCGAGGCTGGCTAACATCAGAACTGCCTTCAGGAACCTATGTAAGGACTCCTTCAGAATCTTGTATACCACATATGTAAGACCAATCCTGGAGTATGTGGCCACAGCATAGAGCCCGTACCTTGTCAAGCACAAGACGAAGCTGGAAAAAGTTTAGAGGTATGCCACTAGGCTAATCCCAGAACTAAGAGGCATGAATTACGGAGAAAGGCTGTGTGAAATGCACCTCACGACTCTGGAAGACAGAGGAGTAAGGGGAGACATGATCACTACCTACAAAATTCTCAGAATTGACCGGGTAGATAAAGATAAACTGTTTAACACTGGTGGTACTCGAACAAGGGGATACATGTGGAAACTGTGCCGATATGAGCCACAGAGTTGTTAACAGATGGAATGCATTAGGCAGTGATGTGGTGGAGGCTGACTTCATACACCATTTCATATGTAGATATGATAGAGGCTCGGGAATCTGTACACCAGTTGATTGACAGTTGAGAGACAGGACCAAAGAGCCAGAGCTCAACCCGCGCAAGCACAACTAGGCAAGAACTAGATAAACTAGGTAAGTACACACACACACACAAATAATAATAATAATAACATAGAAAAAAGAAGATCGTTTAGAAAAGCGGGGTCCATTTGCATTCACCATTTGCAAGCACAAATGGTAAATACAAATAGTAAATACACACACACGCACACTTACTTTGCGAAAATTCCTTTGATACAACACCACATAGGAAACTATTATTCAAACTTGAGCGGCAGGCGGGAATAAGCGTTAAAGCTTAAGCATGGATAAGGAATTACCTAACAGGCAGAAGTCAGAGAGTAAGAGTAAGGGGAGAGAAGCCAGACAGGCGAACGGTAACGAGTGGAGTTCCTCAAGGATCGGTGCTGGCTCAAGTTCTGTTTCTAATGTACGTGAGCGACATGTCTGCAAGAATTAAGTCCTATTTGTCGGTGTTTGCGGATGACGCGAAATTAATGTGACCAGAAGTTACAGATGAGGATTGTAGGATCCTCCAAGAACACTTAAAAAAGTTGCAGAGATAATCGGAGAAATGGCATGTGGAGTTCAACTCGAACAAGTGTAAAGTTATGGAAATATAACTAAATGACAGGAGACCAAAGGGGCAGTACATAATAAAGGGAAACTACCTACTTGTGACGGTTCAAGAAAGAGACTGGGAGTGGATGTAACACCAAATCTAATTCCTGAGGCACATATAAATAGGAAAACGACAGCAGCATACTCTACACTGGCGAAAGTTAGAATATCATTCAAAAACCTAAGTAAGGAGAAGTAAGGAGGCAATTATAGCGCTTTACGTGAGACCAGTCTTAAAGAATGCCGCCCCATTATGGAGCCTCCACCGGAAGAAACACATAAGTAAACTGGTAAAGATACAGAAGTTTGCGACGAGGATCGTACCAGAATTGCGATGGATGGGATATGAAGAGCGAATGAACTTACTGAACATGAAGCTGGAAAAAAGGAGGTAGCGGGGAGATATGATAGCGACGTATAAAATACTCGGGGATTGAGAGAGAGGAAATAGACGAAATGTTCACCCTGAATATCAACAGAACAAGGGGACATGGGTGGAAGCTGGAAACTCAGCTGAGTCATAGAGATGTTAGAAAGTTTTCATTTAGCGTGAGAGTAGTGGGAAACTGGAATATTGACTGGAATAAACTAAAGGAGCAGGTTGTGGAAGCAAACACTATTCATAATTTCAAAAGTAGATCTGATAGCAAAATAGAACAGGAGACATTGCTGTAAACAACCGGCAGCTAGAAAGGTGGGATACAGTAACCAATGTTCGATCCTACAGGCACAAATTGGTGAGTACAAATAGTTGGATACACACACATAATAGAGGAAAAAGGAGATCGCTCAGAAAGGCGGGGTCCAAGAGCTAATTGCTCGATTATGCAGGCACAAATAGTAAAGACACACATTCTCCCAAAGGCATTAGTGAATGAAATAATCTCCGACAACCCAGGTTTGGTGGCACAGAGGCTGCTAATCACGAGACAGTTACAGTGAGTACTTGCAGGATGTACTTACCCTACGACACAGAAGCTGACAGTCAAGGGATGGTGTAGCTACAGCGGACAGTCAAGGAGAGGATTCCTGTGCTAATGGTCCACCACTTTGGCAGCACTAGCGGCACTCGCGACACTTTTCTTTGACGACACTCGCGCGGCGTATGAATATATATATTATAGACAAGAGAGCCGTCTATCCTCCTTGGTGCTGGTTATAGCAACCCGGGGCAGCCACTCACAGCCATGTAGGTCAGTAGTCTGCCAGACGCACCTGGAAGGTCATGCCAGTCCGACACAGCTGGAAGAGCCCCAACACTTCGTAATGTCCCAGGGTGAATGAAACCCGAGTGCCAGGCGACGCTAATGTCTTAGATTCCAGCACCAGGACGCTTTACAAGTCTCATAACTCTTACCCGATCGTTATGTGGGCGTGTGTTTGTTTCTCAGGGCGCAACACCGTGTTCCTCCTGGCCTATACTCTACACTCACACGCAACCACCAGACGCTCTCATGCTTTGTGTATGGTTGCCGCAACGATCACTTGTGGACAACAGCTGGTGCTATTGTTGTCACAGGTTTTTGTTCGCTTTCTACATGCGGAGCTCCAAAGAAAAAAATATGCAAGAAATTTAAAGAATCATGTCTTAAAATTCAGAAATACAATTTCAAGACGCGTGGAATTTCCATTTATCACATGATGTTTTACTCTTTTCTGTAATAAATAATAACTGTTTCAACGGGAAGTGTTTTCACTGATGATTATCGAACAGCTGAGAGTAAGTTGGAGGCAGAGAACACTAGCGTCACTGAGAGACGGAGGGAGAGAGGTGGTGTGCTCAGCACGGTGGTCGGGAGGAGAGTGACACTCAACACGGCCAGTAGCGGCAGACCGTCCATGCACTACCACCCTCCCACTCATTCAGTTGTTACCCTGACGCTGAGGGGGGAGCATATGCATCTTTAGGCATCTCTCAAACGCAAACATAAAATTTAATATTATATTATATTATATCATATTATATATTATATTATATTATATTATATATATATATATATTTTGTGCAGAGGGTTAAGGCGTACCTGTTATGCCAGTTGCTGGAAGGCTTCTGTGCTGGCTAGGGTTCGAGTCTCCTGGTGGGAAAGTGTTCTAAAGTTATATATATATATATATATATATATATATATATATATATATATATATATATATATATATATATATATATATATATATATATATATATATATATATATATATATATATAAATATATATATATATATATATATATATATATATATATATATATATATATATATATATATATATATATATATATATATATATATATATATGTGTGTGTGTGTGTATATCACGAAAATAAACACGTGATTAAGAATGTGACAATGTCAGACCACGGAGGAAAAATGAAACAGGAAATTTCCTTAAGTACTTTCGTATATTAAATACATCTTCAGAAGGTGAAGATGAAGACCTTCTGAAGATGTATTTAATATACGAAAGTACTTAAGGAAATTTCCTGTTTCATTTTTCCTCCGTGGTCTGACATTGTCATATATATATATATTCATATATATATATATATATACATATATATATATATATATATATATATATATATATATATATATATATATATATATATATATATATATATATATATATATGCGAACTTAACCAACCCTACCTAACCCAACCTAACCTATCTTAACCTAACCTAAACTAACTCAACTAAGTCAATAATTTATGTTATTAATATATTATAGTAACAATAATGCAAATAAACTAACTGCGATTTTTTTTTAAATAATGAGAATCACTCGGCCTATTAGGCAAGTCGGGAAATGCATAGTAGGCCGAGAAGTGCGTTCTGGCTACTAGGTACGACTTATATAAACAAAAATAGGGAAGGGAGTACCATCTCTGGCTGGAAGAAGGGGGACCTTAGAGGAATCCACACATAACGCATTAGAGGGAGTGTTTAGATCCCCGCCAATACAGTTTCTGTGTGCTTTCTCCTTTTTTGTTTGAATGCAAAGAGTGCTCAAAGGTTGTGGATCTCTTGAAGCTCCTCCGCTTTTGGACAGGAACCGAGGATGCAGCAGGCGTTTCCCCTCTGGATCGTCACACTGAGACGGTGAAACAAAAAACTGGCAGCTCCTGGGTCTCTGGTGACGTCAATGAGCTTGGAGCCTAATTCCTTGAGAAATCCCAAGGCACTCTTGCCCCAGGGGCCATGCGTCTCAGATGCTATGGGAACAAAGGCGTATTGACCTTCCAATCGCCTGTATTTGACTGATTTTGCTTTTTCCCTGTGGTTGGCCGCCCCACCTGCTTGATCAGCACCGAAGTGTACATAGGTGTCAGCCAGGGAGGATACACATGTGTAGTCCCACACAACTGTTTACCCCATTTCCAGGAATGTTTGGTGATGCCATCCGGGCGAAGTGCGGGGAAATCTGGGTTTTGGACCCCTAAGATGTGTGGTTCTCTCACCGCTGGGCACTTAGCTGAGGCGAGGCTTCTCTTGATGATGTCATTGACCTCGTTGTGTCTTGCATGCCAGCCCTTTGTGCTTCCGCAATGCAACCCATGCAGTCCATATTGGTCTGCTTCCACCCTGTTGCAAATACACTTGTATTCAGTGTGAATTGGGGCACCAAGGCGGAGCGCCACTGCTACTCGAAGGGATTCTGGATCTAGATGCATGCCCATTGCTGACATGGGTACTGCCAGGAGGAAGTATGCGGCGCTGAGCATGGCGTCAGCTCTTTTTTCTACTAGTGGGTGGTCACAGCTGGACTGTTTGTGTTTTTCTGATGGTTCTATGATGGGTGCTGGGGCTGCAAGAGCTTCCCACTGACTTGAACATTCAGTGAAAGCAGGATCGTGTATACCTGCTGAATTACTCAAGAGTTCAAGTTGGATATCTCTTACGAGATCGTGGGATGCATGGGAGGAGGAAAGGAAGGCTGGTAGAACAATCTGGGAGGCTGTGCGGACACCAAGGCCGCCGAGTCTTACAGGGAGGGTTGCTTGCTCCCACTGAGAGTCGTCCAATGGCAGGTTCAGGACTCACCAGCATGGACCTCAGAAGGGTATCATACACATTTAATTTAGGGCTGTTGTAGGATGGGGAACACCTCAGAAAGTAAGTCAACTTAGGGAGAGATAGGCATCTTGTGAGGAGGGAGAGAGCATCATGGGCATCGATCTTGTCAATCCTATCCAGCATTCTCCTTAAATCAGTGATCTTTGCTTCCAGGGCCTCCTCGATTGCTTGTGGGCCAATGGGGGCACCCAGGAGGGTGCAGTCACGTGGCTCGAAAACGAGAATATCTGGGAGGACATTTTTTTATTTGGCCAGTGAAGTCTGGGTTGCGGGAGACTATTTCGCATTTGGATGCATTGAGAATGAGGCCCAAAGCGGCTCCTTGCTCCTGGATTTTCCTTATATCCTCCAAAATGGTTTCCGGGGTTCCAGCGAGAGTGCCATCATCCAGGTACCAGATGTTTAGTTCGCTTGTCAGACTATCAGTGATCTCATTGATAGCTAAGCAGAAAAAGAGGGGGGCCAAGGGATCACCTTGTTGGACTCCTTCACAGGAGTCTATTTCATGCTCCCCAAAAAGAAGTTTAGAGTCCCCACTGTAGAATGATCGGATGAATGGGTAAAGGGGACAGAAATGGTTATGTACAGCCCTGAGGACAGCGTCTTTTCTGACTTGATTGAAGGCATTTTTGAAGTCAAGTTTTACTAGTGCCATCTGGGCCGGGAGATCAGCAATGGAAGCCCGCGCTGCATGTGCTGCAGCTTCACAGCCTAAGGGGATCGCAAACCCGAGCTGATTACGTTTCAGCAAGGTGGCTGCTTCCTGACTGATAGATCTTACTGCCGCCTTAGCTACGAGGCGTCGGAGGGTGTTGCCAACGGCAAAGGGCCTAATTCCCCTATCCTTCTTCTTTAGAGCACAGAGTGCTGCTCCATAAAAGAGAGGCCTGATGTCCTCAGGGATGACGCCGGCCAAACACAAATTGGAGAATCTGGAAAGTTCCACTAGAAGGTCCTTTGCAGCATCTCCCAGCACCAGGTTCAGCATTTGTTTGATGTGCTGGGGTCTTAGGCCTGTAAAGCCGCCTGCTGAACCTGTTGGGAGAGACATGGCTGCTTTGTACACCTCAGATTCTCGAACAGTCAAGGGTTCTATTCCAGTATTGTTTTCCTGGGGATCCCTGCTACTGTCGGGGGCTCTGGGTGGGTGTTTGTCTTGTAGAGCCTGTGATGTCGTGGCGTTCCTGGGGGCAATAGTGTCATCGCTGGTCATGATTCTGATGGCACCTGTGGTATTGCCTTCTTCTATTTTCCTGGTGATTTGTGCTCTCAGTTTGTGATTCTCGAGTGAGCTGTTGTTTGTTATCCTGCGGCTGGTGTTCTTGGCACGAGGGGGGAGGCGGACCAGGTTGTCTGCTCTGGGGAATTCATTAAGAGCCCTGATTACAGAGGTTGCTAATGTCTTGTCTCTCCTCGGCGGTAATGCTAGGCATGCATTCCCAAAAAGTAGGAGATTGTGCCATGCTCCAATGGCTCTAGGAGCATTGTTGACCTTTGTCAGCAGTCTGATAAGTTTGGTAGCTGCTTGGTGACGGGCAGCCTTGGGGATGTGGGGCAAGGTCCTGGTGGACGTCGCTTTGACTGCTTCAAGTAGATTGTCTGCTGAAATAAAGTTGAGGGAGGTAATGTTCGTCGCTTCTGCAGCATGTTATCCATTGTCACTGTCCCGGGGCGGGTGCCTAGACCCTAGACAACGGCCAGAATTGACAAGATGTCGGCGGACAGTTCCATCAGCAACAAGACAAACCCGTCTGTCACACACTTGACAGTTTCCACTTGGGCGTTCCCCCTCTTGGCTGGAAGGAGGCTGTGTGTCAGGTGCGACATGCGCCACGACAAGACGTCCTGACGCCTGGCTGCCCACTGAGTGCACCCTCTCCTTCCCGAATGGAGTGTACCAAGGCAAGCATTACCCTCCTGGGGGAGCTGGGCATGGCTTGGGCACCGTGTGTGGGTAGGCTGTGTGTTGATGGGCGGCTGGGTCGGGCTCCGGTAGCGGGGTGAAAGTAGATGGCGGGTGGGCTGTGCTGGGGGCAGGGGTGATGGAGGCGGCACGGATGTGAGTGAACTAAACTAACACGAAGGAGGCCGCCGTCACACTTATTACACACTTTCAACACTCGGAAAAATCACTTGTGCACTCTGTTTGAAACACTACACTCGCCGAAATTTATTGGGAACGCACCCGACCAATATCACTGTAGGCTGCTTGAGAGCCTCCCCATCACTTCCCCGTCCCCTCGCATCCCACTTGGGGCTGGAGGGTGGCGGCACTGGGATGACGGCAGCGACCCTCCCCTCACCCTCACCCATACACTGTACCTGCCTCGCCATACACAAAGCACAGACGACGCACCTTTACACGTTACAATATTGGTTACATGCTGGGTACACGGCTACTTGTCACAGGTTGTAGAGTTCCTCCAGCTCCTCAGATGGCGGGCAGGAACCATGGATGCAGTGTGCATTTCCTCTCTGTATCGTCACACTAAGGCGCTGAAAGAGGAAACTGGCGGGTCTAGGGTTTCTGGTTGTTTTAATTTGTTTAGAACTCCTTAAGAAAACTGGCAGCCCTTTTACCCCATGCACCAAGTGTCTCTGAGGCAATGGAGACAAAATTGTAGTGGTGATCAAGATCTCTGTATTTACGAGACTTGGCTGCTTCCCGGTGATTGGCAGCACCGCCTGGCTGTGCAACACTGAAGTCAACATAGGTAAAGTTGAAACTCAAGTGTAGTCCCACACCAACTGTCTACCGTTCTTCCAGGGGTTCACCGTGATCCCGTCTGGGCGACCGACAGGCTTGTCAGAGTCCCCAGAGTCCCCATATCCCAACCGACCCGACAGCACTTGGTGGTATGCTTGGGCATAGATATTTCATCGAATCATCTCACTTTGTGGGGCCACGTGACCAACACAAATGCAAACACGCTTGAATGGTCCCCAAGCAAATATGCATTCAAGCTTGTTCGCATTTGTGTTACTCATGTGGCCCCACAAAGTGCGGTGATTCTATGAAGTATCTATGCCCAAGCTTACCACCAAGTTCTGTCGAGTCGTTGGGGATATAGCCTCGGCTACCAATGACTTTTGTACAGTCACGGTGGTCCAGTAGTTAAGGAACCAGGTTCTCCATGGTGCATAGTGCTCCTGACTGTCCGGGTTCAAATCCTTCGGGGGTGTGGAGTTTTCAGTAGCATATTGGTTGTGGACCATTCAAGCTTGTTCGCATTTGTGTTGCTCATGTTGCCCGACATAGTGAGGTGATTTGATGAAATATCTATGCCCAAACTTCCCACCAAGTGCTGTTGGGTCGTTGGAATATAGCTTCGGCTATTGTTCTTGAGACTGCTCCATTGAAGCAGACCTTGGCTTTCCTCCCTTTGAGGCAGTCTTCAATCCATTTCATGAGTCTCTCCTTGACACCCATGCATGCGAGCTCGTCCAGGATCGCAATCCCTTGTGCTTTGTCGAAAGCTCATTTGATGTCAACAAATGCAGAGTACTTAGCATTACCTTTGCTAAGTGTTTTATACACATGTTCGATGTGATTCGAACATAACTCGTCAGTGAAGCACTTGTTCCGGAAGTGTTCGAACGAAATCAGTTGTGAGTCGTGTGTAAATAATTTTTCATTCATAAACAGGAGGTTTGGCGGGTGGATGGAATCACTTTTGGATCTTTGTTTGGAGGACGGGCTGCGGGCTGCATCACCAGCCCGTCCTCCAAACAAAGACTCAAAAGTGATTCCACGAACCCACCAAACCCCCTGTTTATGAATGATAAACGGTTTACACACGACTCACAACTGATTTTGTTCGAACATATCCGGAACAAGTGTTTCACTGATGATTTTTTTTCGAACCACAACACTATAAATGCTTAACCCACGGATACAAATACAAATAATGGCCAACAGAACGTAAAAATCTAACCTAACCTAAATTATGCCTATATGCACAATATGCTAATATTTTATAATATTAATTAATATTTGAGAAAATTCCTGTTTTGAATGAACAGCATATTAAAATTTATGAATGCATCTGTGGGGTCGACCGCGTTGCAGCCCGCTCTTGCACAAGACAGTACATATTTGACTTATTGCTTGTAGTCACTATTTGGCTGATTAATAAGTACATATGTGGTATATGCCAAGTTATATTTTGTTTTTAAGGTACAAACTCTTCCTATAGATATACTAAACACAAGTTTTCATATTAGGAATTTCTTTTTCAGTTTTATTAAACAATTGAGATTTTATACAATATTGAACAATATCCTGAATTACTTTACAATTTATTTAAATATTTTGGTTTTGTTTTATTTTGTTTATACAACTGTAATATCAATATAGGTATAGGTTAAGTAATAATTGTAATTAAGAAGCAATAAGATGCTTATCTTAACATACTAAGAAGGTTAGGTCGATGTTTTCTATTAAGCTTTTCAAGGTAAACTAAAATATTCACAATAAATTAGTATGTCACATATGCACTTATTATTCGACCGCTGGATGTAGTAGACGTGAGTCGAGGTTGGGTTGCCATCACAGCTTAGCCTTAGAAACACAACGCCTCCTTAAGCTCAAGCTGCAACTCAAACACTGATTTATGTAGATTAAAAAAAATTAGTCTATGACTTAAGCGTTGTGAACCTCCGGCCCTGTATTTTGATAATGAGCTTTGAAAACATTGTCCAAACGCTTCGTTCACTTCCAGTTTTCAGAGCGCACATCACTTAACACCTCATCCCCCCAAAATCAAGGACCAAAAGCTCGTTAACCAAGCACCCACCTCCCCACCCCCCCACCCCGTTTATAATTGAGAAACTCTCGATTTGTAATTCACAACTCGTTAAACTTACTAAATGCGTTTTGGGGGCGGGCACAGCTGGAACGAGCCTTACAGAACGATAGGTGGCCAATTGCTCCCTCCCTTCCCTCCACGTATTGCAAATACATGTTATTATCTAAAGAATAAGAGCACAAAATCAAGTATATCATAGGAGTAATTATGCACAAAATTATGGTAAACGTAAATGTAAATTTGTCTCTGAGCACAATGTGGAAAAGAGCGCCGCCGGTAACTCTGACCTAGTAAGTGAGGGAGAGACTTACTCCCGCCGATAAGCAGAGATTAACGGGGGGGGGGGGATATTAGCACTGCAAGAGTTACATTGTAAGTTTTTCGCAGAATGGAGATAAGCAACCGGGAGCCAGCCGCCTCAACTTCCGGGTTTTACATGGGCTCGACTCCACCAACCAGGAGGCGATAATTTTGACTTACTCGAGAAAGCCTTACCCCCCCCCCCCGACGTTTCATACGCAAACCTACTCACTCGGGAGCTAAGCCCTCCAAACTTATTCATTGGTAATTGTAATTAGTCTACTAACTCTATAGAAATTTATTAATTACTATGATTTACTAAACCCATGATTAGCTAAGCTTATACGGTGGATTTAGCAATATTAAATCAAACCCCTACCCCCACCAAGGTTGCGTAATTGATAACACCTAGCAGGTATATAAATCAGGTATATAAAGTTAAGATTTCTCTGGTGATGGTCTGATTGTGAGAAGAGAATATATGTTCCTTGATGAGCCCTGTTGTTTATGCATTGTTAGTCGCCTGGAAAGAGGAGTTGTTGTCTTGCCTATATACGAAGTTCTATGGGGCTTACAGTCCCCAAGTGGGCATTTAAGGGCATAGATGACGTTGGTTTCCTTCAAAGCAATCTGCTTGGTGTCTGGGGAATTTTTCATGAGTAGATTGGCCGTTTTTTTTTTGTTTTATAATAAATTATCAGTTGTATTTTCTTATCTTTGTCTGTAGGGATGACGTTGCTATCAACAATATCTTTGAGGAACCTGTCCTCCGTTTTATGAGCCGTCGAAAAGAAGTTCCTGTAAAATAGTCTAATAGGGGGTACAAGTGTTGTGTTGGTTGACTCTTCAGAGGTTGCATGACGTTTCACCTTTCTTTTTATGATGTCTTCAACGCAACCGTTAGAGAAGCCGTTGTTGATTAGGACCTGCCTCACCCTATTGAGTTCTTCATCGACTTCTTTCAATCATGAGCTGTGGCTGAGAGCACGGTCGACGTAAGCATTGACAACACTCCTCTTGTACCTGTCTGGGCAGTCACTATTGGCATTGAGGCACATTCCTAAGTTTGTTTCCTTAGTGTAGACTGCAGTGTGGAAGCCTCTGCTCCTTTCCGTGACTGTTACATCCAGGAGGGGCAGCTTCCCATTGTTCACCAACTCGTAAGTGAAACTCAACACAGAATTCCGCTCAAATGTCTCCTTCAGCTGCTGCAGACATCTGACATAAGGTACCTGCATAAAAATGTCGTCAACATACCTGCAGTATATGGCGGGTCTCAAGTCCATGTCAACTAAGACCCTCTGCTCAATGGTGCCCATTGAGCAGGTACGCAGGTACCTGATGCCAGATGTCTACAGCAGCTGAAGGAGGCATTTGAGCGGAATTCTGTGTTGAGTTTCACTTACGAGTTGGAGAAAAATAGGAAGCTGCCCTTTCTGGATGTAACAGTCACAGAAAGAAGCAGAAGCTTCTACACTGGGGACCATTCAGGCTTGTTCGCATTTGTGTTCCTCATGTGTGCCCCAAGGAATGAGGTGATTTGATAAAATACTATGCCCAAGATTGCCATCAGAGTGCCGGCGGGCAGATGGGCAAATAGCCTCGGCTACCATCAGCTTTTGTCCGATCGTGATGGTCGAGTGGATAAAGTGCCCTGTACACCAGTTGCATAGTGCTCCTGGCAGTATGGGTTCGAGTCACTTTTGGGGTGTGAGTTTTCAGTTGCATGTATGCCGGTCGTTTTATGGGAGTTTTGGGAGCCGGTCGGCCGAGCGGACAGCACGCTGTACTTGTGATCATGTGGTCCTGGGTTCGATCCCAGGCGCCGGCGAGAAACAATGGGCAGAGTTTCTTTCACCCTATGCCTCTGTTACCTAGCAATAAAATAGATACCTGGGTGTTAGTCAGCTGTCACGGGCTGCTTCCTGGGGGTGGAGGCCTGGTCGAAGACCGGGCCGCGGGGACACTAAAAAAAAGCCCCGAAATCATCTCAAGATAACCTCAAGATAATATTATACCCATTGTTTCGTGTTCTGTCTTGTGTTGAAAGTTTGTTTTCACCTCATCCAAAACTGTTGTAACGTATCACCTCACCCAAATGCAGGTATATAAAATGAAAAGCCGTTTAAATTATAGCATAGTAAGAAATCTGTTTAGTGTTTGCAGGTTATAGTTGTGTGTGCGTAAACTAAAGTCTTTGAAAATGTAATAAGTTATTACGAAATGCGTTCAAGAGTCGCGTCAGACTATAAATAAAAGTGAATTTTGGAGAACTGATTTTTCAATTACCATCGACAGTGAAAAGAAACATAAGAAATATTGAGAAAATTCGTGTTAGAGTTATTAATCTTACTTTTTCGGTCATATTTAATAATATATGCCTACAGGAAAGACTGATACCAATATATATATATATATATATATATATATATATATATATATATATATATATATATATAAATATATATATATATATATATATATATATATATATAAATATATATATATATATATATATATATATATATATATATATATATATATATATATATATATATATATATATATATATAAATATATATATATATATATATATATATATATATATATATAAATATATATATATATATATATATATATATATATATATATATATATATATATATATATATATATATATATATATATATGCAATTGACGATCACAAAACACTGATCATTTTATGCGGAAAATCCACAGAGAAATATGAAAGGAGGTGAACGTTTCGGTTTGTTAAAGCCTTAAAGGCTTTAACAAAGCCGAAACGTTCACCTCCTTTCATATTTCTCTGTGGATTTTCCGCATATATATATATATATATATATATATATATATATATATATATATATATATATATATATATATATATATATATATATATATATATATATAGCTTTTTCTTGTGTCCTCTTAATGTTCATTTTTTTGTATAAAATCAGATATGTAGCTGTATAAAATTGCATAATAAAGTGTACACCATAATTAAAAAAAAGGGGGGTGGTAGGAGAGGCGAACACTCTTTCGTATTCATACTTAAATGGCAAGTTTTTCCATGATTGCTCTGTGTTCCTCAGATGGCGGGCAGGAACCATGGATGCAGTGAGCATTTCCTCTCTGGATTGCCGCACTAGAGCGCTGAAAAGAAAACTGGCAGCTCTCGGGTCTCTAGTTGTTTCAATTAGCTTAGACCCCAACTCCTTCAAAAAGCTAGCAGCACTTTTCCCCCAGGCACCAAGTGTCTCTGAGGCAATGGGGACAAAATTGTAGTGGTGCTCAAGGTCTCTGTATTTACCTGACTTGGCCGCTTCCCGGTGATTGGCAGCTCCTCCAGCTTGTGTAGCACTGAAGTCAACATAGGTATTGGCTAAAGTTGAAATGCAAGTGTAGTCCCACACCAACTGTCTACCATTCTTCCAGGAGTTCACAGTGATTCCGTTTGGGCTACCGACAGGCTCATAAGAGTTGCGGGACATTAGGTAACGGGGCTCTCTCTCTGCTGGACAACCGGCTGTGGTAAGGCTTCTTTTAATAATGTCATTGACCTCGCCGTGTCTTGCATGCCATCCTCCTGTCCTTTGGCAGAGAAGGCCATGCCGTCCGTATCTGTCGGCGTCTGCCTCGCCGCAAATACACCTGTATTCGGTTTGGGTTGGGGCAGCGAGGCGGAGAGCCACGGCAATTCGGAGGGCCTGCGGTGAGAGACGAGTGCCGGTTGCTGACATTGGGGTTGCTAATAGGAAATCACCTTCATGGGGAGCTGCTACAGCTCTACGCCGGGCAGTGTCATGTGGTGTTGTCGCAGCTTCTAGCAAAGTCGCAGCTTCTTGGTCGGCAATGGGGCGATCCCAGCTGGATTGCTTATGGGCTTCAGAAGGCGGTGGTTGGGGTGCTGGTCCTGCGAGAGAGACCCATTTGGTTGTGTAGTCTGTAAAGCTGGGATCATGTACCCCTGCCTGTTGAACTAGGTGCTCAGGTAGGATTTCCTTCACCAAGTTGTCAGACCCCACTGAAGAGGACAGGGACACTGGTACAGCAATTTGTGTTGCTGTGCGCACGCCAAGGCCCCCGAGTCTACAGAGGCATATATATATATATATATATATATATATATATATATATATATATATATATATATATATATATATATATATATATATATATATATATATATATATATATTTTATATATATATTTTATATATATATATATATACATATATATATATATATTTTATATATATATATATATATATATATATATATATATATATATATATATATATATTTTATATATATATATATATATATATATATATATATATATATATATATACATATATATATATATATATATATATATATATATATATATATATATATATATATATATATATATATATATATATATATATATAAAAGTCGTACCTAGTAGCCAGAACGCACTTCTCAGCCTACTATGCAAGGCCCAATTTGCCTAATAAGCCAAGTTTTCATGAATTAATTGTTTTTCGACTACCTAACCTACCTAACCTAACCTAACCTAACCTATCTTTTTCGGCTACCTAACCAAACCTAACCTATAAAGATAGGTTAGGTTAGGTTAGGTAGGGTTGGTTAGGTTTGATCGTATATCTACGTTAATTTTAACTCCAATAAACAAATATTGACCTCATACATAATGAAATGGGTAGATGTATCATTTCCTAAGAAAAAAATTAGAGAAAATATATTAATTCAGGAAAACTTGGCTTATTAGGCAAATCGGGCCTTGCATAGTAGGCCGAGAAGTGCATTCTGGCTACTACTAGGTACGATATATATATATATATATATATATATATATATATATATATATATATATATATATATACATATATATATATATATATATATATATATATATATATATATATATATATATATATATATATATATATATATATACATAGTAGGCATGTATAAGCAAGTAGATGGGGTCGCCATGGGTTCTCCCCTAGGTGTCCTGTTTGCAAACTTCTACATGGGTACCATCGAGCAAAAAGTCTTAGTCGACATGAACTTGAAACCGGCCATATACTGCAGGTATGTTGACGACATTTTTACACAGGTACCTGATGTCAGACATCTGCAGGAGCTGAAGGAGGCATTTGAGCAGAGTTCCGTGCTGCGTTTCACTTACGAGATGGAAAAGGATGGGAAGCTGCCCTTTCTAGATATAACAGTCATGGAAAAGAGCAGAGGTTTCCACACTGCAGTCTACACTAAGGAAACGAACATAGGAATGTGCCTAAATGCCAACAGCGACTGCCCAGACAGGTACAAGAGGAGTGTTGTTAACGCTTATGTCGACTGTGCTCTCAGCCACAGCTCAGAATGGAAGCAAGTCGACGAAGAACTCTGTAGGGTAAGGCAGGTCCTAGCCAACAACGGCTTCTCCAATCGTTTCGTCGAAGACATCATAAGAAGGAAAGTGAAACGCCATGCAACCTCTGAAGAGACAACTAACACAACACCTATACCCCCTATTAGACTATTTTACAGGAATTTCTTTTCCACAGCTCATAAAACGGAGGAAAGGGTCCTGAAAGATATTGTTAATAGAAACGTTATCCCTACAGACAAAAATCAGAGGATACAACTGACGATTTACTATAAAACCAGAAAAACGGCCAGCCTACTCATGAGAAACTCTCCAGACACAAAGCAGAACGCTTTAAAAGAGACCTACGTCGTCTATGCCTTCAAATGCCCTCTTGGACTCTGTAAGCTTAAAAAAAACCAGTATATAGGCAAGACAACAACATCTCTTTCTAGGCGTTTAACGATGCATAAGCAACAGGGCTCCATTAAGGAACATATAATCTCTTCCCACAACCAGACCATCGCCAGAGAAATCCAAGTAAACAACACAGAAATCATCGATAGATACAGCGATAGCAGGCGGCTTGACGTCTGCGAGGCACTACACATCAAGAAGTCAACACCAGCAATCAACAGCCAATTAATGCACAACTATATTCTACCCACCTCAAGAATCCGCTCCAATATAGAAGCATCAAGAAATATGATCCAATAGGCTTTCTACAATCACTTCCATTCAATACCCATTGTTTCGTGTTCTGTCTTGTGTTTAGGAATTTAATACCCTATTAATACCACCTCACCCCATCCACCTCACTCAAATGTAGGTATAAACAAATCGAAGATGTGTAAGTTCTATTAAGTTGTGTATGTGTAAACTAAAGTCTTTGAAAATGTAATAAGTTTTACGAAACGCGCTCAAGTGTCGCGTCTGACTAGAAATAAAAATGAATTTTGGAGAATTGATTTTAGAATTACCACCAACAGTGAAAAGAAACGTACGAAAGATCGAGAAAATTCGTGTTAGAATTATTAATCTTACTTTTTCGGTCATATTTAATAATATATGTCTACAGGAAAGACTGCTACCAAAATATACTAATATATATATATATATATATATATATATATATATATATATATATATATATATATATATACATATATACATATATATATATATATATATATATATATATATATATATATATATATATATATATATATATATATATATACATATATACATATATATATATATATATATATATATATATATATATATATATATATATATATATATATTAATATATATAAATATATATAAATATATATTTGTTGACATCAAATGAGCTTTCGACAAAACACAAGGGATTGCGATCCTGGACGAGCTCGCATGCATGGGTGTCAAGGGGAGACTCATGAAATGGATTGAAGACTGCCTCAAAGGAGGAAAGCCAAGGTCTGCTTCACTGGAGCAGTCTCAAGAACAATGAATATGGAACTCGGGATCCCCCAAAAAGGAGTCTTAAGCCTCACACTGTTCAATGTACTTATTAACACCATTGCAAATATTGAATTTCGGGAAGGGACGCGACAAGTATGGTATGCAGATGATGTGCTACTACAAGTCCCAACATTGGGAAAAATTAAACAGTTCATTGAACTCCTTGGAAGGAAATGTTTTGAGCTCGATTTCACTCTCTCCACAAACAAGACAAAAGCATACTCTCGTCACAAGCGGGGAGAAAATGAAGAACTACAAATTAATGGTGTAACACTTCAATGGGTTGACCACTATCGGTATCTTGACGTCACTGTCGGCTCTAACAAAGGGAAGAAAGAGGAGCTCAACCAACTCATAGGAACATGCAAAAGTCGAATCAGGGCACTGAAAGCTATGACCTGGAATGGACATGGAGCCACTATTGCCGTGCTTGAAATGGTGTACACAGCCTATATGCGCTCCGTCATAGATTGTGCTGCACCAGTTTTATGCACCTACTCCCAAAGCGATGTGAAAAGGCTCCAAAGCAATGAATCCATGACAATCATTTTTGGAGTTCCAAGAACTACCAAAACATCTAATCTACGAGAGGAGTTGTACCTCTCCAGTGTTAAAACCAAAATTAAGGAACTGAATGCTAAGCTTGCAATCAGGATAGCCAGAGATACCCATTACAATGATGTTGCCAAGAAAGAACTGAGTTCTGTGTTACTTACTGGAGGAAACAGGAGAATAAAAAAAAATGGCATCACAGATCAGTCTGCTACCTCGAAGAATTTCGTGGTAGCAAGCCTACTTGAGTAAGCCCGTGAGCTCATGCTATTAGAGAGGTTGCCTCCCTGGGAGGATGACTCATGCAGGATTATCATCAATGAAATGGTAACGAAAAAATCCAAAATGATACCACAAGAAATAAGGCACAAGTATCTCGAGGAAATTTACAAAGAAGCCGGAGATGAACTAGATCAAATCTACACTGACGGATCATCTAATCCTGTCAATGGCAGGACTGGTGCAGCCTACACTGTAATTAGGAATAATGCATTTCAACGCGGAAATTAAGAAAAGCACGTATTAAAAACTATGCCTCTTCAACGCAAGCAGAGCTAACTGCAATTATTATGGCGTTAGGATTCCTCGAACGAAACACTAATGGCGCAGTGATCTTCACTGATTCAATAGCAGCGCTACAAAGCCTAAGTAAAAATCGGGCAGAAAATCTTGCGATAGTCGCTGAAATTAAGAGAGCTGTGAGGGTACCAACCAACCAGGGAAGAGTCGTCTAGTTTCTGTGGATCCCCTCCCATGTAGAAATATGTGGAAATGAACACGCAGATGTAGTGGCTGCTGAAGGCACTGAAGTGTCCATACTGAATACTTCATACCTTGACTCTTCTACAAATTAGAAGTATTGTCAGGCAACATCACTGTAACAAGGTAACTGAGGAAAGGATGATTGAAGCACAAATCAGTGAATCTGTACGATGGTACAACTTGGTTGCAGCTAGCAATCCCAATCATTATGGACGATGAGGAGAAGTACGCAGGAGAGAATCAGTAATAGCGAGAATCTGTCTTGGTTAAAAATATCCATGGAGATTCGGAATGGAAACAACAGTTGAGCAGCGGAGTTGCAAAATCTGTGATGAGAGTGACGGACACTGCCTTGACCACTATCTACGTGTATATAAACACCTGAGATACATTAGAAATATGTGTACAGGGATAACATATGCTACGGGCCCTGAAAACCCCCATTGGGCTTGGGGCTACCATGAGTGCGTCTTCCGAGTCCTCTCTTGCTTTGTGCAATGTTGAAGGTTGTTCGTTGCCCTTGCCTCAGGGTGACGATCATCTGTACTGCCTCCGTCGTGCTGCCTATTGGGTCGGTGACATCTACGCAACCCGTCCTCGACTCAAGTCCATTACATTCAGCGGTCAACCCCACAGACGCATTCATAAATTTTAACATGCTGTTCATTCAAAACGGGAATTTTCTTAAGTATAAATTAATATTATAATATATTAGCATATTGTGTATATATAGGCATAGGTTAGGTTAGGTTAGGTGTTTAGGTTCTGTTGGCGATTATTTGTATTTGTAGTACGTGGGTGAAGCATTTATAGCGTTGTGATTCAAACAAAATTCGTCAGTGAAGCACTTGTTCCGGATATGTTCGAACGTCAGCAGTTGTGAGTCGTGTGTAAACCGCTTTTCATTCATAAACAGGGGGTTTGGCGGGTGCATGGAATCACTTTTGGATCTTTGTTTGGAGGACGGGCTTCAACCCGTCCTCGACTCAAGTCCATTACATTCAGCGGTCAACCCCACAGACGCATTCATAAATTTTAACATGCTGTTCATTCAAAACGGGAATTTTCTTAAGTATAAATTAATATTATAATATATTAGCATATTGTGTATATATAGGCATAGGTTAGGTTAGGTTAGGTGTTTAGGTTCTGTTGGCGATTATTTGTATTTGTAGTACGTGGGTGAAGCATTTATAGCGTTGTGATTCAAACAAAATTCGTCAGTGAAGCACTTGTTCCGGATATGTTCGAACGTCAGCAGTTGTGAGTCGTGTGTAAACCGCTTTTCATTCATAAACAGGGGGTTTGGCGGGTGCATGGAATCACTTTTGGATCTTTGTTTGGAGGACGGGCTGCATCTACGACCCGGAATTTTCCGAAACTTGTTCCCCGCATGTGCTTCAATTTACTCATTCATCTAAAGAGCTCAGGGTTCAGGCGGCGGCTGCGTTGCATGCTGGTTTTCTTTGTTCAACCATTCTCGACTCAAGTCCGTTACATCCAGCTGTCGACCTTACAGACACATTCATAATTTTTTTTCATACTGTTCATTCAAAACGGAAATTTTCTCAAATATTAATTAATACTATAATATATTTGCATATTGTGCATATATAGGCATAGGTTAGGTGTTTAGTTTCTGTTGGCGATTATTTGTATTTGTGATATGTGGGTGAAGCATTTATAGCGTTGTGGTTCGAACAAAATTCGTCAGTGAAGCACTTGATCCAGAAGTGTTCAAACGAAATCAGTTGTGAGTCTTGTGTAAACCGTTTTTCATTCATAAACAGGGGGTTATGCATGTATATTTTAATATTAATTTATAATTGAGAAAATTCCCGTTTTGAATGAACAGCATGTAAAAATTTATGAATGCGGCTGTGGGGTCGACTGCTGGATGTAATGGACTTGAGTCGAGGACGGGTTGCTAGCAAACTCCTTTCTTTAAAGCTTTTTCTCAGTAATCTGCCTTTTCTTCTGGGGTGGTAGGCAGGGAAGAAGGCTCTGACCCGGGACCTGTTTCAAGGGTTCCCTGGGCTTGGGGATGGGGAGCCGCTTGGAGTGCTTGGGCTCCTTTTGCTTCTGCTTGGGCCTTTGTGCCTTCTGAGCTGATGTTTGTTGCTGCGAGGGTGGGGTTTTCGTTGTTCGAAACAACTAAACACGGCGCTCCGAGTCGTGTTTACATATGGCTGCTGGGCGTTTGAGCTCGCGTTTTGGGGCGGTTTTAAATTAGTTCTTGTACTCTTGTTCTTACCCGTGTCTGTCGTTCACTGTTGTGTAACATTTCTGGTGTGGGTTATGGTCTTCTTTGTTAGTGGTGGGGAGGTACGTGGACAGGAGGGATGTGTTTACACGCATCCCTCTTAAGGTATCGTCGGTTGTTTTGGTAAGTTTGTTTTTGTCTCGCTGTACTTCTTGTTGAGCTTGTGGGAGGTTGCACTTTGGCTCTGCGGGGCCCCGCCTCTTCCCTGTCGTTCTCCAAGGGTCCATGTTCTTGAGCTTCTTGAGCTCTTGCGGTTCTCAGTGTGCAACCTTCACCTCATCACCATCTCCTGCATTTCCTTTCCTTCCTTCTATGTCTCAAGGCATGAACTTTTCTTGTCTTTGTGGCTCCTATGGGTACTCGGTTACCTCCGGTGTTCCGTTATAGGTGTACTACTCGTCTTGAGTCGTCCTACTTTTCCTCCCCTGCTTAGGCGAGTAAGTCTTTATTATATATCTTCCTTAGGAAGTTTTCGAATTCTTGGGATTTATTTTATCCCCCTTGATAAGTGTTATATGACTTTCCATCCATTCTTTCTTACGGACGCCACACTTGAAGTGAGTACTTTCAGTTGGTCCACACGCGGTTGCGCTAAAGCTGCAGAATGACATTTTTTTATTGCTTCTTTATGTTTACAGCCTCCTACCCTGTCTGTTTTCCTGGGGACTTATGGGTGGCGGTCATGTCTCCCGGTCTTGTGTACACATCTGTGGTACTTATCTATATTATTACTTCGATCTTGTGTTCAGACTGTGGTCATTGGATTGTTTTCCTTATTTCACCAGTTTTGTGCCTGGTGTCCTTACCCTCTATACTCGCCCGGCTCCCAAGTCTACGGCCTTCGTTTTCCTGTCCGTATTGTGGCTGTTTCAGCCGTCAGACTCTTTTTATCCGGGAAAAGAAAAATGAACAACTACTATAGCTTTATATTCATATTGTGCGTCTTATCCACACGGTAATGTGGTAGGTGGGGTCCAGGTTCGTTTCCGGGTGCCCTACAGTTCCTCAGATTAGTCTTTTTGGAGGTTTTCATTCTCTCTGATTTCCCTTAGTATGCTCTTGGCACGTACTTCCTACGAGACCCGTTTTTTTTTAGAGTTCAGTTTCGGTTTCTTCCTGACTGGCAGCCTGCCTTGTTGACTGGGTGGTGTGAACTCCCAGCCGGTCTGCTTGTCGTCTAGCCTTGTCATCCGGTTCTTTCCCAGCTTGCCGGGTTTGGTTTCCTGGTAATTTCGTGCAAGTCCCAGTTGGTTCTATCCCAGAACCAATGGGACTTGGCTGGGCCATGGCTGGGCTTCGTTTGGGATTATAGAACTGCATCCATTTCTCTCCCTCCTGCAGCTGTGCTCTGGCTGCAGTTCCACTTTCAGCTGTTTTTGAGGGAGACCCATATCACTCAGCGGTTGCTTGAGCGGCTGTGCGGGAGCCTGAATTTTGACCTTCTGGTTTCTCCATGGAAATGATTTTCGCTTCAGAGGCAGTTTTGGAGTCGCCTCTTTCGCCGCCGCCCCCCCCCCCCCCCGAACGTTGGGTTCGCACCCTGGCACCTTTACATTGGATGCTGTGTCACCGACTCACCAACAAAACCCTCTTTGGGTTTTCGGTGTTTCGGTGTCCTGGCGCCTTTCCCTTCCTTCGCTCGATGTTTACGGACGTCTCGTCTCTTTGTTGGGGTTTTATGGCCTGTGCTCACTGGCCATCATCGGCTAGGGGTGCTGGGGGTCATCCTTCAGTCGGGCTCACATCTCGGTGCAAGAGTTGCGGCGGTGCGTTTGCACTGTGCCGGATTCGGCTTCCTTGGGGCTCTTGATCAAACCCCTTCCAAACTGCTTCCCCATGGTTCATTGTTTCAACCAGGGGGTAGGGTCTCTTCGGTCCGTGGCTCTTTGTGCCTGGTCGCTTCGGACTCTCTGCTGAGTTCTCTTGGTTTATCTCTTCATGCCATTCACATTCAGGGAGTATCCTCCGTCCTGACAGACGGCCTGTCGCGCTTCATTCCCCTTTCAGCGGAGTGGACGGTCAATGTCAGCTCCTTCCTTGGCTTTGTCAGACATCCGGGCACAGAGAGGTAGACCTCTTCGCGTCGGTGTGGTTTCGGCGTGTCCCATTGTTGGTGGCGCCTTTCCCTGATTACGAGGCTCTCACGGTTAACGCGTTTCCAGCAGGACTGGTCGAGGTCGGGGTTCCTTTTCCTTCATCCCCCAGTCCAGCTGTTACTCTGGGTACTGGCTCGTCTCGAATCCTATTTTGGGAGAGTGCTCTCGTGGCGTCATGGTGGCCGGCCCAGCCTTGGTTTTAGGTGCTGCATGCTCGGTGTCCGAACTCGGTAGTCTTTCCGCGGCCCCGCCTCTTTCAGCAGGTCGGGTGGGTGAGATACCTTGCTGGTTCGCTTTGCTCTTCGCGTCTGATTTTTCAGAAGCGGGTGTATCGCCAGTTGTGAGGTAATCGGGTGGCATCTTGATTGTGTCCCACCTGCGGTCTTTGTCTCAGTGACAATATAATGTCTTCTGTTGGTCTTTTCTGCAATCTTCTTTCCCTTCGTAGGGTGTTGTCTGTGTCTGTTCAGGTTTTGTCCTTTCTCTCTTGGTTTTTCCTTGACCTGCATTTCGTGCCGCATACTGTCGCTTTTTATCGTGCTGCTTGGGCGGAGCCACTCTAGCTTGGATTCGGGGTGGATGTCACTTTTGCTCCGTTTCTCAAGCTCTCTCATAAGTTTTTTCACCTCCGGCCGGTTCATTTGCTGCTTGAGCCGTCTTAGTCTTTGTATCCGGTACTCTCTTTTTTTCTTTCTTCCTCTAGGTTTGTACTGGACCCTTTGGTTCGGGAAAGTTTTATGAAAGCCTTGTTTTTGCTAGCTTTGACCTCTGGGGTCGGGTTTGGGAGATTCATGCTCTTCTCCGGCGCTGGGGGTTCTGTTCCTTTGGTCCAGGTGATCGTTTTGTTCGTTTGCAGCCCTCTCCTTCTTTTCTGGCGAAGATTGAGATGCCTAGCTTCCGGAGGGGTCCGTTGGTAGTGGATGCTTGGTTGGTTAGGCTCGAGGTGCATTATGTCTTCTGTTCAGTGGCGGGTTTACATTGCTAGATTCGGGCTACTATATTCGGTCAGTGGATGCGCTCTGGGTGGATCCGGTTTTCCTGGTTCCCAATTCCAGAGCTCGTGTGTCTCAGGTTGTCCGCAGTGTCATCAAGTCTAGCCAGCCCGCAGTCTACCCTCGTGCCTTTGATGTGCCGAAATACTGTATGTTGCTCTGGCTCCTGTCTTTGGTAATATGTCTTGGGTCGAAATTCAGGCGCAGTGGTTTTGGAGGTTGCACAGGGTCTTGATTCCCAGTAACCTAGTGAACGTTCCGGGCCCCTCTTCTGCCTTGTGTTGCGTTGGGGCGTTTGACGCGGCCGGATGTCTCTTCTTCGTCTTGAGACTGTCGATGCTGCTGCCTTCCGGGTAAGTCCCTAATTTACTTATCTGTGGGTAGCTAGCTTCAGGAAGCCGACGGGGCTCCCCACAGAAAACCAGTGTTGAATGTAATGAAACATCATTTTCTGGGCGAGCTCCGGAGGCTTCCTCACATTCTCCCTCCCTCCGGTAGGCGGTTTTTATCATTCAAGAACTGAAGGGGTGAGCCATTGGCCCTCTCCCAGGAAATGCTAAAGAGTGAGTGCGTTGCTGGATGACGTGTTGCTTGTTGTTGTTTTTTTTTTTTTTTGGGGGGGGGGGAGGTAGATTAATTCATTCGGATGTAAGTTGCAATTTTCACCAGTTTGTGATTTGTTTTGCTTCGTCTATCTTTATGGGTGTCCTCCCAGGTTGATGGCAAGCATGACATACTCTAAATGTACAGTGTTCACAGGTCATTGTTCCCTGTGCCTCTCTGAGGGGACCAGGTTATGGCTCGTGGCTCCCAGTAGGCATAAGAACTCCCGTTACTGATGACCCTAAACTAATATTGCACATGTCAGTTTGGATAGCTTCAGGGGGGGCCTCTGGGGCTCTACCCAGAAAATAGCATTTCTTTACATTCAACGTTGTTTTTTTTTACTCGTAGTGATTGGGGAAACCACCACAGACTCGCTCTCGTCTGTACGATTATTATGGTGTTTGCCTACAGTATAACTCACTGGAGCAACCCTTGTCTTCCTCAGTACTGGATTGTTAAGAAACAAGAGCATACAGCTTGGACAAACATAATTGCAAGGATTAATACTTGTTAGTGGAAGTCAACATGGGTGACAAAAGTTAACTGTTGACTAATATCCTATTAAGTTTTAAGCCTACCGGGAACATGAGCCAGAACCTGATTTCCTCCGAGAGGCAAAAGGAGCAATGGCTTATGAACACTCCACTTTGTGAGATTATATTCATGTCTGCCATCGACCGAGGGTATCACCCAGAAAGGTAGGAGGACCATTACAAACCCTAACTGGTAAACATTGCAACCCATGACCGAACAGAGCTCAAGATCTCCCCCCCCCCTCCCCATTCCCCAAGAGGAAACAATCAAACTTGCATGCAGCAGTTGCATGCTCAGGTCTCCATGCTTTCAGCTTCCATGGTCAGTGAGTCATCGTGCTCGCAGTCATTTGGCTTCGGTCTTGAGCTTTTCTAGTCTTCTCGAGCAGTCTTCGGACTGGCTTTCAGAGGACGTGGAGGTGTTGAGTACTGGGCCTTCGGCTGCTGAGTTGGTCTTGGCAGCGTTGGCGGCGTTGCTGAAGCTGTTTGCGCCTATTCTCCGGGAGGCAGTTTCCATGTTTTATGCCTCCCACTTCGCATGTCGACAGGCCATCTTTGCTCTTTCTTTACTCCGCTTGGGCCCTGGCTCTAAAGTCTTTGACTCCATTTTGTCCGTTGTTTTTGAATGTCATTGTGACTCAGTATTTGACGGCGGCGTCCTCCAGTTGCCGTTCTATTTCTGATGTGTTGGTGCTCCGGGGGGAAGTGGTTGCTCTTCCCAAAGGGGTCGTGTTAGGGCTCAGGTGTCGGTAGCTCGAGGTGGGCCCCTTGGCGCCTGATTCTGCGCTGGTGTTTCCTCTGGGCCCTTCTCCTTCTGGTCGGCGCCGAGCTCGCTCATGCCTGTGGATGATTGTGGAGCCCATACTCATCGGTTTCTCGGGGGTGGCGTCGTCCCTTTCGCGGATCGCCTCGTCGATGGGGCGATGGGGGTAGCGGCTATCTCTGTTTGCCCACACTGGGTCACACGATTTGTGGGCGTGTCAGGTGGTGTCATTAGGCGTTGGGCGGCTCCTTCTCCTCCGGGGTTCATGGTGCAGGCTTCCTCCTCGTCGCTTTGTCGGGTCATCTTGGAGTGGGTTCACCTGGGCATGGTCGAAACGTCCTCGTCCCTCACGTGGGTTTCTCGCTTGTTCCTGTTTCCAAAACGGGACTATGCGAATCTTCGGCTCATTCTGGACTAGTTCCTTCTGAACTGGATTCCTTGCCCCACCTTTCGAAGGACCACTCTGTCCCAGGTCCGACTCTTCTTGATCTGGGTGCTTGGATGGTGTCCCTGGACCTCAAGGACGCTGATTGGCACATTCCTATTCACCCTGGGTTTAGGGATTGGTTAGATTTCGTGGTGGGGCTTTTTATACGTCTCTATCCGGGTCGTAGTGACTCGTCTTTATTTATTAGGTGTTTGGGTGGTGGCCTACCTCGATAACTAGCTGGTTTGGGCTCCCAGCCCAAACCAGCCAGAGCAGGTCTGCTTGTCTGCTAGCCAGAGATTTGGTCCTTTCCCAGCTCAACGGGTTTGGGTTCCTGGTGAACTGGAGGAAATCCCATTTGGTTCCATCCCGGGTTCGGACTTGACTGGACCTGATCTGGAATTCTCGGACGGCTTCTGTGTCCCTACCTTCTAGGGCGTTGCTCCGGCTGTGGTCCCAGATCTCTCGTCAATTGATCGAGCAGCTGTGCGGGAGTTTGAACTTCGCTTTCTTTTTCGCTGGGTTGAGTTTGGCTCCGAGGCTGTTCTGGTTCCTTCAGAGCAGTCCCTTGCACCGCTCTCGCGATCGTTGGGTTCGTCTCCCAGGGGCCTTACGTCGGTGTGGCTTTCGCTGCTGAAGATTCGGGTAGCTCGGGGCTCTGTGATTCGGCTCCATATGGACTGTTCCCCGGTGGTTCATTGTCTGAACCGACTGGGGGGAGGGAGATTCTCTTCGGTCCGCGGCTCTTTGAGGATGGTTGCATCGAGTGGCTCTTCTGCCGAATCCTTAGGGTTTAGCTCTCCGTGCGGTTTACATGCGGATGTCCGTTGGACATCTGGGAGGTGTCCAACGTCCAGGCGGATGGCCTGTCTCGGTTCATTCCTCTGTCCAGAGAGTGTACAGTCGACTATACTCCATCAGTTGGCTTTGCCGGACATTCAGGAGCCTGAACGTGGAACTCTTTGCCTCGGCTTGGTCTAAGCACCTTCCGATATGTGGCGGCCTTCCCCAACTGCGAAGCATGTGATTCTCCTGTTTCCATGGTGGCCGGCCCAGCCTTGGTTTCAGGCGCTGCTTATTAAGTGTCTGCACTCTAAAAATTTTCTGCGGCTCCGCCTCTTTCAGCAGGTCGGGCCAGTGAAGTACCTTGCTGGTTTGCCCTATTCTTCTGCTCTCCGTGTTTGGTGTTTTTGACTCGAGTGTATCACCATTTATGGTGATCAGGTGGCTTAATTCTTTGATGGTGTCCCACCTGCGGTCTTCCTCTCGGCGACAGTATGGGGTTTCCAGGCATTCTTTTCGCCATTCCCTTTCTCTTCGTAGGTTGTCATTCATATCTGATCATGTTGTTTTGCTTCCTTTGCTTTTTTAGGACTGACATCTTATGGTGAATACTGTCGCTTCTTATCGTTCGGCGCTGGTGGAGCCGCTTCAGCTTGCGTTCGGGATAGATGTCACGTTTGCTCCGTTTCACAAGCTCTCTCGTGCTTTTTTTTTTACCTCCGGCCTGCTCATGCGAACGCCTGCTTGTGAACGTTCTGGGTCCTCTGCGGTTTTATGTGTGGCATTGGGCCGTCGGTTGCAGCCAGTTGTCCCGTCTTGAGGCATGAGGTGTTGCCGCCTCCTGGGTAACTCCCCTTTTTTTCCTTCTCTGTGGGTATTTAGCTTTAGGGGATGTCATGTTCACAGAAAATGGTACCATCCGTTTTCTATGTGTGGCGGAGCAGACGCCAGAGTGAAGGTAAACAAGAGCGTACAGGACGCCCGCCAAGCTTGGAAGCAGCTAGTCATGTAATTGTGTATATACGTATTAAAGTCAGTAACCAAGTCATGACTTTACATCAACCCTACAAGCAAGACTTCCTCAGTAACACACAAACACCACATTGGCGACGAGGATGAACTGGGAACGCAGGTATTTTGTTCAACTTAAAACAAGGAAGGAGCATGCTGTCTCGCCCAGAGGAGGAAGGAGAAATCGTGCTGTGAGCACCATACCCGATGCTGTATGCTAATCAATGCTATGTGCTAATCAATGCTGTGTGCTAACCAATGCTATGTGCTAACCAATGCTATGTGCTAACCAATGCTATGTCCTACCCAAACTATGTGCTGCAAACTGTTTACTGAGGAATTTGCGAGCCGATGCTGTGTACGAAACGACGCTTTCATATGTACAAACCCTGCTGTTTTGGTTACGAAACGACGCTTCGTGCTACAAAATTCTTCACGCTGTGAACAACTGCTGCCAACTGCTGTACCAACTGCTGTACCAACTGCTAACTACTGCTGTGCTGCTGTGAGTAGGAACAACACATGTACACAAGAGCTAGGTAAGAAGTCAGTTGCTGCTGTAGTGTGCTCTGCTGTGAACTTTTTGCATTAAAATGCATGTGTGCTTTGCAAAATTAAAGTAACTACAGTGAATTCTTGACTAACATATACAGTGCAGTAAGTGTTTAATATTCTGAGGCACATTTTAAGTGATAAGTTTACTTTTATTCAGTAAAAATGGCAAATATACCTCAATTTCCTGCATTTGATCCTGACTGTGACCAGACAAACCTGTCACAGAGGTGGACCAAATGGCTTAGAAGGGTTGAAAATATGTTGATAGTTTCTGACATCAAAAGTGCTGAAAGAAAACGTGCCTTTCTACTTCATTATGCAGGTGATAGAGTTTGTGACATCTTTGACACACTGAAAGACACTGGTGGTGCCAAAGATTATGACACTGCCAAAGCCAAACTAACAGAGCATTTCAAACCAAGGCAAAATACTGCTATGGAAATTATGCATTTCAGGAGAGCAAAACAACTTTCTAATGAAACTGTAGATCAATACCACACACGTCTGCAGGGTTTAGCAGCCCATTGTGAGTTTGCTGATGTTGACAAAAAAATCAAACAGCAAATAATTGAATCATGCACATCTACACGTCTTCGTCGAAGAGCTCTAGAACTTGTTGATGATGAAAGTTCTCTTACCAAGATACTGGATATGGCTCGTCGAATGGAAGATGCTGCACGTGATGCTCGTGTCATGGAGTGCAGTGCCAACAACGGTTCTGCCACTGTTACTAACAGTGATGAGGTACGTAAGGTTCAGGGAGGACACCGTGATCAAAGAAGATATCATGCCAAAACTAACATTAAATTTAGCCGAGAGCCACGTCACAACTGGAGTCATGGAACAAGATTCAAGCAGTCACAACGACCCACATCAGAAGGTGTCAACAATAAATGTTACAATTGTGGAGGAGACTACCCACACCAAGATAATGTTTGTCCTGCTCAAGCTAAGAAGTGCTATGAGTGTGGAAAACTAGGTCTTTTGGTGCTATGTGTCGGCCTGCACTCAAGAAACCACAGTCAGTGAATAAAAGCACTGTACGAGGATCAGGTCATAGGGGTCAAGGTGGTAAACACAATATTGCACCTCATATCCAGAATGTTAATAATGTACAAGACAACATATCATTACAATCAGTCTCAGATGACAGTGAATGTGATTATACTTATGGAGTACAATCAATCACAGAATGGAATGATCTTCCAAACAACCCAGAGACTATAGTATACATTGCTGGTATTTGTCTCAAAGTTCTCATTGACACTGGATCAAACATTGACACCATTGCTGAGTGCCACTATGAGAAATTTAAAAAACAGTTCCCAAAGCTAGAAAACTATAATGGCACAGCCACTGCCTATGCTTCAAAGGTAGCCTTGCCAGTGATTGGAACTTTCACTGCAGAGATTAAGTCAAAGAATGCAATGCTCATTACTACATTCCATGTTGTTAGGAATGTAAAGGACTCTCTACTCAGTTACAAGACTTCAACCAAATTGGGGCTACTTCAGCTTTCTAATGCTGTAGCAGTGGAAGCTGCAGACAATGTTGATTTTATTGTTGCTGAATTTTCTGATCGTTTTAAATCCATAGGTTGTTATACTGATAGCAAAGTACATCTGCATATCAACCCAGATGTAATTCCAGTTGCCCAACCACATCGCCGACAACCATTCCATACTCGCAAGAAAGTCGATGCAGAACTGGATAGGCTGATAGAACTAGATATCACTGAACCAGTAACAGGCCCAACACCATGGGTAAGCCCAATTGTCACTCCACCAAAGCCGAAGAATCCAGATGAGATACGCATTTGTGTGGACATGCGTGTTCCCAACAAAGGCAATAATGCGTGAACGCCATCCTACACCCACTGTCGATGAATGGTGCTACCGCTTGAATGGTGCAACTGTATTCAGCAAGTTAGATTTAAACAAGGGCTATCATCAACTTGAACTTGATGATGAGAGTCGATGCATCACAACGTTTACGACACATCGAGGTCTGTATAGGTACAAGCGCCTGAGTTTTGGTACTAACAGTGCTGCCGAGGTATTCCAGCACATCATCAGCCAGGTATTGCAAGATATACCTAATGCTGACAACATGTCTGATGACATCATTGTTTATGGCCGTACCCAAGCTGAACACGACAAAGCTCTTCGTGCAACATGGCAACGCTTACGAGAAAAGAATCAGACGTTAAGCCGAGCAAAGTGTGAGTTCAATCAACGTAAAATTGAATTCTTTGGACATGTACTTAGTGACAAAGGTCTGTCTCCAGATCCTAAGAAAGTTGCAGATATCAAGAATGCTGCACCTCCTTCAACGTCCACTGAAGTACATAGTTTTCTGGGAATGGCAAACTACTGTTCTCGCTTCATTCCAGATTTTGCTACCATTACGAAGCCTCTACGTGAGCTCCTGAAGAAAAATGCATCATGGTACTGGAGCGATATCGAGCAAAATGCATTTGATGCTGTGAAAGATGCACTAGTAGAGAATGCGACTGCTGCGTATTTTGATCCATCAATGGACACCGAGTTAACAGTGGATGCTAGTCCTGTTGGTTTAGGTGCTGTTTTAGCCCAACACAAACCTGGTCAACCAGATTCCAGAGTAGTAATTGCTTACGCCAGCCGTTCTCTCACAGATGTTGAGCAACGATACAGTCAGACAGAGAAGGAAGCTCTTGCTCTTGTATGGGGCTGTGAACACTTCAATGTGTATCTGCTTGGTGCACCCTTCACCACGATAGTCACTGACCACAAACCGTTGGAGACCATCTTCAATAATCCAAAGTCCAAACCACCAGCTCGCATTGAGAGATGGGCTCTTCGTCTGCAACCATACAACTTTACGGTGAAGTACAAGCCGGGTGCAGGCAATCCCGCTGATTTCATCAGTCGACATCCTGCCAACAGGTTCACCGTCACCAAGCATCAGCAAGTTGCCGAGGAATATGTACACTCTGTAACCTGTGATGCAGTCCCTAAGGCTCTCACTCTTGATGAAATACGTACTGCAACCCTAGAGGACCCAACTCTGCAAGCAACTGTGGATGTATTGACTAAGAAAAAGTTTCCACGCATCCCACCCTCAGGAGTTGACCAAGATGCATTCAAAGCACTTGAACGCATCCAGACAGAATTAAGTGTTACGCAACAACGCGACACCGTGCTGCGAGGTACTCGTATCGTTATTCCAGGTGTTCTCCAGCAACGTGCTCTGAAGCTTGCACATCAAGGACACCAAGGTCTTGTTAGGACCAAACAGCTGCTACGAGAAAAGGTGTGGTTTCCTGGCATTGATCGTCAAGCAAAGGATATGCATGATGCCTGTGTCCCTTGCCAAGCTGCAGTGGATACTTCAAGACCAACACCTCTACAACCTTCACCACTACCTGCTGCACCATGGACGGAAGTATCGATGGACTTCTGCGGACCGCTACCAACTGGAGAGTACTTGATGGTAGTCATTGATGATCACTCACATTATCCAGAAGTAGAAATCATCACTTCCACATCTGCAAAGGCCGTCATCCCGAAACTCGACAAGATCTTTTCAAACTTTGGCATTCCTGAAGTTGTCAAGACGGACAATGGACCGCCATTCAATGGACAAGACTTCGTCAACTTTGCTGAGCATATTGGATTCAAACACCGCCGTGTGATGCCACTACATCCTCAAGCAAATGGAGAAGTTGAGAGATTCATGCAACCTCTCATGAAAGCGGTACGCTGTGCTCATGCCGAAGGACGATCCTGGAAACAAGCTATGTATGCTTTTCTCAGGAACTACCGTGCAACACCGCATGGAACACTGGGCAAGTCGCCTGGCGAACTCTTATTTGAACTTCCTATGAGAATCGCACTACCCGTCATGCCAGCCAAGGTAACGGATAAACGTCTCGCTCAGAGGGATGCACTAGCCAAGGGCAAAATGAAAATTGCTCATGATCAACGTGCAAAGGAACAATTCATAAAGGTTGGAGACACTGTTCTCGTTAAAAATAAAAAAGAGGGAAAGCTAGATATGCCGTGTGATACAAAACCATATAAAGTGATTAGTGTAAAAGGAACTATGGTAACAGCGAGTAATAGAGATCATAGTATAACACGTAATATGGCCTACTTCAAAGTGATTCCAACTAGTGTAGAAAATGATGAAGTGCAAAGTCGTGCAAAAGAAAAAGAAAAAATGAGTTATAACTCAATAAACAATTCATCAAGGGATATTATTGTATTTGGGGACACTCGTCCTAAACGTCATGTTAAACGCCCTACACGATTTGATGATTAATTGTGTTCCTATGTAATGCAAAGTATTTACTTATTATGCTAAACTAAATTTAATATTGTTTGAATAACGCAGAAATCTCATTCAATATTTTGTAACTTTGTATTACAGTTTCTTTCATGTTTGTTTATCATTCCATATGTATTTTTAACATTGAAATCCTTTGTGGTAAAGATTAAGTTGTTTAAATTCTTTGTGTGCTTAATTAATGTTAAATGTATGCAATATCTCTTGATATGTTAATAACTTACTTTGTGTCAATAACTTTGCTTTGTGCTACAAGCATGGTAGACATCCTGTATTCATTCTTTTTAAAGAAAAGGAGGGATGTCATGTTCACAGAAAATGGTACCATCCGTTTTCTATGTGTGGCGGAGCAGACGCCAGAGAGTGAAGGTAAACAGAGCGTACGGGACGCCCGCCAAGCTTGGTAGCTACTAGTCATGTAATTGTGTATATATGTATTAAAGTCAGTAACCAAGTCATGACTTTATATCACCCTACAATCAAGACTTCCTCAGTAACACACAAACACCACAGGGGATAGTAGGGGAGCCGTAGGGGATACCCCCAGAAAATCAGCATTGAATGTAATGAAACGTCGTTTTCTTGGTTGAGCCCCATAGGCTCCATGACACCCTCTCTCCGTACGGTCGGCGGTTTTGTTGTCTGTATCTAAACTCTTGGTGTCAGCGCACAACCTGTCCTCGCTATAAAAAAAAAAAATGTTGTATTTTTCCAGTCCCACTTCTAGTGTGAAATTTACGTACTATTTTTCATCCTGTTCGAATATCATAGATCAGCTACATCATATTGAAGGTTCGTATTTAGTTTTGAATAATCCTGGTAGTTATAAGTATATTATAAAAATTGTTCAATGAATTACCAGTAAATATTTCAATTGGCGTAAATTTATGATATATATGCAATAGGATATGCTCTGTACAAATTGAAGAAAATGGATCCTACATTATGTGATATAGAAAACAGATATGGTAGGGTACACTACACTACCGCCCACATATAGCTTATGGAGTCCACTCCAGTGCACCGGATGGGTTTTGAGGCTAGTATTGTCCACAAGATAGGTTCGGGATCCATTACCGCCCACAGGATAGGCATGTACACCTTAAGCGAGCTACAATTAGTCTTAATCCGCCTACCTCATGGCAAGGTACCTGGAGAGGATGGAATTCCATATGAACTTATCGACTGCACATAGTACTCTTCTAAATTATTGCAACCTATGCTGGACTCACGGAAATATTCCTTCACAATGGCAGACCAGTATTATTCTTCCTTTCCTTAAACCAGGAAAAGACTCATCCCATCCTGCGTCATACAAACCTATTTCTCTACTATCATCCCTCAGTAAAGTCATGGAAAGACTAGTACATACTCACCTCCAATGGTACCTTGAGTATAATAATATTATACCGTCACTCCAAGCTGGATTTCGACCGCATTGCTCCACACTTGATCAAATACTCTGCCTTGAACATGAAATCCGCACCTCTCTCAGTTAGTTTGTTAGTTTAGTTCATTTATTATGCACCCCATACCAATCTTGTGGGCGGTAGTGGAAAGGGTTACAGAGGCACATAATGGGCTCAGGGACTGAACCCCACAATTCATTTAGCTAAGCAAGTTACAATCTTGATGAGCTAGTTACAAAATTCAATATAAATCGTCACATCAACAATGGGTTCGAGATCGACCACAAGTACAGTTTCTAAATTAAGCAACTGACATATGTAGAGAGCTAGTGTCCAATTGATATGTTTGTCCTGCACACCGCCCCCCATCCAGTGGGCAGCGGTGGATAGGTTACAATCACTTAGTTACTACCTACATTTAGCAAACTGGGAATATTTGGCTAAAATTTCTGGTAGCAGATCATTTTTTTTTTTTTGAGATATATACAAGAGTTGTTACATTCTTGTACAGCCACTAGTACGCGTAGCGTTTCGGGCAGGTCCCTGGAATACGATCCCTGCCGCGAAGAATCGTTGTTAGAACCAAGTACATATTTTACTGTTGCGTTAAACAGAGGCTACAGTTAAGGATTTGCGCCCAGTAAATCCTCCCCGGCCAGGATATGAACCCATGACAAAGCGCCCGCGGAACGCCAGGCGAGTGTCTTACCACTACACCACGGAGACTGATATCTTCCATCGAAGATACCAGTCTTCGATGAGAAGAAATATTTACACATCGTTGGAACATTGGTTATATAATTGTCTCTAAATTCACGTATCTTTTTGCACTCCATCACATAGTGACGGAGGGTGTGCGAATAATTTTGTTGACACAATTTACATATGGTCAGGTCTACATCGGCAGATAATGAAAATTCCCAGAGATACTTGTAATCGAGTCTAAGCCGAGCAGTAGGAATATCTAGAAATCTGTTGATTTTATTGGATGATCCATAGATGTGTGGCTCCTCTTGCATGATAGTATGATGATAGATGGAATTACTGGTGTCAATTTCACTTTGCCTCAGATCTACAAGATCTTGTTGAAGTTCTCGGTGTACTGCTGCTCTCAGATTGCTCATTGACAATCCAAGGTTACACTCAACGGCTCCTTTAAAGGCAGATTCTTTGGCTAACTTGTCAGCTCTATCATGCATTCGGAGGCCAACATGAGATGGAGACCACATGAAATGGACTCTGTTACCATCCTTAATAATTTTGTTGTATTTGTGCTATCTTCGGAAACGAGCATGTTACAGTTATGTCTTAAAGAGTTGAGAGCATTTAAGGATGATAAGGAGTCACTTACAATTAATGTATCAAGTTTGGAGACTTGTGCACATTTCAGTGCAAGGAGCAAGGCAAATAGTTCAGTCTGAAGGGTAGAGGCCCAGTTGTTTATACAGACTCCCCACTCAAAGTATAGGCCATCGCCCATTGTCAGGACAACTGCACTTCCAGCTGCACCTGTGGTGCGGTGTAGGAAGTGTATATGATTTGAGAGAGAGAATGCTCTGTGGAGAGAGCATCAATATGGTTCAAGGCGTTGAACTTTGCCTCAAGACGAAGCTTGGGCTTATCTCTAATTTGCTTCTTGAGTGGAAAGGAAGGGATTAAAACTGGAAAGGGTGTAACCTCCCACGGTGCAGGAAAGTGCCGTTGTTGTTGCTCTTGGTACAAATTATGAACCTGATACATTCTGAGTTGAGTTCCAGTTTTTGTTATCCATTTGGAACAATGCTGATCTTCAATAAAGAAATTCTGGAGGGCTTCTGTGCAAGGGTTAGGATGAGTTAGTCTAAGCATTTTTATACAAATTTGACAGTTAATTTCAGTAACACGATCAACAACGTTCGGAATCTTAAGTTCCTTTCTCATATTAAGTATCTTTCTGGTACGAGGGCACCCAAGGATTACCCTCAAGGCTTCGTTCTGCAGTTTTTCAAGCCCTCCAAGCTTTCTTTCAGGCATCAAAACAAGCAAAGGTGCAGCATAATCCACTAAAGATCTGTTGTATGCAAGGTACATCATTTTGACAATTCTGACATTGGCACCATAGCCTGAGTGACAACCTGCAACAGCCTTGAGAGCTCGGAGCCTCTCCTTATACTGACGACAGTCTGAATACAACAAGACCATACAGTGGCACCTCAAGGCCAAGGTATTCGAATCTGTTTACATAGTCAAGCTGGGAGCCATCAGACACTTGCATCTTGCGAACAGCTCCTCCCTGCCTGGGTGGGCGCCGATTTAGTATCTTTGTTTTCTCCGCTGAGATAATTAAGCCTAGATCCTGACATGAGTCTAATACAGAGTTAAGAGTGTTCTGCGTGTTAGCATACCCAGTGGTGTGTATCATTATATCATCAGCATACCCAGTGGTGTGTATCATTATATCATCAGCATAGCTAATGATGTGGACGTTGGGTTTGCTCGGTACAGAGTTTAACAGCGTGTCTATTAAGATATTAAATAAGGTAGGACTGAGAAGCAGTAAATTTTGTATTGTTCTCAACCTAGACCTCAAAGGAGCTTTTGATAGCATTCCTCATACTTGCCTCCTCGCAAAGTTTGCACGTTTAGGCGTACAGGGACGATTACTTTTATGGTTACAGTCCTATCTTACGAACAGGACCTCTAAAGTCTATATACAAGGTGAGTTTTCCGAGGGCATCCCAATACAAACGGGTGTCCCACAAGGCTCCATACTAAGCCCAATCTTTTTTGCTGCATTCTTAGTAGATTTGCCTAACACCCATCCTGTTTACCTCTCAGCGTACGCCGACGACTTATCATTGTATTATTCAGACAATGTCTTACCTAATACAGTCTCAACAATGCAAACAGCACTTGACCACCTCATAGATTGGACACAACAATGGGGCCTTCAAGTTAGTACTACGAAGAACTGTTATAAAATTTTCAATAAAAAAAGACTTGCTCGTCTATCCAGCCTCACAATACACAACACTCCCATCCAACACGTACGAGAACATATATACCTTGGCATGCACTTAGACTCGCCCTCACTTACCTGGAAAGCACACACATTCAACACCTTAAACAGACGACACAACCCCGACTTGCCATATTTAAAGCCCTCACTGGCACCACCTTCGGAGCCTACCATAAAATCCTGCTCCGTTTCTATACAACCTACATTCGCAGCCAACTAGACTATTGTTGCCATGCATATGCGTCGGCTGAGCCTACTAACCCACAGAGCCTAGAGGTCATCTAAAACAATGCCATGCGACTTATATGTGGCGCAATGCGTTCCACTCCAATCCTCGGACTTTACGGGAAAACGGGCCTCACAAGCTTAATTAACCACCAGCCAGACATAATGTGTGCCAACTATCTGTCACTCTGTCCCACTGCTCACCAGACACACCCATACAGATAAAAAATTAGCCCAACAGTTAATCCACATAACCCCGGCTCCCCAACCATTCACTCACAACCTTTCCTCACACGGGCTACAAATAACCTCAATATAGACCTGTCCCCACCATTCCACCTTGGCTTTATACAACTCCTAATACAGCAATACAACTAGAAGACAACATTCCAAAGTCTGCACCAAACTCAGCCATAGCCTCAGTCTTTGTCTCAACAATGAAAAATTGCTACCCAAATACCACAGCGATTTATACAGATGGATCTCGCATTATCATGAACAACGTACCCTTGGTCACTAGCGCTGTATGGATACCGGAATACCATCTCAAGCAGGGATGGCGGTTACCAAACCAACTATCTGTTTTCACAGCTGAATTATATGCCTTATATCAAGCTCTCCAAATAATCACAACATTACCAGTCGGGACATATACAATCTGCAGTGACTCCAAGAGTGCGATTCAAGCAATTACGTACTCTTCAACAACGTGCAAGAAGTTTGTTTACCCATGTCTTCAACTTCTTCATGAACATCGATTGAACGGTTATGATACCTCTATCCAATGGGTCCCAGCGCATTTTGGTATTCTCCATAATGAACTAGTATTTTTTTCGGTCCTGCCCGAAACGCTTTCCGTAATAGTGGCTTTAGGCATTGTATGTACTAGCTCTATCTATAAAGCCAACAAACTTTGTAAAATCTCTTTATGTATGTACCTTACCTAAATAAAAATTATTATTATTATTATTATTATAGTAGATCAACTAGCCAAAGCAATGCACCACAAGCCTCACATTACCCGTCATCCAATTCCCTATGTTGCACGTAAAGGAGCCTTCAAAAATACCAACACCCAAGATTTTGCGAGCATGAAAACGTCATGCTCAAACATCATGCTCAACGTCTCACCCAAAGGTGAGCATGAAAACGTCATGCTCACCTTTGTACTATGGGTCCATTAAAAAGAAATGGGAAACTTGGAAACATGTCAGATATAAATGCAGAGAAATTGATATAACGATGACCAGATTAAGGCTGGGACACACCAAACTAGCAGCACACAGCTCTAAGTACAGAACAAACATCAAGGAACTCTGCATCCACTGTCAGGTGCTTGAAACAATCGAACACTATCTCCTGCAGTGCATCCAACATCATGGTGCCAGAGTAAATTTCAAACAAGTACTTATCTCACTTAAAATACCCTTTACCATCGAGCATATATTAGGAGGTGACCACTCATTACAGGAAAAATACCAAATAGTCAAAGCACTGGCTAAATATTTCCAGTCGACCAACAAATTGGGTCACATCTGACCATAACGCCATAAACACAACACACCGCCCTACGGTGCGGCAAGTCTCCCTCTAACATACACCTCTGTTCTAGTCGCCGCTCCTCTGTCTACAGCACAACGCAACAAGCACTTTTGAAACTCTTATCATCCTCAACATAAACGCCCGAAACGCTACACGTACTAGTGGCTGCATAAGAATGTAACAACTCTTGTATATATCTAAAAAAAAAAGCCTCTCCCAGCATCTGTACTGGTGCAGTCATCGAGCAACCCGATCTCGCACTTTCTTACAGTCAGTATTGACTTATTAAATACGTGCATATGTGACAGACTAAACATACTAGTTTACCTTGATGAACTTCATAGAAAACACCGACCTTACCTAACTTTCTTAGTATGTTAAGATAAGCATCTTATTGCTTCTTATTTACAATTATTACTTAACCTATCAACGGTATAGGTTAAATAATAATTGTAATTACGAAGCAATAAGATGCTTATCTTAACTTACTAAGAAGGTTAGGTAAGGTCGGAGTTTTCTATGAAGCTTTTCAAGGTAAACTAGTAAGTTTAGTATGTCACATATGCACGTATTTAATAAGTCAATATTGACTGTAAGAAAGTGCGAGAACGGGTTGCATCGAGAGGACAAACCCTTCATGAAAACTGCACCTACTATCAAGAAGAAGAAGTAGATAGGCATGGGGCTCCCTACCGCCCACAGGATGCGTATGGGTTCCTCTATCACTCACAGGATGGGTATATATCATCTTGTGATATATAATAATAAATATAATATAATACTAATATATATAATAATACAAATAAATAAATATGGTCCACTACCACCCACAGTATGGGGTTAGTGGTTCACTACTGCCTCCAGGATTGGTATATGGTCCACTAGCGCCGACAGGATGCGTATATAATGATAATAATAATAATAATAATAATAATAATAATATTATTATTATTATTATTAATAATAATAATAATAATAATAATAATAATAAAAATTAATAATAATAATTATAATATTTTACTCAGGAAAAGTACATACATAGATACATAGTTACAAACATACTGTTGGATATATAGAGTTAGTACGTACAATACCTAAAGCCACTAATACGCATAGCGTTTCCGGCAAGGTGTGGGGGGAAAACACTTAGACTAAAACTTAATAGTAATTGGGAGTGAAATATAAATTGTTTTAAAGAAAAGGAATAAAACAAAAAGAAAAATAAGGGGGAACATGGCAAAAATCAGCAGTTGTACAAGTTAGTCAACAAGTAGCATTGTTTAGAATAGCAAGACATGGGGTTGACATTTAGGGGTAAGGTAGGTTACCTGGAGTTTACTAGGTAGTACTTAATTCTACTTTTAAACTGGTTGAGAGAGATATAGCCTTTAACATGATTAGGGAGGTCATTCCAGATTTTAGATCCCTTAAGTTGTACAGCATTTCTAGTTTGGTAAAGTAGCACTCTTGAAATATCAAATAGGTATTTGTTTCTGGTGTGATGCCCAAGGGTTCTGTTACAACCTTCTAGGAAACTTTTAAGGTCAGGATTGACATTGCAGTTCAGAGTTTTAAATATATAGAGTACACATAAATGGATGTGCAGTGACTTAATATTTAATATATTCAAGGATTTGAGTAAGATTACTGAGTGATGTCTGGGGCCAGAGTTACATATTGTTCTAACAGCAGCTTTGTGTTGAATAATTAGAGGACGTAAATGATTTTGTATAGTAGAACCCCGAGCACAAATGCCATAATTGAGCTAAGGATTGATGAGCGAGTAATAGAGCGTCACCAGGGCAGGGCGAGGTACACAATATCTGATATTAGAAAGAATACCAACAGTTTTAGAACCCTGTTTATGGTGATCTTCTTTGATGGTGTCCCACCTGCGGTCTTCCTCTCGGCGACAGTATGATGTTTCCTTGCATTCTTTTCCCCATTTCCTTTCTCATCGTTTTTTGTCATCCATTCCTGATCATGTTGTTTTGTTTTCTTGGCTTTTTTAGGACCGGCATCTTATTACGAATACTGTCGCTTCTTATCGTGCGACGTTGGCGGAGCCGCTTCAGCTTTTCTGTTCAATCCCTGACCGTTCAGTCCCCGACCGTCCAAGTGGATGGGCACCATTCCTTCCCTCCATCCTACCTCAAATCCTTATCCTAACCCCCCTTCCAAGTGCTATATAGTCGTAATGGCTTGGCACTTTTTTCCCTGATAATTCCCTCCCGCCCTCCCTCCCTGGAAATTCAGCTTGTTATCGATGAGAACACTGAGGAATTTGCCATCTACTCTATTACTAGTTTGGATATTGTTTATTCTTAGATTAATTTGATTTGAGGATTTATTACCAAAATAATATAGAACGTTTTGTCAATGTTAGGGTGAGGTTGTTAGCAGTTAGCCAAAGATGGACTTTACTTAGTTCAGTATTCACTGTGACATTTAGAACAAGATTGTCAGGACTGGAGAAAATGAAGATTGGGTCATCAGCTAATAGAACTGGTTTGAGGTGTTGAGAGGCATGTGGATGGTCATTAATGTATATGAGAAAGAGGAGAGGGCCAAGTATGCTGCCCTGAGGAACAGCAATGTTGATGGGTAGGGTGGGAGAAATGGAATTATTCCCAGAAACATACTGGAATCTGTCTGTAAGGTAAGACTGAAGATATTGCAGGGAGTGACCTTTAACTCCATAATGATGCAATTGAAGAAGTTTTCGATGGTTGACAGTGTCAAAAACCTTACGTAGATTAACAAATAACCCAACAGGGAACTCATTTTTATCAAGAGCTGCATGTATCAAGTTAATTATACTAATAAGAGCATCGTTGATGATTTTTTTGGGTCTGATGCCATATTGGCAAGAGGTAAGTATATTGTGTTTGGCTAGATAAGAGTAAAGCTGCTTGAAGATTAGTTTTAAAATATTTTTGACAAGTTTGGCAGAAATGATATAGGTCTGAAGTTGTTAACATCAGTGAGATTACCACCTTTATGGACTGGGGTTACTCTCGCTTTTTTTTTAGAATATCTGGAAAGGTTTGGAGTGCAAGTGACTTGTTGTAGATCAATGCAGTGGCAGGAGCTAAAGATCTGGAGTTTTTTTTTTTTTGTAAATTAGAGTTGGTATCTCCGCAAGGGCACTAGACTTTGTTTAAGGGAAAGGATTATCTCATTAACATCAGTGGAATTAGCAGGCGTTAGATACAAAGATTCTGGATAGTTACCTGTAAGGTAGTCCTTGACATTAGTACTGGAGTATGAAATATCATTAGCAAGGGATGTCCCAATAGCTGAAAAGAACCTATTGAATTCAATAGCAGTATCAGAGACTGAAAGCAAACCGTCGTTATTCGATATGAGCATTGTTTTTTTATTTAAAATGTTTTGTGATCCCAATATTTGAGAAATAGTACTCCATGTTTTCTTAATGATGCCCTTAATTTGGGTGAATTTATTTTCGTAGTATTTTATTTTGGCTCTCCTAATTATTTTAGACAGCATTGATGAGTAAATCTTTGAAAATTCTTTGGAGACAACTCCTAACCTATACTTCTTCTCAAGGTCATGTTTTTTATTAATAGACTTAAGTATCCCCTTTGTAAGCTATGGATTGTTTAGCCTTTTAGTTCTGAGTTGTTTCATTAACATAGGACAGTGGGTGTTATAAAGGCTGAGAGTTTTCTGAAGAAATGTTTGCACTGCTAGGTTGATGTTCCCTATGTTACCTAATTCGGTCTTCCAGTTGATATTAGTAGCAGCAGCAGCAATAAAATTTCCTATGAAAGTTTCATTGTGCAGCCTAAAGCTTATCTTCCTTGCGTCTAGAGGTGGTTTGTTAACGCTAGTTAGGAGAAATGTGGGATAATGGTCTGTGGTTCTATCAATGATTATCCCTGAAGTAAGTGTAGAGGTTATTTTAGTCCTGATGTGGTCAAGAGCAGAGGCAGTACCATCAGTGATTCTAGTAGGTCTAGTGATTAAGGGTATGAGGAAGCTGGAATTCATACAGTTGAGGAAACTAGCAGCAGGAGGGTTATCAGGTTTGTAGAGGTTAATATTTAAGTCCCCAGAAATTATTAAGTGTTTTTTGTTCAGTCTGTTCTCTAGTATTAGATTTCTAAGGTTAGAGTTGAATTCAGACACATCAGTGTTAGGAATTCTGTAAACTGCTCCCACAGTCAGGACAGCCTCGCCACCCTTGACCTTGAAGCAGGCAAAGATATACTCTCCACATGGTTCTCTAGTTTTAATTACTTTTAAGCATATCAGTTCTTGGTGGAAGTAAAGAGCAGTACCACAACCTCTCTGAATAGGATGACAGTTGTGAATTGTTGAGTAGTTTGGTATGTTGTAGAGTTGTGTAGTATCCTCTTTTAACCATGTTTCAGTAAGCGCAACAAAAGAGAATTTGTTGTCAACTGTTTGAATTAGGACACTAACATCATCAAAGTGTTTACTTAGAGATCTTATATTCAAGTTAATTACAGAAACATTGCGATTATGTGTTAAAACATTGTTTAAATCATGTGCTGTATAATACTTGCAATTTTGGTTATTAAAAAGATGATTGTCATAAATACTTTATAATGCTGTATAATATCATGTGCTGTATAATACCTGCAATTTTGATCATTAAAGTGATGATTGTCATAGATACTAGATAGAGGGTTTTGTTCTGGGTTTATACTAGGTTTGCATAAGGGGCTGTTTGACGGAAAAAAGGCAACAAAAATATAAAAAAGATCTAGATATAAAAAATATACAAACCTATACAGAAAATGAGGTAGACTGCTAAATTTAAGGTACTCTCAGGCATAAAGATCTAGATATATAAAATATGTACAAAACTATACAAAAAATTAGGTAGATTGCTTTAAGGTACTCTCAGGTACACTAAATGATAATAAATTGTACTTGGAGACACAGGGAAGGCCAGGGGTACAATGGAGCAAGGGGAAGTATGGAGAGGCTAGGCAAGCTAGGTACCATAAATAAAAAAAACAAGGTTTGATTATTATTCAATAAATTGAATAATAATCATAAAGAAAAAAATAATCTTAATGAAATTAACTAAAATTAGCTTGTTTACGATCTTATAATTAAATGTGAACCAAAGAAAAAA
>NC_091191.1:24312008-24482008 GCF_040958095.1 Procambarus clarkii | reverse complement strand
TCCCAACACCAACACCACTCCCAACACCAACACCACTCCCAATACCAACACCAACACCACTACCAACACCAACACCACTCCTAACACCAACACCACTCCCAACACCAACACCACTCCCAACACCAACACCACTCCCAACACCAACACCACTCCCAACACCAACACCACTCCCAACACCAACACCACTACCAACACCAACACCACTCCTAACACCAACACCACTCCCAACACCAACACCACTCCCAACACCAACACCACTCCCAACACCAACACCACTCCCAACACCAACACCACTCCCAACACCAACACCACTCCCAACACCAACACCACTCCCAACACCAACACCACTCCCAACACCAACACCAACACCACTCCCAACACCAACACCAACACCACTCCCAACACCAACACTACTCTCAACATCAACACCACTCCCAACACCAACACTACTCCTAACACCAACACCACTCCCAACAGCAACACCACTCCTAACACCAACATCACTCCCAACACCAGCACCACTCTCAACACCAACACCACTCCTAACACCAACACCATTCCTAACACCAACACCACTCCTAACACCATCACCACTCCTAACACCATCACCACTCCTAACACCATCACCACTCCTAACACCATCACCACTCCTAACACCATCACCACTCCTAACACCATCACCACTTCTAACACCAACACCACTCCTAACACCAACACCACTCCTAACACCAACACCACTCCCAACACCAACACCACTCCGAACACCAACACCACTCCTAACACCAACATCAACACCACTACCAACACCAACACCACTCCTAACACCATCACCACTCCTAACACCATCACCACTCCTAACACCATCACCACTCCTAACACCATCACCACTCCTAACACCATCACCACTCCTAACACCATCACCACTCCCAACACCATCACCACTCCCAACACCAACACCACTCCCAACACCAACACCACTCCCAACACCAACACCACTCCCAACACCAACACCACTCCCAACACCAACACCAACACCACTACCAACACCAACACCACTCCTAACACCAACACCACTCCCAACACCAACACCACTCCCAACACCAACACCACTCCCAACACCAACACCACTCACAACACCAACACCACTCCCAACACCAACACCACTCCCAACACCAACACCACTCCCAACACCAACACCACTCCCAACACCAACACCACTACCAACACCAACACCAACACCACTCCTAACACCAACACCACTCCCAACACCAACACCACTCCCAACACCAACACCACTCCCAACACCAACACCACTCCCAACACCAACACCACTCCCAACACCAACACCACTACCAACACCAACACCAACACCACTCCTAACACCAACACCACTCCCAACACCAACACCACTCCCAACACCAACACCACTACCAACACCAACACCACTCCTAACACCAACACTACTCTCAACATCAACACCACTCCCAACACCAACACTACTCCTAACACCAACACCACTCCCAACAGCAACACCACTCCTAACACCAACATCACTCCCAACACCAGCACCACTCTCAACACCAACACCACTCCTAACACCAACACCATTCCTAACACCAACACCACTCCCAACACCAACACCACTCCCAATACCAACACCACTCCCAACACCAACACCACTACCAACACCAACACCAACACCACTCCTAACACCAACACCACTCGCAACACCAACACCACTCCCAACACCAACACCACTACCAACACCAACACCACTCCTAACACCAACACTACTCTCAACATCAACACCACTCCCAACACCAACACTACTCCTAACACCAACACCACTCCCAACACCAACACCACTCCCAACAGCAACACCACTCCTAACACCAACATCACTCCCAACACCAGCACCACTCTCAACACCAACACCACTCCTAACACCAACACCATTCCTAACACCAACACCACTCCTAACACCATCACCACTCCTAACACCATCACCACTCCTAACACCATCACCACTCCTAACACCATCACCACTCCTAACACCATCACCACTTCTAACACCAACACCACTCCTAACACCATCACCACTTCTAACACCAACACCACTCCTAACACCAACACCACTCCTAACACCAACACCACTCCTAACACCAACATCAACACCACTCCTAACACCATCACCACTCCCAACACCATCACCACTCCCAACACCAACACCACTCCCAACACCAACACCACTCCCAACACCAACACCACTCCCAACACCAACACCACTCCCAACACCAACACCACTCCCAACACCAACACCACTCCCAACACCAACACCACTACCAACACCAACACCACTCCTAACACCAACACCACTCCCAACACCAACACCACTCCCAACACCAACACCACTCCCAACACCAACACCACTCCCAACACCAACACCACTCCCAACACCAACACCACTCCCAACACCAACACCACTCCCAACACCAACACCACTACCAACACCAACACCAATACCACTCCTAACACCAACACCACTCCCAACACCAACACCACTCCCAACACCAACACCACTCCCAACACCCACACCACTCCCAACACCAACACCACTCCCAACACCAACACCACTCCCAACACCAACACCACTCCCAACACCATCACCACTCCCAACACCATCACCTCTCCTAACACCAACACCACTCCTAACACCAACACCACTCCCAACACCAACACCACTCCTAACACCAACACCACTCCCAACACCAACACCACTCCCAACACCAACACCACTCCCAACACCACTCCCAACACCACTCCCAACACCAACACCACTCCCAACACCAACACCACTCCCAACACCAACACCACTCCCAACACCAACACCACTCCCAACACCAACACCACTCCCAACACCAACACCACTCCCAACACCAACACCACTACCAACACCAACCCCAACACCACTCCCAACACCAACACCAACACCAACACCACTACCAACACCAACACCAACACCAACACCACTCTCAACACCAACACCACTCCCAACACCAACACCACTACCAACACCACTCCCAACACCAACACCACTCCCAACACCAACACCACTCCTAACACCAACACCACTCCTAACACCACCACTACTAAGGGAGGTTATCCTATCGATAACTTCATATTAATGTGTGTCACTGAGATAAGAACGAATATAGTCCAGAGCAAGGCCTCGTAGTATGAAAGTAGTGAAAGCTACTCACAGAATTACTGCATTGCATAGTCCATGTATATATAGTATGCTAGCTGTACCCTGCCCAGTGCTGCTTAGCCACCGCAACCTTTTTGCCCGTATGGCCGAAAGTAGACGTAATTTGAAAATGAATAAAAATGAAAATAAATTTGGGATTTTTTTTTCAACAACAGTAAGTTAAGGGTCGTCTGATAGGTAAGGTGGGCAGGAAATTCTCATAAAGTTTCAAAACGTTATGAAAAACGTTAATTGAAAGTTTCCTCATCTAACCTTACCGAGTAAGCCGGATGACTCAAACAGAAAACGGGACAGTACGTCACTTTTGTGAGTCGATTTCATTTCAAATTAAGTCCAAATTTGGCCATAGTGCACATACGAGCGAAAAGTGACGTTACTTTTAAGAGGACGGGTTCATTTATAATCCAGGTTCCGAACTAAAACAGTTGACCCTCCCATTAATTCCATCATCTAGTCTGCAGTGCTGGGAGGTAACCAGCTACCGGTGACTGGCGATAGGAATCAGCGAAGCAGGGAGAGTGAAGAACGACCTTGAGACGTGCTAGTTAGTGGGACTGTGGACTTCACTATGGGAAGGAACTAGCCATTGGGGCTAGTTGAGCGCTGTGGATTTCGCTGGCTGAGTATACTAGCGAGCGCGCTAAGATCATTGTAAAATTTTACTCTTAAATCTAATCTTACCCTATTCTTTTTAAATTTTAAATTTAATTGTATTGAAATATGTCATTTATTGAAATCAATTATTGATCTCATTTGTTCTCTTAATTAAGTTCATACTAATTATAGGTTAAAAACTAAGCTAAAGAAAATTTATTATCTTTAAGATTATTTTACTTTACAATTATCATTTGTCAAATTTTGTATATATTCATCTTGTCAGTCTCTACTGATTTTTTGTTCTCTCCACCAAACTTGTGTATCCTTCATGGCTATCTAGTGACCTTTATTCTACCTCTAATTGTTTCAATTCTTTTGTTTACTTGCATTTATTGTTGTGTTTTGCCATAATTATTCTCTAATTTTAGTAGACTTAATACTTTGTAAGCTCTTATTGTATTGTTATATTATTATATTGCTATGTTTTGCTATAATTACTTTCTATTTTACAACAGATTTAGTATTTAACTGTTCCTGTAATTGCTTATCTTATTGTATCGTGACATTATCTTATCTATATGCTTACTGATATTGATCCTGATCGAAATCTTCTGTCCCATATCCACACAAATCAGCACATTGATCATCATTATTGCAGGTATTACACAGCAAATCTTGCAAAAAACAAACTCCTAAATAACACCTGCTTATCAGTTTACAACCAAAATGTTAGGTCACTTGTTAAACACTTTGATGATATAAATGCACTTCTTACAGCACTGGGTACTAAATTATCATTCATCATTTTAACAGAAACTTGGCTAAGTAAAGACTATACCCAACTCTACAATTTAGCGGGTAATAAAGCCATTCATAACTGCAGGCCTAACAAAAAAGGTGGTGGTACAGCAATATATTACAAAGATACCTTCATTTGCAATAGTGTTATTAGTAATAGAGACGACTATTGTGAATATACCTTTGCCAAGTTCTCCAGTAAATCCCTTAAATCCTCCCTGACTATCGGTGCCATCTATAGATTTCCTAATACCAACATAGCTTTATTCTCTGACAATGTAAGGAATCTTATCATAAATAACAATCTCAACAAAAATCACATCATTCTGGGAGGTAATTTCAATATTGACCTGGGTCTTCAAAACAACCCTCAAGTTGACTATTTCCGTAACAGCATGCACTCCTGTATGCTAATCCCCACAATCACCAAGCCCACCCGAGTCACTCAAACATCTGCCACTACCCTGGATCACTTATGGACTAATATAACAGCTCCCCTTACATCTGGGGTAATTTATGACAGAACAACTGACCACTATCCTACCTTCCTCATAGCAAACTTGGACACAGCACTACCAGAAACCATGAAACTCTCATTCAGGCTACATAGTGAATCAGCTTTAGGCAATCTCTCTAATTCACTTCACAATATTAACTGGAAATCTGAATTTAATAATACACAGGATATAAACTCATCAACTAACCTCTTTCTCTCCAAAACTCTAAGCCTCTACAACACTCACTATCCCCTCCTTACCAAACAAGTAACTGATAAAAGAAAAAATAACCCGTGGCTCACAAGTGGCATAATTAAATCAATCAACAAAAAACATGAATATGAAAAGAAATTTAGGAGTGGCCTAGTTACAAAGGAAGTAGTTAAAAGGTACTCATCAGTGCTTACCAGTATCATAAGAAAAGCAAAACTTTCATATTATGAGACTAGATTCAAAGAAGCAAAAGGAAACATGAAAAGCACATGGAATACCATCTCTAATATCCTAGGAACTAAACAACACTCCCACAACCAGATAACACTCTCTAAGGATGGCCTTACACCGTCATCTGACTTAGAAATGGCGAATGAATTTAATAGCTTCTTTTCATCGATTGGTGCTAACCTTGCAAATAAAATCCCACAGACTCAGCTACATATCAACACATATCTCTCAGGCAGCTATCCAAACTCTCTTCTCCTTTCACCAGTCAGCCCGACAGATGTTGTGTCCATCATACACTCACTAAAAACCAAAGCTGGGAACATCAGTGAAATCCCATCCATTGTATACAAGAGCGCCTCCCATGCCCTTGCGCCACCTATAGCTCAGCTGTTCAACAAATCCCTTGAGTGTCATACCTTCCCTGATATCCTTAAAAAAGCAAGAGTAACGCCAGTTCATAAAGGAGGTAATCCGGCAGACATAAACAACTATAGACCAATATCGAACCTACCCATTCTATCAAAAATATTTGAAAAAATTATCTACAAACAGCTCTACTCCTATCTCGTAAATTTCGATATTCTTAGCCCCTGTCAGGTTGGCTTCCGCTCTCAAAAGAGTACCAACGATGCAATTATTAGTCTCCTTGATATAATTTACTCAGCCCTTGACAAAAATGAGTTTCCGATTGGACTCTTCATTGACCTGAGAAAGGCCTTTGATACTGTTAATCACGATTACCTCTTATGTAAACTCCATCATTATGGAATCCGAGGCCATGCACTGGACTATATCCAATGCTATCTTAGTGATAGACACCAATGTGTAGCCATAAATAATATAACCTCTCCCATTCTACCAATAACCGTTGGAGTGCCACAGGGCAGCATCTTGGGTCCTCTTCTATTTCTTATATACATCAATGATCTGCCTAATGTCTCTAACATTCTGAAACCTATTTTGTTTGCTGATGATACTACCCTCATCTACTCCAACCCCAACCCACACACACTAAATGATGTTAATAATGAACTAAAAAAAGTCCACTTATGGATATCAACCAACAAACTAACACTTAACATAGAAAAGACCTACTACATCCTATTTGGAAGCAAATCTACAAATGCAATTCAGCTTCACATAGACAATGTAAACATTAGCAATAAAAATGATGGAGAGTTTCTTGGCCTATTCCTAGACAAGAGATTCAACTTCAGTAACCACATACAACACATAACTAAGAAAGTCTCTAAAACAGTTGGTATACTCTCCAAAATCAGATATTATGTACCTAACTCTGCTCTCATCTCTCTATATTTACACTAATCTATCCCTATCTCAACTATGGTATCTGTGCATGGGGTTCAACCACTGCAAACCACCTCAAGTCCATCATTACCCAGCAAAAATCTGCTATCAGAATAATATCAAATTCTGCTTTCAGACAACACTCAGCCCCCGTGTTTAACTCCCTAAACATGCTAAACATAATCTCACCATAAATTCTCTTGTGTCAACTACATTTACAAAACCCTGTTCTTAAATGTAAATCCTGCTCTTAAACTCTTCCTTGACAGATGTAATAGGACCCATTATCATCACACCAGAAATAAATATCTCTTTGATATCCCCAGAGTTAAACTTAATCTGTGTAAACACTCTATGCAAATAAAGGGACCCAGTTTATGGAACTCACTCCCTATTGAATTGAAAAGCTGTCCAACTTTTACATCATTCAAAATCAATACTAAAAAGTACCTAATTTCATCTTTATAGTTTTTCACTGTTTGCCTTAAAATTGCACTGTATCTATTGCTACCCAATCTCCCAACCTTTATGTTCCCAATTTGAACATCTTTACCATTGTGATCATTGCTGTCTTCTTATATGTGCTGCCAATCTGCTGTATGGTGTTTATTAATCTTGTTTATCTGTATCTATTGCTACCCAGTCTCCCAATCTTTATGTACCCAATCTGAACATCTTTACCATTGTGATCATTGCTGTCTTATATGTGCTGTCAATCTGCTGTATGGTGTCTATTAATCTTGTTTAAATTACTAATCAAGCTGTCAATGTAATCAATCAGAGCTTTAATATAACAATGTGCTTTAATATACTTACTTAGCTCTCTCATCTCATTTTTCTCTTGCAATGTATCTTTATCATTTATCAATTTTGATAGAAATTCCCTACTTAAAATTATCTGTTAGATTAAGGACCTGCCCGAAACGCTGCGCGTACTAGTGGCTTTACAAGAGTGTAAATACTGTACTATCCAATGTATTCTCACAAACCCAATGTACCTTCTTGTATATATATAAATAGATAAATAAATAAATAAGAGTGGGGCGTTTGAAGACTCTCCATAAATGCACCTAGCGTGTGGGCTAGTGTTGTGTTGACGTCGTCAGAGGAATATAAATAGTGTCCGTCATCTTTGAAGCTAGCTAGCCTGAGAGTTAGTGATGCTCTGGATGACCTGTCAAAGTAAATTGTAAATAGTAGTGGTGATGGATAATAAGACCGGTTGTTTTTAAGTACTATTTAATTTCAATCCTTAAATATTAACCTATATTTCCACCACGGTTAGGGACCTCTGATCTTGAGTAGGATCATAGTTTTAGAAGAACACAGTTACGGGAGGGCTCGTAACAACCCCAAACCCATCCCGTGAGCTGTAGTTGACCCCATATCCCAAGCACTGAGCTGTAGATGACCCAGTACCCATCCTGCGGTGAGTAGTGGACCCCATAAACACCCTGAGGGTAGTACTGGACCCCACAGCCATCCTGTTGGCAGTAGTGGACTCCATAACCATCATGTGGGCAGTACCTAAACCCCATAGAGATCCTGTGGGCCATAGTGAGCCCCATACAAATACTTCAGTTGGTAGTGGACCCCATATCCATCCAACTGGTGGAAGTAGACCCCCATACACATCGTGTGATTAGTTGTAAATCCTATATCCATCCTTTGCGCGGTACTAGACCTCATAACCATCCTGTGGGTAGTTGTGGACCCATTACCAATCCTGTGGGTGGAAGTGGATCCCATACCCACCCTGTAAGCGGTTGTGGACCCCATATCCACCCTGTGGGCGCTAGTAGACCCCATACCCACCATGTAAGCGGCAGTGGACCCCATACCCAACCTGTGGGCGGTTGTGGACCCCATACCTTTCCGGTGGATGATAGTGGTCCCATACCCATCCTGTGGGCGGTAGTGGACCCTATACTCATCCTATTGGCGGAAGTGGACCCCATACTCATCCTGAGGGCAGCAATGGACCCCAAGCTCATCCTATTGGCGGTAGTGGACCTCACATCTGTCCTGTGGGCAGTAGTGGACCCTATACTCGTATTGTGGGTAGCAGTAGACGCCATACCAATCCTGTGGGCGATAATGGACCCCATGTCCATCATGTGGGCGGTAGTGGACCCCATACCCATCCCGTGTGGGTAGTACACTCCATTCCTATCCAGCGGATAGAAGTGATCCCCATACCCACCCTGTGGATGGTAGTGGACCCCATACCCATCCTATGGACGGAATTGGACGCCATACCTATCCATTGGGTCATAGTGAACCCAATACTTATCCCGTGGGTGGCAATGAACCCCATGCTCATCCTGTGTGCGGTAGAGGACCCCATACCCATCCTGTGGTGGTACTAAATCATATAACCATTTTGAGGATGGTAGTGGACCCCATACCCATCCTGTATGCAGTAGTGGACCCCATACCCATGCTACACGTGGTAGTGGGCCCCATACCATGCTACACGTGGTAGTGGACCCCATACCCATGCTACACGTGGTAGTGGACCCCATACTCATCCTGTAGATGGTAGTGGACCCCATACCCATGCTACACGTGGTAGTGGACCCCATACCCATGCTACACGTGGTAGTGGACCCCATACTCATCCTGTAGATGGTAGTGGACCCCATACCTATCCGTTGGGTGGTAGAGGACCCCATACCCATCCTGAGGATGGTAGTAGACCCGGCCCATACCTATCCTGTGGGTGGTAGTGATTTCCATACCCATTCTGTTGGGCGGTAGTGGACCCCATCCTTATTCTGTGGATGGTAGGGAACCCCCATACCTATCCTGTGGGTGGTAGTGGACCCCATACCCATCCTGTGGATGGTAGTGAACCCGCCCCATACCTATCCTGTGGGTGGTAGTGGTTTCATAACCAACATCGTGTGGGCGGTAGTGGACCCCATCCTCATTCTGTGGGTGGTAGTGACCTTATAATCATCATGTGGGTGGCAGTGGACCCCATACTGTCATGTTCATAGAAAACGGCACCATCCGTTTGTATGTGCTGCGGTTCAGACGCCAGCAAGAGATGTAAACCAGAAAGCATACAGGACGCCCACCAGCTTGGAAGCTGCTAGTCATGTATCAGTTTAAGTATTAAAGTCAATAACCAAGCAACGGCATTACATCAACCCTACAACCAAGACTTTCTCAGTAACACACAACACCACACTGGCGACGAGGATTAACTGTGAACGCAGGTATTTGTTCAGCTTAAAACACAAGGAAGAAGCATGCTGTCTCGCCCCCGGAGGAGGAAGAGAAGTCTGTGAGCACCATACCCGATGCTGTGTGCTAACCAATGCTGTGTGCTAACCAGTGCTGTGTGCTAACCAATGCTGTGCGCTAACCAATGCTGTGTTCTAACCAATGCTATGCGCTACCCAAGCTATGTGCTGACTGAAGCTGTGTACTGAGGAATCTGTGATCCATGTGTGCCGATGCGGTGTACGAAACGACGCTTTGATGCTGTGTACAAATCCAATGTTTTTTGTACGGAACGATGCTCTGTGCTACAAAATTCTTCATGCTGTGTTGACAGTGCTGTAAGCTCATCAAACAACAACTGCTAACAACTGCTGTGCCAACTGCTAACAACTGCTGTGCCAACTGCTGTACCAACTGCTAACAACTGCTGTGCCAACTGCTGTACCAACTGCTAACAACTGCTGTGCCAACTGCTGTACCAACTGCTAACAACTGCTGTACCAACTGCTGACAACTGCTGTACCAACTGCTGTACCAACTGCTGTGCCAACTGCTGTACCAACTGCTGTGCCAACTGCTGTACCAACTGCTAACAACTGCTGTACCAACTGCTGACAACTGCTGTGCTGCTGTGAGTAGGAACAACACCTGTACACAAGGACTAGGTAAGAGGTTAGTTGCTGCTGTATTGTGCACTGCTGTGAACTTTTGCATTAAAATGCATGTGTGCTTTGCAAGATTAAAGTAATTATAGTGAATTCTTAACTAACATATGCAGTGTAGTAAGTGTTTAGTATTCTGAGGAACATTTAAGTGATAAGTTTACATTCATACAGTAAAAATTACAAATATACCTCAGTTTCCTGCATTTGATCCTGACTGTGACCAGACAAACCTGCCACAGAGGTGAACCAGATGGCTTAAAAGGTTTGAAAATTTGTTGATAGTTTCTGACATCAAAAGTGCTGAAAGAAACCGTGCCTTTCTACTTCATTATGTAGGTGATCGAGTTTGTGACATCTTTGACACACTGAAAGACACTGGTGGTGCCAAAGATTATGACATTGCCAAAGCCAAATTAACTGAGCACTTCAAACCAAGACAAAATACTGCAATGGAAATTATGCATTTCAGTAGAGCAAAACAACTCTCTAATGAAACTGTGGATCAATACCACACACGTCTGCAGGGTTTAGCAGCCCATTGTGAGTTTGCTGATGTTGACACAGAAATCAAACAGCAAATAATTGAGACATGCACATCTACACGTCTCCGTCGAAGAGCTCTAGAACTTGTTGATGATGAAAGTTCTCTTACCAAGATACTGGATATGGCTCGTCGAATGGAAGATGCTGCACGTGATGCTCGTGTCATGGAGTGCAGTGCCAATAACGGTTCTGCCACTGTTACTAACAGTGATGAGGTACGTAGGGTTCAGGGAGGACACCGTGATCATAGAAGATATCATGCCAAACCTAACAACAAATTGAGCCGAGAACCACATCACAACTGGAGTCATGGAACAAGACTCAAGCAGTCACAATAACTCACATCAGAGGTTGTCAACAATAAATGTTACAATTGTGAAGGAGACTACCCACACCAAGATAATGTTTGTCCTGCTCAAGGTAAGAAGTGCTATGAGTGTGGAAAACTAGGTCATTTTGGTGCTGTGTGTCGTTCCGCACTAAAGAAACCACAGTCAATGAATAAAAGCACTGTACGAGGATCAGGTCATAGGTGTCGAGGTGGTAAACACAATATTGCACCTCCAGAATGTTAATAATGTACAAGACAACATGTCATTACAACCAGTCTCAGATGACAGTGAATGTGATTACATTTATGGAGTACAAGCAATCACAGAATGGAATGATCTTCCAAACAACCCAGAGACTATAGTATACATTACTGGTATTTGTCTCAAAGTTCTCATTGACACTGGATCAAACATTGACACCATTGCTGAGTGCCACTATGAACAATTTAAAAAAACAGCTAGCAAAGCTTGAAAACTATAATGGCACAGCCACTGCCTATGCTTCAAAGGTAGCCTTGCCAGTGATTGGAACTTTCACTGCAGAGATTAAATCAAAGAGTACAATGCTCATTACTACATTCCATGTTGTTAGGAATGCAAAGGAGTCTTTACTCAGTTATAAGACTTCAACCAAATTGGGGCTACTTCAGCTTTCTAATGCTGTAGCAGTGGAATCTGCAAACAATGTTGATTTTATTGTTGCTGAATTTTCTGATCGTTTTAAATCCATAGGTTGTTATACTGATAGCAAAGTACATCTGCATATCAACCCAGATGTAATTCCAGTTGCCCAACCACATCGCCGACAACCATTCCATACTCGCAAGAAAGTCGATGCAGAACTGGATAGGCTGATAGAACTAGATATCACTGAACCAGTAACAGGCCCAACACCATGGGTAAGCCCAATTGTCACTCCACCAAAGCCGAAGAATCCAGATGAGATACGCATTTGTGTGGACATGCGTGTTCCCAACAAAGGCAATAATGCGTGAACGCCATCCTACACCCACTGTCGATGAATGGTGCTACCGCTTGAATGGTGCAACTGTATTCAGCAAGTTAGATTTAAACAAGGGCTATCATCAACTTGAACTTGATGATGAGAGTCGATGCATCACAACGTTTACGACACATCGAGGTCTGTATAGGTACAAGCGCCTGAGTTTTGGTACTAACAGTGCTGCCGAGGTATTCCAGCACATCATCAGCCAGGTATTGCAAGATATACCTAATGCTGACAACATGTCTGATGACATCATTGTTTATGGCCGTACCCAAGCTGAACACGACAAAGCTCTTCGTGCAACATTGCAACGCTTACGAGAAAAGAATCTGACGTTAAGCCGAGCAAAGTGTGAGTTCAATCAACATAAAATTGAATTCTTTGGACATGTACTTAGTGACAAAGGTCTGTCTCCAGATCCTAAGAAAGTTGCAGATATCAAGAATGCTGCACGTCTTTCAACATCCACTGAAGTACATAGTTTTCTGGGAATGGCAAACTACTGTTCTCGCTTCATTCCAGATTTTGCTACCATTACGAAGCCTCTACGTGAGCTTCTGAAGAAAAATGCATCATGGTACTGGAGCGATATCGAGCAAAATGCATTTAATGCTGTGAAAGATGCACTAGTAGAGAATGCGACTGTGGGAAATTTTTACCCACCATATCTAATAATCATCTAAGAAATGTATAATTTCTATATCATATCTAAATCATATAAAAAACATATCTAAATCGTATCAAAATCATATTAGAATCATTAAAGATTCATTATATAGCTTGATCCTGGATGACAATGGCACCATGAACACGTACGCAACAGGGGCCCTTTTGATGCCTACGTGACTTTGTACATGATCTCTCAAGGATCCAGAAGCTTCTAGAAGGATTCGTTAATTAAAAAACTATTGGAACATTGATTCAACATCCGGTAGGATTAAATATCGAATCCTTAATAAGATTCAGTGGTACTTTCAAATACTACTTATAATCTTTAAATCTTATATCTAATTATATTATAATCACATCTTATCTTAATCATAAGTCTAGACTGTAAAAATAATAGATCAATATTCATAGAAGGCTACCGTGCTCAGAGAGCATGGCAGGGCGATGGGGGGAGTGAAGCGCCGACCAACAAAAGCCCAGGGGCACTCCGCGTTTGTTTACAATTGAGTGAACAAGTGACTGATCCTTAGCGAACATTACCAGCTCAAGGACACCTTATCTAATATTTTTTATCGCCAGTGAATACTCTCTAGAACTGGGGGAGTACCTGGACAATATCTACAAGGAAAATCCTGGAACATTACATAAAATAAGAGTGTAGTGGAGATCACAGTGACGCGGTTTCCACCACCTTCATTCCTATTCTTTATCAAATATCATTCTTCTGCAACGCAGTTAAAGAAAAATCCAAGTAGCAACGCTACCAGATCATCATACAGCAACGCTGTAGCAAAATATCGTGCCTAAACTCAACAAGAGAGAGTTAATCAGTCTGGCAAACTTGTCAGACAGGCACCCCGACTGGCAGAGAAGTATATTGAGGGTTATTTGGTGTATGATTGGCCAATTGTATGCTTGTGTAACTTTAATATCCTATAAATCTGTCTGTTGGTTAAAAAGCGAGGCTAAGCCTCACATTTCAGTAAGTTTATTAAAATTGTAGTGTAGCTGTGAATCTTATCCAAGCACTGAACCTCATGAGTGTCCATTGTGCCAGAAAGAATTCAGCCTCAATAAGTAAAAACCTCATAAGTGTCCATATTGTTGGAAAAGATTCAGTCAAGCTAACTGTATAAATTGAATATGTCTGCATATATATTTGAATATATAAATTAAGTTATCAATTGCTTGCTTAGTTATTTATAAGTTATCATATAAGTTCATTTAATTGAATATAATTTCTAGTACTTACTTAATAGTATTAAGACTACATTTAAGGTCATTTATTATACTTTTACAATTTAATTTGTTTATAGTATAAGTACATATTGGCTGTTAAGTTATGGTGCTAGGTTAGACTATGTATGTTTAAATCCCTGATTTAAACAGAGCCAGTGTTCAGTCAGATAACTGAATTTATTAAATCTTATCCTTGTATAAAATACAAGCTGATGTGAGATCCCTGTCTACAGGTGGACTGGAACTTCTATCAACAAGTCATTCACCCCACCTGTCCCTTACAGCCCACAGTCTGTCATTAGGAAAAGAGGATCTAGGATTTACAACCCTAGCTAGAGATTTTAGTTGAATTAATTTGCAGACAGTAAATTTTTAATTTAGTTCAGTACAAGTCCCTGGTAGTCTCCTCTTATATCAATCCCAGCAGGTTTTTCCCACATTAATGGTCCTTCGAACCGGATAATAATGGTCCTTCGAACCGGATAATAATGGTCTTTTGTACCTAGATATTTATGATCATTCGTTTACCGAATATTTCAGTGCCAAATACATAAGAAACTTCTTGATTTTGCATTGGAATAATTCTTACATATTCTGGCCTAACCTAGCTATCAGCCAATATTTATCATAGCTATATATCTAAGTAAACATATTGTTTGCAGTGGCTTAAGCCACCATATCCATTAACTAGTAAGCATTCATAGCATACTAATATTGTTTTGTGTTAAGAAACCACAGTACTTAAGTATATCAGTGTCACAGACACAACTGCATCTTAATCATAAATACCAATTACCTACCTCATTGTGGTAACATTACATATATATTTAAGTGTATTATCTAGCATTATCTCTAATCTACTGATTTTCAGAGCTGCTCATTACATAATATTCTTTAAAAAAGTGTTATCATCACTGTAAGAGCATTCATTACAATCTAACCAAAATCAACTGTATCAAACCCTATTACAGGTAAAACCAGTAGGCATTCTACTGTAATTTATCAATCAATTATTATGGTAACAGATTTTGTAATAACTTTGCAAAAATAGTGCCATTTACTATTTTTTAAAAATTATTACAGGATTTACCAACTTGGTGCATTCGTGCATTCGGGTCACAGATCAAATTATTACAGTACTTTTGATAATTGAACACCTGCTACAACCAGATTCCAGGGAGGAAATGAAGGACGATCTTTGGAATCATTACCTAAGTAGACAGGAAAGCTCATTTATCAAAATACATTAACATCAAACATATTCATCAGAAAAAAGAGAAAAATCTCGGAATCCCCGAAACTCGGAAAAAGTCAAAATGGCTAACAGTGTTCCACCAGCAGCTGAAACAGGAAATAGGAGGACACTTAATGGTCTGCAAGATCACCTAACTCAACTGATTGACAAATGTCAAAAGTTGGCTAGACAACCATCTCCTGATTTAATAATTCTGAATACCAGAGTAAAAGCAGCTGTGGATAAGTATGAACAAATCAAACGCCATGCAGAGATTTATCTAACAGAAATGGCTAATGCAGATTTAACCCGAAGGGAACTTCAGGAAATTGTCGTTGAAATGACAATGTATGAAGATAAAATCCAAGATCAACTTGATCCTTTAATCAAACAAATATCTCAAGCAGGAACCCAATCCAATGTGAGCTCATCCACTCAACAGAGCAATGCAACTATCACACATATAGCCGCAGAGCTCCCAAAGGTACAATTACCATATTTTGAGGGCAAGGATGAAGACGATTGGGATACCTTCTGGAGACACTTTGATTCTATAATAAACTCCAAGCCCTCTCTCAAAAAGGCGACAAAGTTTCAATATTTGCAAGGCCAGTTACGGGGAGAGGCAAGGCAGGTCATTGCTAATTTGTCATTAACAGATGATGATTACGACCATGCCTTACAGTTGTTACAAGATAACTACAGTGATAAGGAGACTGCAATTGCACGTCTCTCATACAAATTATTGGATTTACCCTCTCCAAATAAAAGTTATGAGTCACTACAATCATTTCGATTGTCTATAGAATCAATCATCAAAGCCCTCAGTACAAAAGTACCTGTAGGTGATGCAGAGTGGCTTATAAAGTTAATCATTCAAAGGAAACTTCCAAATGAGGTCATAGACAGCCTATGCACTCATTATAACACCAACATCTTATCACAAAGCCAAATCATTGATGGACTTCGAGCTTACGTACAAAGATTACGAAGCCGAGGAAAACTTAGATCTCAAGAAAAAATCCCCAAAGGTGAATCCACGGACAAAAATAAAAATGTCCAAAATGGCAGTCAAAAATCAAGGCAACAAAATTCCTCTTCTGCAAAGTGGAAACAGAATAATGTTGGCTCTTATGCTATATCCCCCACAGTTAACAGAACTGTAGGAAACCAAGCTCCTAAGACAGATAAGACAAAAGGAGCTACAAGTGCCCCAAAATGTTTATTCTGTCAAGAAGCACATACCATTTATCAATGCACAGTTTATGTAGGCCGTGCCAGTCGAATCGATCGACTGAAATCTCTCAACAGGTGCATCCGTTGTCTACGGAAGCACGATACAAGTGAGTGTATCACTCAATTGCAGAACTGCCAATATTGTCATAAAAGTGTACATCACACAGCACTCTGTGGTGATATTAACACTCAATCCAGATCACAGACTTCCAATAATCAACCTGCATCTCAGGCAAAGCCCAAAGATGATAATACCACAACAGCCGTACAATTCTGTACAGTAATGAGCAATGTCAACGACTTGGATACAGAAATTGTTACAACAGCCATATTGCCTACTGCACAGCTAGAACTATGCAATCAAGGAATTTGTATTGCAACTAGAGGCTTTTTTGATCAAGGGTCACAGAAAACCTTTATCAGTAAAAAGATGGCAGAAGATTTACAACTTAAATCTTCAAAGCAAGTATCTACCTCCATATCAGGGTTTTTTACTAATTCTGGTCGTAGAACCTTTCCAGTAGTAAAACTCAATGTCTGTCTAGGTACATCCCAAAGGACAGTAGAAGCCATAGTAGTTGATAAAATTCCTACTGAAATGGAAGTGACTGGTCTGACAGCCACAATTAAATTCCTAAAAGAAAAAGGAATCCAATTAGCAGATCCTCTGCTTGAGTCTGACTACATAGGGGATATCGGAATCCTGATTGGAGCTGACTACTATCATCGATTCATTCTGGGATCAGAAGAATCTATGGGTATGAATATACTCAAATCAGCAGGAGGCATATTGATGACAGGACCTATACTAGATCTTGAACCTTCAACTCCTGAAAAATCACATCATACAGAAACTGTAATAGTGGCATGACTAGGCAAAGAACAGTCACCACTTAAAATCCCCCACATGATTGATGATGGATTAGAATCTGTACCTCAATTGTGGGAACTTGATGCCATAGGAATAATTCCTGAACAACCAAGTCCTGATGATGTCTGTGCATATAATCAATACTTAGAAACTGTACAGTACCATGATGGACAGTACTGGGTAAGGCTACCATGGAAAATCAACCATAAAACCTTACCTACCAATTATCACATGGCTTACAGTCAATTTAAATCTCAATTAGCAAAGCTAAGAAAAAGGCCTGAGCATTTAAAACTCTATCATGAGATTATTGCTCAACAATTAAAGAATAAATTCATCGAAGTCGTGAAACATGACAATAAGCAAACAGGCCATTTTTTACCTCACATGGCTGTAAAGAGAGAATCAAAAACAACTCCTTTACGGATAGTTTTTAATTGTAGTTCTAAATCAGGACCCCAAGGAACCAGTCTAAATGATTGTTTGCAAACAGGTCCAAGTCTAACTCAGAAATTGTATGACATACTGTTGAAGTTTAGACTTAACAAATATGCGTATTCAGCAGATATAAGTAAGGCCTTTCTCAGAGTTGGCTTACAGGAAGAAGATAGAGACTTCACTAAGTTTCTATGGGTAGAAAACCCAGAAGATGTCAATAGTCCTGTAGTGACTTTCAGATTCTCATCAGTTCTTTTTGGGGCGACAAGCAGTCCATTCCTATTGCAAGCAACTCTAGATACTCATCTGAAGAAATCATCAAGTCCCTGTAAGACTGAAATCAGTCAAAATCTATATGTAGATAATTTTCAAGGGACAGTTAACAGTACTACTGAACTGTTACAGTTATATCAAGAGGCTAACAAGGAGCTACAAGGTGCAAACATGCCACTACAATCTTGGGCCTCTAATAATGCAACATTGAATAATCAAATAGCAAGAGATTACCCTGAATATCACGTACCAGAATCACAAAAGGTGTTAGGTATGGATTGGGATTTAATCTCGGACACAATATCGATCAAATCTGTGCCAGTAAATTACAACATCACTACAAAAAGGGATTTGCTTTCACAAGTTAGCAAAGTATTCGACCCACTTGGTCTACTAAATCCTTTGACTATCAAGTGGCGTTTATTGGTGCAACAAGCATGGAAAGCTAAGGTTGGTTGGGATGATCCACTACCAATCCAGTTACAAAAAGCTTGGATGGAAGTGGCTCAAGAACAAACTTTAGTTGAAAAGATAATCTTTCCGAGACACATAGTCGAGGAAAATGAAGAAGTATCACTACATGTATTCGCAGACTCGTCAGCCAAAGCTTTTGGAGCTTGTGCTTACTTAGTGACTTCTAATCAATCATATCTTATCACCTCTAAGGCCAGAGTCGCTCCATTAAAAAAGAGGACTTTGCCTCAGATGGAACTAACAGCACTGCTAACTGGTACACGCTTAGCTGTGCATATCAAACAAGTCTTGTCTACCATGAACATCAAAGATGTCATCATATGGTCTGACAATGAAGCTGTCTTACAATGGGTACGAAACGACAACTGTCCAACTCCATATGTAAAAAATCGCGTCTCGGAAATTAAAGAAATTTCCGCAGGCTTTCAATTGTTGCATGTACCAACGAAGGATAATCCAGCTGATCTCTTATCAAGAGTTATGACATTTAAACAATTTACAAAGGCAGATATTTGGTTTCATGGGCCTCGATGGTTAGTGAATGGTAGTTGGCCTGAACAAAAGCCACACGTCATTACGACACAAACCATAACTACCACCAGGCAGCAAGCTCAAATATCAGTCTTGGATTGTACTCGTTACTCCTCGCTCATCAAATTAATCAATGTAACACAGAACGTGTTTCATTATCTCAGGAAAAAAGGTATAAAATACACTTTTCCTGATGCACTTATCTATTGGGTAAGACAAGCCCAGAGAGAAACTTATGGGAATAACTATGAAAATCTTCCGCATAAGTTAAAACACAATCTCGGTCTGTGGATAGACCAAGAAAATCACAACATTCTGCGTTGTGGAGGGAGACTTAAACACGCAGATATCAATCTAGATACGGTGCATCCATGGCTTTTACCAAAAAATCATTGGATCACAAGGTTGATTGTGTTGCATACACATCAACAAATCATCAAACATGGAGGAGTGTTAGACACACTCACACAAATCAGACAGCAGTACTGGATTCCTCAGGGAAGACAGTCAGTCAAATCAATCTTGAAGAATTGCATGATATGCCGAAGGTACGATGCAAGAACTTGCTCTTATCCAGGGCCACCACCCCTACCAAAGGAACGAGTGGTCCATCTACAACCTTTCGAAACGACAGGAGTAGATTATACAGGAGCAATATATCTAACAGGGACTGCAGATAAGCAACCTATCAAGGCATACATCTGTCTGTTCACCTGTGCTACCACCAGGGCAGTACATCTAGAGGTAACACCCGATATGACTGCTCAATCATTTATTCAAGCTTTCCGCAGATTCGCAGCACGCCGATCATGCCCTAAGCTGATGATTTCAGATAACGGAGCAAACTTGGTAGCTGGAGAAGCATGTCTACGGGAAATCTGTTCCCATCCTGCAGTTACTTCCACACTGGAACAGCGTCATTGCAGATGGAAATTTATCCCTCCGAGAGCCCCATGGCACGGAGGATTTTATGAACGGTTAATAGGAACTGTAAAAAGATCCTTGAGAAAATCTCTACACCGTCAGAAAATCAATCTTCAAGAACTCCAGACAGTAATCACGGAAATAGAATCAAGGGTGAATAACCGGCCGTTGACTTACTTGTCTGAGGATCCTACTCAACATGAGCCATTAAGTCCTGCCCACCTAATGTATGGAAGACTTCTGACTCCAGTACCATCTCTAGTGGATGATGAGATCAGAGATCCCTCATATGTGGGTCAGAGCGAGTTGGTTCAGGGGTATAAGCATCTGTCCAGCATAATCCAAAAATGGAATGATGTTTGGACAAAAGAATATCTTACATCTCTACGAGAACATCACTATGGGGCCAATGTCCCACATAATATAGCTAATCTCCAACCTGGCGATATTGTCTTGGTAGACAGTGATGGCCCTAGGGCTGACTGGCCATTAGGTAAAGTTGTCTCAGTCCATCCAGATAGTCAGGGGATTTTGAGAATAGTCAAAATCCTGTCTAAAGGAACAACTTCCCTGAAGACATTGGACAAACTCATCCACATGGAATCAGTGAGCCAGCTGCAGTTAGATCCTGAGAGACCTCAAGACACTCTAACTCCACAAGACCCACAGACTCCTAACAGACACAATCGTCCACAACGGACAGCAGCACAAAAGTGCAAGCAAAATTTGCACTTGTATTATCAATCCAATGGAGAGTAAATAAATACATATGGTTACTATTGTCCTAAGTATTGGACTCTGTGCCAGTTCTCTCCCTCTGGAAGATGTGGGAAATTTTTACCCACCATATCTAATAATCATCTAAGAAATGTATAATTTCTATATCATATCTAAATCATATAAAAAACATATCTAAATCGTATCAAAATCATATTAGAATCATTAAAGATTCATTATATAGCTTGATCCTGGATGACAATGGCACCATGAACACGTACGCAACAGGGGCCCTTTTGATGCCTACGTGACTTTGTACATGATCTCTCGAGGATCCAGAAGCTTCTAGAAGGATTCGTTAATTAAAAAACTATTGGAACATTGATTCAACATCCGGTAGGATTAAATATCGAATCCTTAATAAGATTCAGTGGTACTTTCAAATACTACTTATAATCTTTAAATCTTATATCTAATTATATTATAATCACATCTTATCTTAATCATAAGTCTAGACTGTAAAAATAATAGATCAATATTCATAGAAGGCTACCGTGCTCAGAGAGCATGGCAGGGCGATGGGGGGAGTGAAGCGCCGACCAACAAAAGCCCAGGGGCACTCCGCGTTTGTTTACAATTGAGTGAACAAGTGACTGATCCTTAGCGAACATTACCAGCTCAAGGACACCTTATCTAATATTTTTTATCGCCAGTGAATACTCTCTAGAACTGGGGGAGTACCTGGACAATATCTACAAGGAAAATCCTGGAACATTACATAAAATAAGAGTGTAGTGGAGATCACAGTGACGCGGTTTCCACCACCTTCATTCCTATTCTTTATCAAATATCATTCTTCTGCAACGCAGTTAAAGAAAAATCCAAGTAGCAACGCTACCAGATCATCATACAGCAACGCTGTAGCAAAATATCGTGCCTAAACTCAACAAGAGAGAGTTAATCAGTCTGGCAAACTTGTCAGACAGGCACCCCGACTGGCAGAGAAGTATATTGAGGGTTATTTGGTGTATGATTGGCCAATTGTATGCTTGTGTAACTTTAATATCCTATAAATCTGTCTGTTGGTTAAAAAGCGAGGCTAAGCCTCACATTTCAGTAAGTTTATTAAAATTGTAGTGTAGCTGTGAATCTTATCCAAGCACTGAACCTCATGAGTGTCCATTGTGCCAGAAAGAATTCAGCCTCAATAAGTAAAAACCTCATAAGTGTCCATATTGTTGGAAAAGATTCAGTCAAGCTAACTGTATAAATTGAATATGTCTGCATATATATTTGAATATATAAATTAAGTTATCAATTGCTTGCTTAGTTATTTATAAGTTCATTTAATTGAATATAATTTCTAGTACTTACTTAATAGTATTAAGACTACATTTAAGGTCATTTATTATACTTTTACAATTTAATTTGTTTATAGTATAAGTACATATTGGCTGTTAAGTTATGGTGCTAGGTTAGACTATGTATGTTTAAATCCCTGATTTAAACAGAGCCAGTGTTCAGTCAGATAACTGAATTTATTAAATCTTATCCTTGTATAAAATACAAGCTGATGTGAGATCCCTGTCTACAGGTGGACTGGAACTTCTATCAACAAGTCATTCACCCCACCTGTCCCTTACAGCCCACAGTCTGTCATTAGGAAAAGAGGATCTAGGATTTACAACCCTAGCTAGAGATTTTAGTTGAATTAATTTGCAGACAGTAAATTTTTAATTTAGTTCAGTACAAGTCCCTGGTAGTCTCCTGTTATATCAATCCCAGCAGGTTTTTCCCACAGCGACTGCTGCATACTTTGATCCATCAATGGACACTGAGTTAACGGTGGATGCTAGTCCTGTTGGTTTAGGTGCTGTTTTAGCCCAACACAAACCTGGTCAACCAGATTCCAGAGTAGTAATTGCCTACGCCAGCCGTTCTCTCACAGATGTTGAGCAACGATACAGTCAGACAGAGAAGGAAGCTCTTGCTCTTGTATGGGGCTGTGAACACTTCAATGTGTATCTGCTTGGTGCACCCTTCACCACGATAGTCACTGATCACAAACCGCTGGAGACCCTCTTCAATAATCCAAAGTCAAACCACCAGCTCGCATTGAGAGATGGGCTCTTCGTCTGCAACCATACAACTTTACGGTGAAGTACAAGCCGGGTGCAGGCAATCCCGCTGATTACATCAGTCGACATCCTGCCAACAGTTTCACCATCACCAAGCATCAGCAAGTTGCCGAGGAATATGTACACTCTGTAACCTGTGATGCAGTCCCTAAGGCTCTCACTCTTGATAAAATCCGTACTGCAACCCTAGAGGACCCAACTCTGCAAGCAACAGTGGATGTATTGACTAAGAAAAAGTTTCCACGCATCCCCCCCTCAGGAGTTGACCAAGATGGATTCAAAGCACTTTAACGCATCCAGACAGAATTAAGTGTTACGCAACAACGCGACAACGTGCTGCGAGGTACTCGTATCGTCATTCCAGCTGTTCTCCAGCAACGTGCACTGAAGCTTGCACATCAAGGACACCAAGGTCTTGTTAGGACCAAACAGCTGCTACGAGAAAAGGTGTGGTTTCCTGGCATTGATCGTCAAGCAAAGGATATGCATGATGCCTGTGTCCCTTGCCAAGCTGCAGTGGATACTTCAAGACCAACACCTCTACAACCTTCACCACTACCTGCTGCACCATGGACGGAAGTATCGATGGACTTCTGCGGACCGCTACCAACTGGAGAGTACTTCATGGTAGTCATTGATGATCACTCACGTTATCCAGAAGTTGAAATCATCACTTCCACATCTGCAAAGGGTGTCACCCCGAAACTCGACATGATCTTTTCAAATTTTGCCGTTCCTGAAGTTGTCAAGACGGACAATGAACCGCCATTCAATGGACAAGACTTCGTCAACTTTGCTGAGCATATTGGGTTCAAACACCGCCGTGTGATGCCACTACATCCTCAAGCAAATGGAGAAGTCGAGAGATTCATGCAACCTCTCATGAAAGCGGTACGCTGTGCTCATGTCGAAGGACGATCCTGGAGACAAGCTATGTATGCTTTTCTCAGGAACTACCGTGCAACACCACATGGAACACTGGGGAAGTCGCCTGGCGAACTCTTATTTGGACGTCCTATGAGGATCACACTACCTGTCATGCCAGCCGAGGTAACGGATAAACGTCTCGCTCAGAAGGATGCACTAGCCAAGGGCAAAATGAAAATTGCTCATGATCAACGTGCAAAGGAACAATTCATAAAGGTTGGAGACACTGTTCTAGTTAAAAAGAAAAAAGAGGGAAAGCTAGATATGCCGTATGATACAAAACCATATAAAGTGATTAGTGTAAAAGGAACTGTGGTAACAGCGAGTAATAGAGGTCATAGTATAACACGAAATATGGCTTATTTCAAAGTGAGTCCAACTAGTGTAGAAAATGATGAAGTGCAAAGTCGTACAAACGATAAAAAAAAATGACTTATAACCCGACAAACAATTCATCAAGGGATATTCTTGCATTTAAGGACTCTCGTCCTAAACGTCATGTTAAACGCCCTACGTGATTTGATGATTAATTGTGTTCCTATGTAATGCAAAGTATTTACTGATCATGCTGAACTAAATTTAATATTGTTTGAATAATGCAGATCTCTCATTCAATATTTTGTAACTCTGTTGTACAGGTTCTTTCATTTTTGTTTAACATTGCATATGTATTTTTAACATTGAAATCCTGTGTAGTAAAGATTAAGTTGTTTAAATTCTTTGTGTGCTTAATTAATGTTAAATGTATGCAATATCTCTTGATATGGTAATAACTTACTTTGTGTCAATAACTTTGCTTTGTGCTACAAGCATGGTAGACCTCCTGTATTCATTCTTTTTAAAGAATAGGAGGGATGTCATGTTCACAGAAAACGGCACCATCCGTTTGTATGCGCTGCGGTTCAGACGCCAACAAGAGATGTAAACAAGAAATCATACAGGAAGCCCACCAGCTTGGAAGCTGCTAGTCATGTATCAGTTTAAGTATTAAAGTCAGTAACCAAGCAATGGCTTTATATCAACCCTACAACCAAGACTTCTTCAGTAACACACAACACCACACATTCCCATCCTGTTGGCGGTAGTGGACCATATACCCATCGTGTGAACCCTATATTCATCCTTTGGGCCGCAATCTACCCCGTATCCATTCTGTGGCAGTAGTTTTTTTTTTTTGAGTAAAGAGGAAGGAGAGGCATAGGTGAAGGGAAGTAAAAAGTGGGAAATACAGTGAGAGGTATGAAAGCAGGCGGGCTGTCCGTCTTGCTGACACCATGTGTGGGTGTTGGCAGCTAAGCTAAGCTGGCTCCCTCTTGTCAGGGAGCTGTGAGTGTGTGAGAGGTTCTTCACATGTGTTTCACCACATATGGATGTCTATAGATGAATACTGTGTAGCATTCCTATATACACACTCCGATGCTTCCACACATGATGTTCTGTTTAGGGCTCTATATTTTATTATTATTATTTATCGAGTTGTTCATACATACATATTATTTATCGAGTTGTTCATATATACACATATATACATACATATACTCACACATACACATATTCATATATATATATGAATATATATATATATATATATATATATATATATATATATATATATATATATATGTGTATATATATATATATATATATATATATATATATATATATGCAAACAAGCCTGAATGGTCCCCAGGACTATATACAACTGAAAACTCACACCCCAGAAGTGACTCGAACCCATACTCCCACAACTGGTATGTACAGGGACGCCTTAATCCGCTTGACCATCACGACCGGACATAAGGAAGTGATAGCCGAGGCTATATGAACCACTTCCCCGCCGGCACTTGGATGGTAATCTTGGGCATAGCATTTTTATCAAATCACCTCATTCTTTGGGGCACACGTGAGGAACACAAATGCAAACAAGCCTGAATGGTCCCCAGGACTATATACAACTGAAAACTCACACCCCAGAAGTGACTCGAACCCATACTCCCACAACTGGTATGTACAGGGACGCCTTAATCCCTGTACATACCATCGCCTTGTGGGAGTATGGGTTCGAGTCACTTCTGGGGTGTGAGTTTTCAGTTGTATATAGTCCTGGGGACCATTCAGGCTTGTTTGCATTTGTGTTCCTCACGTGTGCCCCAAAGAATGAGGTGATTTGATAAAAATGCTATGCCCAAGATTACCATCCAAGTGCCGGCGGGGAAGTGGTTCATATAGCCTCGGCTATCACTTCCTTATGTCCGGTCGTGATGGTCAAGCGGATTAAGGCGTCCCTGTACATACCAGTTGTGGGAGTATGGGTTCGAGTCACTTCTGGGGTGTGAGTTTTCAGTTGTATATAGTCCTGGGGACCATTCAGGCTTGTTTGCATTTGTGTTCCTCACGTGTGCCCCAAAGAATGAGGTGATTTGATAAAAATGCTATGCCCAAGATTACCATCCAAGTGCCGGCGGGGAAGTGGTTCATATAGCCTCGGCTATCACTTCCTTATGTCCGGTCGTGATGGTCAAGCGGATTAAGGCGTCCCTGTACATACCAGTTGTGGGAGTATGGGTTCGAGTCACTTCTGGGGTGTGAGTTTTCAGTTGTATATAGTCCTGGGGACCATTCAGGCTTGTTTGCATTTGTGTTCCTCACGTGTGCCCCAAAGAATGAGGTGATTTGATAAAAATGCTATGCCCAAGATTACCATCCAAGTGCCGGCGGGGAAGTGGTTCATATAGCCTCGGCTATCACTTCCTTATGTCCGGTCGTGATGGTCAAGCGGATTAAGGCGTCCCTGTACATACCAGTTGTGGGAGTATGGGTTCGAGTCACTTCTGGGGTGTGAGTTTTCAGTTATATATATATATATATATATTAGTATATTTTGGTAGCAGTCTTTCCTGTAGACATATATTATTAAATATGACCGAAAAAGTAAGATTAATAATTCTAACACGAATTTTCTCAATCTTTCGTACATTACGCTTCACTGTTGGAGGTAAATCAAAAATCACTTCTCCAAAATTCATTTTTATTTCTAGTCTGACGCGACACGGGCGCGTTTCGTAAAACTTATTACATTTTCAAAGACTTCACAAATACACAACTGATTAGAACGTATCTCTGATTTTATATCTACATTTGAGTGAGGTGGGAAGGGTGATGTGGCATTAACACAAGACAGAACAGGAGGGGATATTAATAGGGTATTAAAAGTATCAACACAAGACAGAACAGAAACAATGGGTATTGAATAGAAGTGTTTGTAGAAAGCCTATTGGTCCATATTTCTTGATGCTTCTATATTGGAGCGGAGTCTTGAGGTGGGTAGAATATAGTTGTGCAATAATTGGCTGTTGATTGCTGGTGTTGACTTCTTGATGTGTAGTGCCTCGCAAACGTTTAAGCCGCCTGCTATCGCTGTATCTATCGATGATTTCTGTGTTGTTTACTAGGATTTCTCTGGCGATGGTTTGGTTATGGGAAGAGATTATATGTTCCTTAATGGAGCCCTGTTGCTTATGCATCGTTAAACGCCTAGAAAGAGATGTTGTTGTCTTGCCTATATACTGGGTTTTTGGAGCTTACAGTCCCCAAGTGGGCATTTGAAGGCATAGACGACATTAGTCTCTTTTAAAGCGTTCTGTTTTGTGTCTGGAGAGTTTCTCATGAGTAGGCTGGCCGTTTTTCTGGTTTTATAGTAAATCGTCAGTTGTATCCTCTGATTTTTGTCTGTAGGGATAACGTTTCTATTAACAATATCTTTCAGGACCCTTTCCTCCGTTTTATGAGCTGTGGAAAAGAAGTTCCTGTAAAATAGTCTAATAGGGGGTATAGGTGTTGTGTTAGTTGTCTCTTCAGAGGTTGCATGGCTTTTCACTTTCCTTCTTATGATGTCTTCGATGAAACCATTGGAGAAGCCGTTATTGACTAGGACCTGCCTTACCCTACAGAGTTCTTCGTCGACTTGCTTCCATTCTGAGCTGTGGCTGAGAGCACGGTCGACGTATGCGTTAACAGCACTCCTCTTGTACCTGTCAGGGCAGTCGCTGTTGGCATTTAGGCACATTCCTATGTTTGTTTCCTTAGTGTAGACTGCAGTGTGGAAACCTCCGCCCTTTTCCATGACTGTTACATCTAGAAAAGGCAGCTTCCCATCCTTTTCTGTCTCGTAAGTGAAACGCAGCACGGAACTCTGCTCAAATGCCTCCTTCAGCTTCTGCAGATGTCTGACATCAGGTACCTGTGTAAAAATGTCGTCAACATACCTGCAGTATATGGCCGGTTTCAAGTTCATGTCGACTAAGACTTTTTGCTCGATGGTACCCATGTAGAAGTTTGCAAACAGGACACCTAGGGGAGAACCCATGGCGACCCCATCTACTTGCTTATACATGTGCCCATCCGGGCTCAAGAAGGGTGCCTCTTTAGTACAAGCTTGGAGTAGTTTCCTCAGAATACTTTCTGGCATGTCAAGAGGAGTACAGGCTGGATCACGATACACTCTGTCGGCTATCATTCCGATTGTCTCGTCCACAGGTACGTTGGTAAACAGCGATTCTACGTCCAACGAGGCTCTTATCCCTGTGTTCCGTGTGCCCCGCAGTAAGTCCACAAATTCCTTTGGAGACTTCAGGCTGAAGGCGCAAGGAACATAAGGAGTCAGCAGGCCGTTGAGTCGCTTTGCCAGTCTGTACGTGGGTGTGGGTATCTGGCTAATGATTGGCCGAAGTGGGTTTCCAGGCTTGTGCGTCTTGACATTTCCATACGCATATCCAGGTTTATATTCCCCAATGATCTTTGGCAGGTGGAGTCCGGATTTCTTGGCGTTTACAGTTTCGATCAGTTTGTTGACCTTTGCTTTTAATTCGGCTGTAGTGTCCTTCGTTACCCTTTGGAACTTAGTTTGGTCAGAGAGTATGATGTTCATTTTCGCCAGATATTCGTCTTTTTTAAGAATGACATATATTGGCGACTTGTCACCTCTCCTGACAACTATCTCCTTGTTCTCACGAAGGCTTTTAGCTGCCGCTTTAAGCTCGGGGGACAGTATGGTGCTTCTGTAGTTGCCTCGATTCTTTCCTCCTTCTGCAATAAGTTCTGCTTGTAAGGTATCTTTGGTAGTGACCTTCTTTTGTGTCTCGAGGTCGAATATGTCGTCCAACAGAATTTACAACTCTACTTTCCGGGCCATTTCAATCGGTCTGGACATAACATGACAGTTTATGCCCAGATTTAGGAGAGTGACTTGGTCCTCAGTGAGGTTAATTCCTGCAAGGTTCAGGAAGCCATCTCTTGGTCGTGGAATTGCCATAGGTCCTCCATATAATGTTGTTAGTTTCTTGATAATCCTTGTTTCAGTGCTGAGGTGATGTTGGTCTGTGAGGATGTCGAGGTGTTGTTCAATGCGGGTACGGATACTATGGTCGATGTTGCTATTTCTCCACTCGTTTGTAGCATGAAGTAGTTGCGTTTTGTTGTCTTTGATTTCATTCTCTGCCTTGTATATCTGATCACGAATCAGATCCTGGCGATATTTTATCGTGAAGGCTTGATTCCTTGCTGCTGGGTCGTGCACTTTAATATTAGTATATTTTGGTAGCAGTCTTTCCTGTAGACATATATTATTAAATATGACCGAAAAAGTAAGATTAATAATTCTAACACGAATTTTCTCAATCTTTCGTACATTACGCTTCACTGTTGGAGGTAAATCAAAAATCACTTCTCCAAAATTCATTTTTATTTCTAGTCTGACGCGACACGGGCGCGTTTCGTAAAACTTATTACATTTTCAAAGACTTCACAAATACACAACTGATTAGAACGTATCTCTGATTTTATATCTACATTTGAGTGAGGTGGGAAGGGTGATGTGGCATTAACACAAGACAGAACAGGAGGGGATATTAATAGGGTATTAAAAGTATCAACACAAGACAGAACAGAAACAATGGGTATTGAATAGAAGTGTTTGTAGAAAGCCAATTGGTCCATATTTCTTGATGCTTCTATATTGGAGCGGAGTCTTAAGGTGGGTAGAATATAGTTGTGCAATAATTGGCTGTTGATTGCTGGTGTTGACTTCTTGATGTGTAGTGCCTCGCAAACGTCAAGCCGCCTGCTATCGCTGTATCTATCGATGATTTCTGTGTTGTTTACTAGGATTTCTCTGGCGATGGTTTGGTTATGGGAAGAGATTATATGTTCCTTAATGGAGCCCTGTTGCTTATGCATCGTTAAACGCCTAGAAAGAGATGTTGTTGTCTTGCCTATATACTGGGTTTTTTGGAGCTTACAGTCCCCAAGTGGGCATTTGAAGGCATAGACGACATTAGTCTCTTTTAAAGCGTTCTGTTTTGTGTCTGGAGAGTTTCTCATGAGTAGGCTGGCCGTTTTTCTGGTTTTATAGTAAATCGTCTGTTGTATCCTCTGATTTTTGTCTGTAGGGATAACGTTTCTATTAACAATATCTTTCAGGACCCTTTCCTCCATTTTATGAGCTGTGGAAAAGAAGTTCCTGTAAAATAGTCTAATAGGGGGTATAGGTGTTGTGTTAGTTGTCTCCAAAGATCCACCTGCCAAAGATCATTGGGGAATATAAACCTGGATATGCGTATGGAAATGTCAAGACGCACAAGCCTGGAAACCCACTTCGGCCAATCATTAGCCAGATACCCACACCCACGTACAGACTGGCAAAGCGACTCAACGGCCTGCTGACTCCTTATGTTCCTTGCGCCTTCAGCCTGAAGTCTCCAAAGGAATTTGTGGACTTACTGCGGGGCACACGGAACACAGGGATAAGAGCCTCGTTGGACGTAGAATCGCTGTTTACCAACGTACCTGTGGACGAGACAATCGGAATGATAGCCGACAGAGTGTATCGTGATCCAGCCTGTACTCCTCTTGACATGCCAGAAAGTATTCTGAGGAAACTACTCCAAGCTTGTACTAAAGAGGCACCCTTCTTGAGCCCGGATGGGCACATGTATAAGCAAGTAGATGGGGTCGCCATGGGTTCTCCCCTAGGTGTCCTGTTTGCAAACTTCTACATGGGTACCATCGAGCAAAAAGTCTTAGTCGACATGAACTTGAAACCGGCCATATACTGCAGGTATGTTGACGACATTTTTACACAGGTACCTGATGTCAGACATCTGCAGAAGCTGAAGGAGGCATTTGAGCAGAGTTCCGTGCTGCGTTTCACTTACGAGACGGAAAAGGATGGGAAGCTGCCTTTTCTAGATGTAACAGTCATGGAAAAGGGCGGAGGTTTCCACACTGCAGTCTACACTAAGGAAACAAACATAGGAATGTGCCTAAATGCCAACAGCGACTGCCGTGACAGGTACAAGAGGAGTGCTGTTAACGCATACGTCGACCGTGCTCTCAGCCACAGCTCAGAATGGAAGCAAGTCGACGAAGAACTCTGTAGGGTAAGGCAGGTCCTAGTCAATAACGGCTTCTCCAATGGTTTCATCGAAGACATCATAAGAAGGAAAGTGAAAAGCCATGCAACCTCTGAAGAGACAACTAACACAACACCTATACCCCCTATTAGACTATTTTACAGGAACTTCTTTTCCACAGCTCATAAAACGGAGGAAAGGGTCCTGAAAGATATTGTTAATAGAAACGTTATCCCTACAGACAAAAATCAGAGGATACAACTGACGATTTACTATAAAACCAGAAAAACGGCCAGCCTACTCATGAGAAACTCTCCAGACACAAAACAGAACGCTTTAAAAGAGACTAATGTCGTCTATGCCTTCAAATGCCCACTTGGGGACTGTAAGCTCCAAAAAACCCAGTATATAGGCAAGACAACAACATCTCTTTCTAGGCGTTTAACGATGCATAAGCAACAGGGCTCCATTAAGGAACATATAATCTCTTCCCATAACCAAACCATCGCCAGAGAAATCCTAGTAAACAACACAGAAATCATCGATAGATACAGCGATAGCAGGCGGCTTGACGTTTGCGAGGCACTACACATCAAGAAGTCAACACCAGCAATCAACAGCCAATTATTGCACAACTATATTCTACCCACCTCAAGACTCCGCTCCAATATAGAAGCATCAAGAAATATGGACCAATAGGCTTTCTACAAACACTTCTATTCAATACCCATTGTTTCTGTTCTGTCTTGTGTTGATACTTTTAATACCCTATTAATATCCCCTCCTGTTCTGTCTTGTGTTAATGCCACATCACCCTTCCCACCTCACTCAAATGTAGATATAAAATCAGAGATACGTTCTAATCAGTTGTGTATTTGTGAAGTCTTTGAAAATGTAATAAGTTTTACGAAACGCGCCCGTGTCGCGTCAGACTAGAAATAAAAATGAATTTTGGAGAAGTGATTTTTGATTTACCTCCAACAGTGAAGCGTAATGTACGAAAGATTGAGAAAGTTCGTGTTAGAATTATTAATCTTACTTTTTCGGTCATATTTAATAATATATATATATATATATATATATATATATATATATATATATATATATATATATATATATATATATATATATATATATATAGTAGGTAGTAGGCATCCTTCAGTCTCGGGAGACTATGGAGTTGCGCCCTAGTTGTCAATCCTGGTGCAGCGTCTGGTGTGACTGATGAGGCCAATCCGAGAGTGGCAGTCCATCCCACACCGAGCACAAACGAAGTCCGATTCTGGTCTGTCTTCCTGGTTACCGGCTTTCCTTCTCTGTCTCTTTATATATATATATAAATATACATATATATATATATATATATATATATATATATATATATATATATATATATATATATATATATATATATATGCATATATATATATATATATATATATATATATATATATATATATATATATATATATATATATATATATGCATATATATATATATATATATATATATATATATATATATATATATATATATATATATATATATATATATATATATATATATATATACATATTTACATATATATCCAAACATACACATATACACACACACACATGCATACATACACACCTACATACTCAGTTTTCAAATTCTGGGGGAAGGATATCTGGTCAGTATCTCATCTGGGAATTATATGCTGTGGGGCGGGGTTTTCATCTAGAGAATAGAGTCTCTTGAACACCAGCTGTGGGAGCGGGGCGTCTCATCCTGGCAGCTGTTTTTTTTTTTTTTTTTTTTTTTTTCTTTTTTCTACCACAGACGTGGCCACACATTTACAATGCTAACCAGCATATATACATTTTCTTCTGTCCTCCATGGACAGGGTTTTAGAAGTGTTAAACATATAGTTCAAGGGTTTATTGAACACTCAACCACAGAAGGTGATTCGGTGCTTTTAAAATGCTAAGCTAACCTACATACGTAAATACATAGATACACAGATTTACGTATGCCCTACATAAAGTGTTAGATGTGTCTTTTACATAGTGTCATTACTGTACATTCACAAAGGTGAAATGTAATTCTGATCAGCTTCCATATATACTTTATACCCATACATATACATACACACACACACATATACATACATATATACACACACATGCATTCACATACATTTGTCTCATTTACTCTGACAGGGTGAGATAGCTGATAAAGAAACTAGTGTGCAATTAAGCACTTAATCACTGAAGGTGATGAAGGTGCTTTTACAAGCTCAGGTTATATAGTTACATCATATATATACATTGTATGATTTATATATTAAATGGTCAATCTTGGATACAAGTCCAATATATCATCAAGTGTTCCAGTACTCATATAGTAATTACAGAGTTCAGCATACCTTATCCCAGGAGGGCGAAAGTCAGTCAGTATGGGACATTCTACAATATAATGTTCAAGAGAGTGCATGTTTTCTCTTTCACTAAGTTGACACATTGTGTACTCGACATTTGGGGTTTGAGAAAGCTGCCAGATACGTCTATATCCCAGGCGTATTCTGGCCACTATAACATCACATTGCCGGGTTCTTGTTCTATTAGTCCCATATGAGAATGTCTCCTCACGATATCTATCATAATATTAAATGCTACAACTTTCAGGTCTTTGAGAATTTGTTAGGTCGGTGTCGGAAAATCCGACAACATTTAATTACTAATATCATACAGGCAGATAATATTGCTGTGTTGTATAAGCAAGTTAACCCATAGAAAATGTAACTTGTAGTGGAATTTCCATCTATAGAAAATGGGATATCATTACCACATACTATTATAAATTCACCACCTATTATGGTGGGAATTATTCTTAAATACATTAGTCTTTGGACTTTACCATCATAAAAGCATCTCATATAAATTAACTTAATTATCAGAATTAAAATAAGAGTAAATGTGACCCTTCTATCACTTACTGTCATCTGGACAATGTAGGCCAGTAGCGTCAGTGAGGGGGGAGTGGTCAGCCATTGTTATTGTTAAGACCACAGAGTCGTGGAGCAAATTCGGCTCCTATAAATTCTCTTGGACGAAGTGTTATGGAAGATCAGAGTAGTGATCTGCCATCATCAACACGCTGTCATCAATCTCAACGGAAGTGTCTTTCCGAAACCCGTTTATCTAATCATTTTTGGCCATTAATGTCAGTGGATAGGGCGTACCGGTTAGAACACGAATGATCGACTCAAACAAGGTAATTAAGCCTAGGTCTTTATGGTTCCATGTACAGTGTTTTCTCTGATATAGCTGTCATATATTAGGATTCTGGCTTTACAGCTAGCGCCCTTTTGACAGGTCAAGACGAGGAAGCATGCTTTGTGCATCAGTTACCAGGGTGATGGAAGCTACCTCAAAGAGGATAATTTGGTGTCTACATCCTGGTTATACCTGGTGGACTAAGGCCTGCTGTACAATAAGAGAAGGAACCTCTTCAATGTACACTAATGTGTAGTTAATACTGTAGTTTGATTGGCTGCATATATAAATTTAATATAAACCCCCCCCCCTAATGTGTAGAGGATCGATTTGTGAGATTATTGCCGAAATACAGTCCACTCATCATCATACAAATTGCTATCGAAGTATACAAATTAACGTAAATATAAATTCTATATAAATTCATATAAATTAAATAAATATAAATCTCACAGGTCCGTTCCCACAGTCGGTGAGATTTTCATTAGATATTTGTTTAGGTATTCTCTTTGTCACTGCTAATGAAACCCCCATATCAATTTCTACCACTGGTTTTCTGCAGGCTGACTTAGCAAGCATATCAACAGTGTCATGCCTTGAGATGCCAACATGTGATGGTATCCATAGGAATTTAATCTCAAATCTGTTTTCTTTGGCAGCTAAAACATTCATTAAAAAATCACTGACTATTTTCTGGGTGTCACTGCTATGTGCGTTCAATGCTAGGAGTGCACTCTGCGAGTCACAGTATATAAGTCCACTGCCTTTGTCTTTTAAAAATTCAGTGGCAAGGTATATGCCTGCAAGTTCGGTTTGAGTTGTACTTGCCCAGTCATTGACGCGCTTCATTGCTGTATGTACGAGAGAAGATTGTTCAAATATGTTACATGCACATCCGGTACATCGTCCACCTTCTTCTACTGAGCCGTCGGTATAGCACTGATAAACATCGTTACCCATACTCTGAGGACTTTCAGTGATGCTTTTCAGTGTTAACTGTTTTAATAATGTGGTGTGGCAGCAGTGGAACATATACCTATCCTCTGGGCGGTAGTGGACCCCATACCTATCCTTTGGGTGATAGTGAACCCCATACCCATCCTGTTGGTGATAGTGAACCCCCATACCCATCCTGTTGGTGATAGTGAACCGCATACTTATCCAGTTGGGGGGAGGTGGTAGTGAGCCCTATACCCATCCAGTAGCGGGTAAAGTGAGCCCCATACCCGTCCAGAGGGCGGTAGTGAACCCCAAAACCATTCTGTTAATGGTAGTTGTCCCCATACCTATCCTGTATGCAGTAATGATCTACCATTAATGCAATATGATTTAGAAAGTACTGTCCATTACTACTGTATTGTTACTGTAATATTCCCCATATAAATGCAATATGGGGTCCATGGACCCCATACCCATCCTACATGTGGGATAGTAGACCCCATACTCATCTTGTGGATAGTAGTGGACCCTACACCCATCTTGGGGATGGTAGGAGACCCCATACACATCCTGTGGGCGGTAGTGGACCATATACCCATCCAATACGTAGTAGTGTACTCCATATGTATCCTGTGGGCGGTAGTAGACCCCAGTGCCCATCCTGTGGGGGGTAATGGATCCCATACACATCGTGTTGGCGGTAGTGAACCCAAAACCCACTCTGTGGGCGGTAATGGACCACAAACCCATCCTGTGGGCATTACTAGCCCAAATACCAATCATGTGCGCTGTTGTGGACTCCATACCAAACCTGTGGGCGGTAGCGTAGTGTACATCTCATTTTCGTTTTCTATATTACATAATGTTCGATACATTTTCTTCGATTTGTATGGAGCATAACTTATTGTATATATCATAATTTAGCGCCAATTGAAAGATTTACAGATATTTCATTGAATAATTATTATAATTTACTGAGAACTACCATGATTTCTCAAAACTATAATACGAGCCTTAAATGGGAAGTATGGGATCAAACCGACTATTATGCTGTCCACGGCGGTGGGACTGGTACTATGTGACGTTCAATGGTACGTGAGGAAGGGTTTTTTTTATTATTATTATTTTCTACCACAAACGTGACCACAAATTTACAATGCTAACCAGCATATATACATTTTCTTCTGTCCTCCATGGACAAGGTTAGAGAAGTGTTAAACATATAGTTCAAGGGTTTATTGAACACTCAACCACAGAAGGTGATTCGGTGCTTTTAAAATGCTAAGTTAACCTACATACGTAAATACATAGATACTCAGATTTACGTATGCCCTACATAAAGTGTTTGATGTGTCTTTTACATAGTGTCATTAATGTGCATTCACAAAGGTGAAATGTAATTCTGATCAGCTTCCATATATACTTTATACTCATACATATACATACACACACACATATACATACATATATACGCACACATATGCATTCACATACATTTGTCTCATTTACTCTGACAGGGTGAGATAGCTGATAAAGAAACTAGTGTGTAATTAAGCACTTAATCACTGAAGGTGATGAAGGTGCTTTTAGAAGCTCAGGTTATATAGTTACATCATATATATACATTGTATAATTGATACATTACATGGTCAATCTAGGGTACAAGTCCAATATATCATCAAGTGTTCCAGTACTCATATAGTAATTACTCAGTTCAGCATACCTTAGCCCAGGAGGGCGAAAGTCAGTCAGTATGGGACATTTTACAATATAATGTTCAAGAGAGTGCATGTTTTCTCTTTCACAAAGTTGACACATTGTGTACTCGACATTTGGGGTTTGAGAAAGCTGCCAGATACGTCTATATCCCAGGCGTATTCTGGCCACTATAACATCACATTGCCGGGTTCTTGTTCTATTAGTCCCATATGTGAATGTCTCCTCACGATATCTATCATAATATTTAATGCTACAACTTTCAGGTCTTTGTGAATTTGTTAGGTCGGTGAGATCTTCATTAGATATTTGTTTAAGTATTCTCTTTGTCACTGCTAATGAAACACCTATATCAATTTCTACCACTAGTTTTCTGCAGGCTGTCTTTGCAAGCATATCAACAGTGTCATGCCTTGAGATGCCAACATGTGATAGCATCCATAGGAATTTAATCTCAAATCTGTTTTCTTCAGCAGCTAAAACATTCATTCGAATATCACTGACTATTTTCTGGGTGTCACTACTATGTGCGTTCAATGCCAGGAGTGCACTCTGTGAGTCACAATATATAAGTCCACTGCCTTCGTCTTTTAAAAATTCAATGGCAAGATATATGCCTGCAAGTTCGGTTTGACTTGTACTTGCCCAGTCATTGACGCGCTTCATTGCTGTATGTACGAGAGAAGATTGTTCAAATATGTTACATGCACATTTGGTACATCGTCCACCTTCTTCTACAGTGCCGTCGGTATAGCATTGATATACATCGTTACCCATACTCTGAGTACTTTCAGGGATGCTTTTCAGTGTTAACTGTTTTAATAATGTAGTGTGTACACTATCTTTCTTGGGCGCATTTACAAAATCAACTGATAGATCCCAGTTATCCCATGGAGTAATTGGTTGATTAATCATTAGTTGAGTTGGGTACATATTTAATATTTTGATGGAGTTGGCTACCTTGTAGAACCAATATACATAATCAGATTTCGTTTTTCTTCTATAGACCTCAGGTGAGTGCAGCATATTAGAAAGTTTAGCTTGAAACTTCATGTGTTGCCGAGATCTACTCAATGCCTTCACGCCGAAAACTGTGCTAATAGACAAAATTCTCTCACTTATGGTAGGTAATTTTAACTCTGCTCTCATATTAACTATTCTCGTGGACTTTGGAGCCCCAAGGATGAGACGCATAGCTTCATTTTGCAAGGTTTCAAGAGATTTCAGTTCTTTGTCAGTATACAGTGTGAGATGTAGTGCATTGTAGTCAATCACAGAGCGCATAAATGATACATATAACATTCTAGCAAGTCTCACGTTAAGTCCATGATTGACACCAACAAGGACCCGCAAGGGCTTTAATCTCTCCCACAGTCTCCTCTTGAGAGAAGAAAGGTACCCAGGGTCGTTAATGGGGACACCAAGGTATCTGTAAGACTCGCAGTTCTCAAGTGCTCGCACATCTATATGATAATTGGCTGGTGGAATACCACATGGAATGAGGGCACGAGTTTTCTGTTCAGAGATAAGGAGGCCACATTCCTCAGCTCTAGTAGCAAAAGCGTCGAGCAGAACTTGCATTCTAGGCTCGGAGGCAGCCTGTAAACATATATCATCAGCATAACAAATGACAGTGTCTTCATTATTAGTTGGAAGATCTTTAATAAGTTTATGCATCAGAACGTTGAACAACAAGGGGCTGAGGACCCCTCCTTGTGGAGTTCCCAGTTCATAGTGTTTGCTCTCTGTGCTTTTAACACCATTAAACAAAACATTTGTTGTTCGATTAGACAAATAGCCATTTATCCATTTCGGAAATTTTCCTTGTATTCCCAGCTCGGCAAGCTGTTCCAGTATGATTTTTCTGTTTGCTGTATTAAAAGCTGCTGCTAGGTCGATGAATACTGTTTGAGGGGGAAGCTTCAATATGTGCGAAGTACTCAGCAAAAGAGTGTTGTGTACTGAGCCCAGGCATAAATCCAAACAGTTGGGGTGACAGGTGCCCCTGTATACGATACATGAGTCGGTTAAGAACAATACGTTCAAGCACTTTGCAAACACACGATGTTAGAGATCTGGGTCTATAATTATCTGAGTGTGATTTGGGGATGGGAACAATGACACTCTTTGTCCAAGCTCCAAGGTAATACTCCTCCACGTAAACTCATTCTGTACAACACTAATAGTGGATTACCTGGTACGTGTGAGACTAATCTCAGTAGACTGTAAGTAATACCATCCTCTCCAGGAGCAGTTGATTTTCCCATCTTTAGTGCATGATTTAATTCCCATTCAGTTACATCATTAAGGTCCGACACGTCGCTAGCTGTTCAGGCAAGATTGATGGTTCGTTGTCTGTTGGGGCGTGTGTCATCAAGTTTGTGCTGTATGTTAATTGGGAGTGAGTCGTAGCTCGATGTTAGTGCCCATTGATCAAGGAGGATGTTTGCTTGTTCTAGTGGGCTGTGGTGCAGCGGTTTGGTTGGGCTCCTTCTAGAGATTTTTCGTATCTTTTCCCAAACTTCAACAAGTGTTGTTTGCTCATTTATACTTTGTAGGAACTCTTCCCAATGTTTATTACGTATAACGTTGCTCATGTCTCTCACCTCTCTATTTGCAACTAGAAATGCATGCAAGTCACCTTGTGCTTTGGTTCGTTTGTACGCATCTCCAAGTTGCTTTACTCGTTCATGTTCTTTAACAAATACGGGGTCAAGGGGCATTTTTGGATATTAAGAAATTCATATAAAAAAATGTCTAAGGTAGATTTTTTTTATTCAGTACATGTAGTTTTATATTGTTGTTAATAAGAACGCAGGTTGTTAATGTTTTTTTCACCACTCAGCATCTTAATTCAGTGTTCAGCTCCATGGTCAGTAATTCATAGTCATACCTATGTCTGGCCTCACTTAATCTGTTGAGTATAGTCACCGATATCTGGCTCCTTAACATAAACTATTAGTGCAGAGATCATATTATGGATAATAATATCTTTATGGAAAAACTGGTTATATTTATAGGAGATTAATATGAATGAGGTTACACAGCATTTTTCCTTGGCACCAAATGTTAGGGGCTGCACCAAATGCAGCCACACAAATGTTAGACGTAGAAGAAAATGGTTTAAGGGGTATCTGTATACAAGTAAGAACCAGCAAGAACATTGACAAATTAAAGGAATCAAAATTCCAGGTGTGGATAGAATTCAATCTAAAATATTAAAGAAACTATTCCACAGAAACTGCTCGTTAGATTTAATCCCCGACTTATTTTCCCCGAATTTACGTAACGTATAAATTATTAGGCATGTGATCAAATTGATAGATAACTACACCAGTTTAAATTGATACTAAATACTCAACTTATCATAGCAACAAATTAACTGAATTACTCAGACACTCAAAACTAAACTTATTGATATATTGTTGCTTTACAACAATATAGCAACTTATATTGTTGCTTTATTAGTGTGGAATTCCTTAAGTAATTTGCTGCTGGGAAAGGTCACTCGGAGGTCAAAGTAGCTGTTCTTGAACACCTACCAAGAGTTACACATTTAAATTTATAGTAAATTGATTAATGGATATATCACAGAGAAATCACTGGTTAGTATCGGTGTATGCCTCAAATCTCGCTTTCAATTATATAGCTTAGCCTATTGTAGGCAACCAGCAGTCTCGGGCGACTATGGAGTCGCGCTCTGGTTGTCGAGGCTGAAGTGTTCTCTCCAGAGTGCAAAGCCAGGGTAGGTCGATATGAAGGATTTAAAAACATTAAATCCTTGATTTAAATAACTTGATCCTAGCCTAATGATCAAGTTAATGCATATTTATTCAAGAATTTGATTCGCTACAGATAGTATTCCAGTTATTTATATCAGTAAAAATCACTATTAAAGACTGATTTACTTAAATGCTTTGGGGTGAGAACCCCACAGTTTAAGCAGGATCTGGAAGGAACAAGTAAATGACTTAGGTACATAAATTGACGTCAATTAACAATATTGTAAATCATCACTATACATGGTATAAGTGCCCGGGTGCTCAGGGCAACGTCTTTTGTCGACACTATGTACTCGGGTGGATGATTGAGTGCAATATTTTGGTGTTGCTGGCTTCCATATGTGGTGTGAACTCGGCTGGAACCAGTAACAATACTGTCAATATATACAGCGCCTCTAGCACTTATTGTTCAGTCTATATTGTCTCTGGAAATGGACAAAGATTCTGTAACGAATAAAGTAAATAATACCTGGAAGTAAAGACACACCATAATAAAAATACTGGGAGCCGTGCTGGCGTGGTGCGTCTTGCTGCAGGTGGTAGGAGTACATATATGGCGTCTCCCTCCGACCTTGAGAGTAGGATGGGAGACGGGACAACTAATTCACTTAATTTAATTAGTGGTTATTCACTAGTATATTATGAATATGTAAGTGGCTACTATGAAATAGGTTGGGAGGTACATGAGCTCATCACTGCCGATTGGGTCATCAGTAGTTTTGGTAAGTCTTTACTCGTCTAGTTGTGCTTGCAGGGGTTGTGCTTCGGCTCTTTGGGCCCGCCTCTTGCTCGTCGTTCTACTGGTGTACACATTCCTGAGCATCTCGTGCTCTTTCTTCGCTAAGTTTCATCTTGTCGGGTGTCAGCCGCCACCACATCACTGCCTCCAACATTCCCTTTCCTTACAACTCTGCCACTGGCCAAGTTCTTTCTAATGTCTCTGTGCTCTTTAGGGCACTCGGCTTCCACCTCTTAACACTTATGAGTGTACCAACCATGTAGCGTCATCCATTTTTTTTTCTACCCTGTCCGTTCCCTTGATGACTTGTGGGTGGTGGTTTTGTGTTCTCGCGGCAATCTTGTCTTGCATACAAGACTGTGGTACTTCTGTATAGTATTCCCTCACTCTTGTGTTCACAAACTGTGGTCATAGGCTTTGTTTTCTTTATTTTCTAATTGGCAATAACTTTTTGTCTAGCGACCTTGCCCTGTATGCTCTTCCGGCAGTCTAGTCTACTGTGCTCGGTTTCCTTTTCCGTATTACGACTGTTTTAGGTGGGGTGCAAATTTGTTTCCAGAATTGAAAAAAATGAATACACATTGATCGTCTTATTCTCCGGCAAATGTAATAGGGGAGGACTCACCTTCCTCAGGTTCGTTTCAGAGTGCCCTTGGGTACCTCGGATTCGTCTTTTCGGAAGTTTTCTTCCTCTCGGCTTCCCTTGCGGAGGTTCGGGTGGCCTTTGGTGTGTACCTCCTGCGAGACCCGGTTTACGCCTCTGTGTTGGATCCGGTTTATTTGAGTTCGGCTTCTCTTCCACTGATAGGGTGTGTTTCGAGGTTCCGGTGTCTTTCTGGCTGGCAGTTTGCCTTGTAGACTGGATGGTGTGGGCTCCCTGCTGGTCTGCTTGCCTGCTAGCAGGGGTTCTGGTTCTTTCCCAACTTGCCAGGTTTAGGGTTTCTGGTAACTTGGTGGAAGTCCAGCGGGTTCCGTCCCAGGTTCGGACTTGGCTGGGCCTAGTGTGGGGATTCTTGGACTGCGTTCATTTCTCTCCCTTCTGCAGCTCTGCTCCGTTTGCAGTCCTGCCTTCAGGTGTTTTCTGTGGGGGAGCCCCGTCAGCTCCCTGGAACTATTGGACTAATATTAGTACGCGGCTTCAGTCATAGTTTGTGGTGAGTTGTCATGTCTACCGGGGACCACTAGCCTGAACATTGTCCCTCTCACGGAAGCGAAGGGAGCTTATGAAATGACATGAGAAGGAGTGGCTTACGAAACTCACATGTATGAAAGTATTCCTGTCTGTCATCGACCGGGGTTGAGCGTCCAGAAAGATAGGCACTTCAAAACAGACCACACCTAGTAGAAATAATGCACCTGAGATCGAATAGATGCGAGAAACTCCCCCCCACCCCCACCCAAAAATAAAAGTTAACAAGCAACACGTCATCACACCGCTCGTTCGCGCCGACCCATCCCCTCTCCACCCAGGAGTGGGAGAGGGGGTACCAGCCCACCGGCCTGTCGGTGTGACGGCTGAAGCTACACGGGGTGAACGTCTGCTCTGGCATTGATTACCTGATTGGCTTCATCCTGCTGGTGTTACTTCTGTGTGTTTGCCGTGGCCAGGAGTTTGTACTGCATGTGCTTAGGGCTCTCTTCCCTAAGCACCCTGTGAGTACACTCCTCGGGGTTTAGATTTCACTTTTCTGAGTCCTTCGGGTCCCATTCCTGTACGGACAGTGACTGCTTGGTTTCCTATCTCGCCCTTGGGGTCAGCTTAGGTCCCAGTATTTTTGTTTGACCTTGGGAAGGGAGTGGTTGATTGCTGGTTGGGGGCGTGCTGGGCGGCCCAGTTTGCATAATCGCGAGCTTCCGTGCCTCTTTCTGGTCCCCTGGGTCGTGGCGCTTTCCTGGAATTCTCTCTCATTCTTTTAGTTTGCTTTATTGCCTGACCAATCACTTGGGGGGACGGTAGAGCGACGGTCTAGCTTCATGCAGGTCGGCGTTCAATCCCCGACCGTCTTAATAATTGGGCACCATTCCTTTACCCCTGTCCCATCCCAAATCCTTAACCTGACCCCTTCCCTGTGCTATATAGTCGTAACGACTTGGCGCTTTCTCCTGATAGTTCCCTTCCCTCTCCTTGCTTTATTGCCCATTGGGAGGCTGCCGTGATCTTTATTAGGTGCTTCCTCGGTTCAGTAGGGCGGTCCACCTCTGGGCCACTGGGGTTGCTCACCTCACAGGGAGCCAGTTTGCCCAGATAAATTATGGGGATACAACCGGCTTTAGCAGTCCAGCGCCTAGGCTTCCTGTAGGAACACACCCCCTGCGGGTCCCAGAAAACCACGTCGTAAAAAATGGTATTTAATGACGACAAGCTCCTGCTCCAGCACTACGAAAAAAATTTAAATATAAAAACAGAAGCCATGTACAAAACGCAGTCAAATCAAACAATGAACGAAAAAGCACTGTAAAGGATTTGGGTGTACTCATGTCTTCCGACATGAGTACACCCCTTTAAAGAACACAATAAAATACCACTCACAACTGCAAGAAAAATGACAGGTTGAATAACAAGAACTTTTCAAATTAGAGATACTAACCTGCTACGGCTTCGGTTAGGAGCCCAGGCAGCTCGTGCATTGCATGCTAGGTTTATGTTGCTGCAACGCGCTTGCTTGGTTGCCTGCTCCTATGCTCCAGGGCTGCCACATTTTGGTTATAGGTACTCGGACTTTAGGGCATTGGTTGCTTCGACCTTGGTTCCGTCCACGCTCCCTTCGTCTTCCCCTTGTTGGTGTGGTTCACCGTTCTCCCCCTCCCCCCCCCCCCCGATTCCGGCTCCCAAACGTCTGAGGGTTTCAGGGTGGGATCAGGGTTTATTTGGGGATGAGGCTCTGGGGGTTACCACATTCATTGTGGGAACAGAGGGATTCGGGCCGGTTACCCCTGTCGACTCTTTTGGGTCTTTTTAACAGGTTCTTCTTCTTGAGGCTTTTCCCTTGGACTAGCCTTTTTCACCAAGGATGGAAGGCATTGAGGACGACTCTGCCCCAGATCCTAGCTCGGGGGATTCTGGGATGAGGGACCGTAGTACCGTACCGTATAGTACTGTATCATCCTTTGCAGATGATACTCGGGTTTTTATGAGAGTAGAGAACATAGAGGACACAGCAAACCTCCAGTCGGATGTAAATCAGGTCTCAGTGGGATACAGAAAATATGGTATTTAAGGATGATAAGTTCCTGCTCCTGCACTACGGAAAAAAAATTAAAATAAAAAAAACAGAAGCCATGTACAAAACGCAGTCAAATCATAACAGAACGAAAAAGCAATGTAAAGGATTTGGGTGTACTCATGTCGGAAGACCTTACCTTTATATTACACAATAAAATACTAGTCACAACTGCAAGAAAAATGACAGGTTGGATAAAAAGAACTTTTCAAACTAGAGATGCTGTACAAATGATGCTTTTCAAGACGTTTGGCTCTCTAGAGTGGAATAGTGTTGCACAGTGACAGGCTCTTTCGTAGTTGGAGAAATTGCAGACCTGGAGAGCGTGCAGAGATCCTTTACTGCTAGAATCCACTCAGTAAAGCATTTAATCTATTGAAACCGACTAAAATGCCTAAATCTATATTCTCTTTAGAAGAGGTGGGAGAGATACACAATAATTTACATGGGAAAAAAACTAGAGAGGCTGGTCCCAAACCTGCACACAAAAATAACACCACTTGAGACTAGAAATTATGGCAGAATGTGCAGAACACCCCCATTGAAAAGCACAGGTGCAATAGGTACTCTGAGAGAGAACTCTATCAACATCAAAGGCCTAAAACTGTTCAACACGCTTCCACTACTCATAAGGGACATAACTGGCCGACCCCTCACAATGTTCAAGAGAGAACTTTATAAACACCTCCAAAGAATACCTGATCAACCAGGCTGTGACACATACGTCAGGTTGCGAGCAGCCGCGTTTAACAGCCTGGTTGACCAATCTAGCAACGAGGAGGACCGGGCCTTGGGGACGCTAAGCCCCAAAATCATCTCAAGGTAACCTCAAGAGGGGAAGAGAGCCTGGGGCGCTTGGGACCCTTTCGACCCTGCCTGGGTTTTGGTACCTTCCGGACTGGGTCTGTTGTTGCAAGGTTCTGGGTCTTCGTACTTCCCCTTTCCTTGTACACGTTTGATATGAGGTCCGCCCCCCCCCCCCCCAAGCTTCCCCCCCCCCGGTTCGTTTCTGTGTTCCCATGGGTTCTGCAGCTACATCCTTACAGAGGTTTTCGACCTCTCGAATTTCCCTTGCAGAGGTTCGGGAGGCCCTAGGTAAATACCTCTAGCTTCTCAGTGTTTGACCCCGGTCTTTCTTGAGCTCGGGTCTTCTTTGCCATATTGGATACGTTACAAGGTGCCGGTATCATCCTGGCTTGCACTTTGCTCTTTCTTTTCACTGGGGGCATTGCATTCCTTCTGTTATTCCCGCACGCTGAATGCCGTGACTGTGGATTCTTCAGGCTGCTTCTGCTAGTTATCGCCCTCTGTCGGCTATGTTGGTTGTCCGGAGTGCGCGTTCTTGTGCTTCCTGGAAAATCGAGGCCGAGGTGGGCCTTTGGTGCCAGGTTCTGAGCCGGCGTTTGCTCTGGAACCGTCTTCGTCTGGTCGGTGCAGTGTTCGCACTGCACACAAGTCTGGTTCTCTGAGAGGTCACTGGCCCTTTCGCGGATCGCCTCATAGACAAGGCGTTAGGGAGGTCTACTGGCTCTGTTTGCCCACACTTGGTCCCACAATTCGTGGGCATTTTGGATAGTATTTCAGCCTGCAGTGGTGTTGGGCAGCTCCTCCTCCCAGGGGGTTCGGGGCTGGTGGGGCAGGTTTCTTCCCTTTTACTTCGTCGGGTCATCCTGGAGTGGGTGCGCTTGGATGGGCTCGAAATGACCTCACCCCTCAGGTGGGTTTCCCGCCTGTTTCCAGTGCCGAAACGAGACTGTGCGGATCTAACTTTCGTTCTGGACCTGTTCCTGTCTGAACCCCTGGATTCCTTCCCCCTCCTTTCGGATGACCACTCTATCACCAGGTCCGGCTTCTCTTGGGGCCAGGTTCTTGGATGGTGTCTCAGGACCTCCAGGACACGTATTTGCACTTACCTAATCATCTGGGGGTACAAGGAGTGGTTAATGTTTGTGGTGTGGCGTAAAGCTTACCACTTTCGTTGCCTTCCTTTCAGGCTGAATCTGGCACCTAGTGTTTTCACGCACTTTACTTGGATCGTGGTGGCCATCTGTGTCTTCTATATGTTCGGGTCTTGGCCTATCTTGACAACTGGTTGGTCTGGGCTCACAGCCAGTCCGCGTGTCTGTTCTCCAGGGGTTGGGTTCTTCTCAGCTCTATGGGTTCCTGGTGAACTGGAGGAAGTCCCATCTAGTTCCATCTCGGGTTCTAACTTAGCTGGGCCTTGTCTGGGAGTCCCGGACTACGTCCTTGTCAATTCCTCAGGCAGTGTCGCTCCGCTGTTGTCTGTTTTTGAGGAAGGGTCCCGGGTCACCCGGCGGTTGCTTGAGCAGCTGTGCGAAAATCTGAACTTTGCTGTGATCATTTATCCGCTGGGTCGGGTTTGGTTGCTGTGTCTGTTCTGGTTCCATCAGGGCAGTCTCTTCTCGCCTCTGTTCGGTCTTGGGTTGCATTATTTCTACCAGGTAGGGTCTGTTTTGAAGCTCCTACCTTGTTGGGTGCTCAACCCCAGTTGATGAGGTTTCCCTCTTGGGGTTTTTCGAGGTTCAGTGTCATGGTGCCTTCCTCTTCCCTGGAGTGGCCTCTTTGCGTCGCTGTGGTCTCGGTGTCTCCCACTGTACATGACCACGTTCTCCGACTGCAAGGCCCTCACAGTAGTTGCTAGTCGACAGGACTGGTCAAGGTAGGCGTTCCTATATCTCCTTCCACCGGTCCAGCTGTTGCTCTGGGTTCTGGCTCGGCTGGATTCCTATCAGGAAGAATAATTCTCCTGGCTCCACGGTGGGCAGCCCCGCCTTGGTTTATGGCACTGTTTGTTTGGTGTCTGAACCTGGGCGTTTTTCCTCGGCTCCGCCTCCTTCAGCAGATCAGGCCGGTAAGGTACCTTGCTGGTAAGCCTTCCTGCTCTGCACTAAGCGTCTGGCATTTCTGATGCGTGTGTATCACCATTTGTATGTGTGGTTCAGGTTGCTTCTTTGCTGGTGTCCCACTTGAAGTCTTCCTCTCAGCAACAGTATGGAGTTTCCTTGCAGTCTTTTCCTTTTTCTTCGTTGGTTTTCATAGACTTCAGACCTAATTGTTTTGTCTTTTATATCTGGGATTTTTCTGGATCGGCATCTTATGCCTAATACGGCATTTTGCAAGCTCTTTCTCGTGCATTTTTCACCTCAGGCCTGTCCATGTGCTGCCTGAACCTTCTTTGGTCTTTGGACTGGGTTCTTTCCTTCCTTTATTCTCCTCGCTCTGTGGTGGCCCCTTTGGTTCGTGGTTGCTTTTGGAAGGCCTTTTTGTTGTTAGCCTTGGCCTCCGGGGATCGGGTTGGGGAGCTTCATGCCCTTTTCAGCTGCCGAGAGTTCTGTTCGTTTGATCCAGGTGGTTGTTTTGTTAGTGTGCAGCCTTCTTCTTTTCTGGTGCAGAATAAGACTGCAGGCTTCCGGAGGGATCCGTTGGTTGTGGATGCTTGGTTGTATAGGTTGGGGGTTCATCATGAGTTGTCCGGTGGCGGCTTTACGCTGCTACCTGCCGGCCATTGGTTCTGAGTCAGTGGATGCTCTCTGGGTGGATCCGGTTTCCCCGGTTCCCTGTTCCAGAGGCTAGTGTGTCTCAGGTTGTCCGCAGTGTCATTAAGTCCAGCCAGCCTGCGGTTTACCCTCATGCCCATGATGTTTGCTAGTATGCTGCTGTCGCAGTGGTTTTTGCCAATATGACTTGGATCGACATTCGGTGGTGGGGGTTTCGCAGGTCGCACACGGTCCTGGCACACAGGTATCTCGTGACCGTTCCGGTTCCTTCACGGCCCTGTGTGCCCTTGGGCCGTCTGTCTCTTCCTCATCTTGAGACGTGCGGTGCTGCCGCCTCTCGGGTAAGTCCCTGATTTTTCCTTGGGTAGTTAGCTGCAGGGAGCCGACGGGGCTCCCCACAGACAACCAGCGTTGAATGAAATGTAACACCATTTTCTGGGTGAGCCCTGGAGGTTGCCTGACTCCCTCCCTCCAAATGGTCGACAGTTTTCCTCGTTCAAAAACTAGGGTGGTGGGCTGCCGGCTACCCCACAGAGGATTAATGCCTACGAGTGGGAGTGCTAGTTGGAAGAAGAGTTGCTTGTTTTGTTTATATATCTAGGGGAGTTATTTTGCTCCTTTTAGGATGAAGATTGCACAAGTTAATCAGACAGTCGTCTGTTTTGATTCCCTACTTTTCTGAGTCCTTTCCTGGTCGACGGCAATTATGACATACTGTACACTTTTGTGCCCTCGACGCAGTGGAAAAAAACTTGCACCTTGTGTGTGCAACGTTTTGGGTGATCGAGCGGCAACACTGAAAAGTGTATACTCTTTTCACTGTCCTGACGTTAATTTTCGATTTACATATTTCATTTTTGTACCAATGTGTTCACAATAGAATGTTCTAAAAGAACATAAGTATAAAATGTCACATAAGGATGCGTTAGACCGGCAACAAATAAAAAGAACTACGTCGATTACACTCGTCGTGTCAATAATACAATTGTTTTACCACGATGATGCAATGTTATGTCGTTCTTCCAAATAAGCTCTTCAGCTATTAGAGAAAACGTACATTTTATGGCAAACATTTGTAAACTATCCCCAAGTCGATCGGATAGAAAATAGATTTTATACAAATATTTTTTCTCGTGACTCGTGAACGAGTTCGTCACGCGCACTCAGGAGAAAAGTTGGTAACGTTCTCGGGCGCCACACTTGAAAGTGTTTATTAAATGTAAAGTGCTCAAAGGCCATTCTGTGCCTTTCTGAGTGAGCCAGGTTCTGCTCCCTGGTAGGTATAAGAGACTCCTGTGACTAATGACCCCAAACTAATAATATAGCCCATATCAGTTCGGATAGCTTCAGGAAGCCTCCGAGACACCTAGAAAATAGCGTTTCATTGTATTCAAAGCTGGTTTTTCTTTGTGGTGTTATTGTCCTGTTCCTTGATAGTAAGAAATTGTGTAATAAATTGTGTAAAATAATTCCACTAAGATTTCCTATGTCATTGTAAATGTATTAATTTTTTGTATTAAATAAACGTAAAAAAATACCAAAAAAGTACATCAGAGGCTTGGAATTAGCACCAACAAACAAGAAAGTTAAATTTTTTCAGTTATGCTGTTGCCTCACAAGCATCACTTATACACACTCCAGTAAAATTCTTCTGCTCACATAACGGGTCATTTATCAATTTGCTGGTCAAAGCAAGTTTTTCTGCTATTAATACGCTTCTAAATAATGGTCTTTTTTTACTAGTAAACAGCACTATCGTGCGTAATTAAGTTATAACCAGGCTTTATTACCAATTCATTGCTGTACAAATTGGGTATCTATCATCCTCTGACCTGCTTATTATTTAGCACATTGGCAGCAACAATAAAACTTTCACTTATTAATCAATGACAAATTATCTTTCTTTAATAATCAAGAGTAAGTTTTTATATCATATATTTTATTATCCTTTTACTCGACATTCAATTTCTGAAAAACATTTTACCAAAATCAACAGAAATTAAAGTGTGTGGATGATACATAACAAATTCTTAGTTTTAAGCCTTTAATCTTTACATAGTGACCAGGGTCGCTTCATGTGGGGTGAGTACAACGACGTTTTAACGCTTTTAGGTCTAGCATAAAATTTAAAACACCTGCGGGAACACACAGCGGCATATGCCAGGTTGGCTAACATAAAAACGGCCTTTAGAAACTTGTGTAAGGAATCTTTCGGAACATTATATACCACACATGTCAGACCAATCCTGGAGTATGCGGCTCCAGCATGGAGTCCATATCTATTCAAGCATAAGACTAAACTGGAAAAGGTTCAAAGGTTTGCCACCAGACTAGTACCCGAGCTGAGAGGTATGAGCCTCGAGGAGAGACTACGGGAATTAAACCTCACTTCGTTGGAAGACAGAAGTTAGGGAGGACATGATCACCACATTCAAGATTCTCAAGGGAATCGACAGGGTAGATAAAGACAGACTATTTAACACAAGGGGCACACGCACTAGGGGACACAGGTGGAAACTGAGTGCCCAAATGAGCCACAGAGATATTAGAAAGAACTTTTTTAGTGTCAGAGTGGTTGACAAATGGAATTCATTAGGAAGTTATGTGGTGGAGGCTGACTCCATACACAGTTTCAAGTTTAGATATGATAGAGCCCAAAAGGCTCAGGAACCTGTACATTAGTTGATTGACAGTTGAGAGGCGGGACCAAAGAGCCAGAGCTCAACCCCCGCAAGCACAATTAGGTGAGTACAGCTTATTCCCGAGCTCTCCAGTTAACAGATTGCATCTTGGGAATAAAAATCCTGGGCACCTCTCATGGGAGTGAGGGACTCGGTACTAACACAGCAGTCATGGGCAGCAGTCCTGCAGATGTTGCCACAGTGAGACAAATAGCCACACCACACAGCTTTGGTTTCTTGCCTCACCACATCATGCAATGGGACCCCGTGTTTGTTTAGAAAATTAATGTGAAAAAGATTCATATTCAGGATTATGTGCTCATGATTGCGAGATCTTCAAAGCTAGATTCGGGGCAAAGTCTTCATTGCTGGATTAAAGAGAAAAATATCGTGGCTTCTAGGACTTTGCACGTTTTCTTGATAATTGCCTGCTGCTTACTCTGCATCATTCCCTTTTGTTGATGATGATGTTGAGAGGTTTGGGAAAATTAAACAATACAGCTTTGGGATCCTTCTTCAAGTCCAGTTCTTCTCCTTCAGGAACTGAGAAGGTGAAGTTCTGTAGAAGTGCTGACAGAAAAAGGTAAAGTTCCATACGGGCCAAAGCCTCACCAGGGCACACTCGTCGACCTGGAAGATCATTGTGTAAGTTACGTAACAGCCAATGTTTGAGAGGATTTCATACTTTAGCAGCTGCTATACTTGAAGAAACAAAATAATATTTTAGACAGCCATTGCTTAGAACAAATTATGAACTTATTCTTTTTGGAAAGTTGTCATTTAACACCTCAGAATTATAGACAACTAACCTAAGTAATTGGTAAAATCAATCTGCTACATTATTACTTCATGTCGTGGAAATTAGATAAATGCACGAGAAATAATAATGTTCATGTAATAAAACTTTCTTCACTTACCAATGGAGAAAGGAATGTAACTCTTCTTCTTGGTATCATATTTGCCTTCACTATCGAGAAAATGTTCTGGATAAAATTCGTTAGGCTTCTCCCAGTAGGCTGGATCATTGTGGCACATTTCGACGTTAGGAACGATCACTGTGTCCTAATAAACAAATAAAGCAATGTTATTAAACACTCACTGAATGCAGAGGGCAAGATCAAATTAAATAATAAAGTGAAATTGTTTGACAGTTTAATTAAACATTACTGTTATATCCAAAAACTTACTGGTTAACGATTTTGCAGCGACAATTTTATTTGTTATAGTGGACATGAAGTAACTTATTCATATATTCTCACTGAAATATTTTGTATTGGTTCCCATGTTAAATCTTATGATAAAGTGCACAGCATAACTTCCTTTAACAGTAAGGGGAACATTTCAGGTGATATTCTGCAGTAATGGAGAACACAAAGTAGAAATTTATCAGTTATTTTAAGTTATATTCAGTGATGTTCCTAGTCTTATATCAGATGGATATAAACAATCTCCCATATGTACTGCATCTCTGTCCCACATGTACCAATTACTAAAACAGTGGGAATTCAGAGAACATGCAGCATGCATCAACGTGATAGAGCTCCTAAGTTATTAGGACTGTCTCAAAGCTCACAAAATGTACTCACAAGAAAAAAGATGTGAAAGAAGCACCACTTACATGGAAGATACAGGAGGGTCAGGTCCTAAATTTGCACAATAACATAACATACTGGAGTAAACAGAATGGTAGGAAATACCGAGTAGAGGCAATAATACAGAGGTGGTGAGCTTTGAAGACAATTATAGTATAACAAAAACAAGTTTTGTGTACATTTAGCATGGTGAAGCTGGCCACTCATTGAGCATAAACATTAGTACAGGGTTACTGGTGATACTGTGTGTGTGAGCACATTTTGTATGATAGAACTGGTAGTCTAAGAGTGTGTACTTTTAACATCGTGAAGCTGTGTACTTGTGGTATAGTGATATCAGCAGTACAAGTAGTGTGCACTTATGGGTTAAATGCAGTGCGAGTGTTTACCTTTGGTATGGTGTAGCCAGCAAGTTGGGTGTCAGTAGTTGCAGAGTGAACCAGTCCCAAGGGTACTAAGGATACATGTCGGTTCACCTCGCTGATCACAGCTTCAAGATAGGCAAGTCTGAAGGGCAGAGATGTGTTAAAGATGATGATGATAAGTTATCAGCAGCATTATCATGGAATCAAGCTATAAAAGCGTAGGTTTAGAAAATAATTTGGTAAACACTGATTAGGAAATAGGGTTCAAGATCTGTGTATAAAAATAGATGCATTATATAAGCAAATAAACTGGAAATATCCCATCATAGTTTGGATAAATACTCGAGTGAAAACGGGAATGTGTTAACAAAATCTCTTCTACACAGCCTCACATGGGCTAATAAACAAAAGCTGCCTCACTAGAGCCAAACAGTATAATATTTTGAAGTAAGAAAGATTTGATATGTGTTAATACATATAAACAGTGAGGGAGGGTTTTTGTGACCAATAATACAGGTTTTGTACTGTAATGTTTGTCATAATATTTTTGATCTATCTGATAGAATGGCAATAAATTTACCAACTAAATAACTTTGTATATTTTTGTTTGTTTTTGTTTTTACCTAATACAACATGCTAAACATACCTGGGCTTGTCTTGGAGGGAGGGAAGGTGTGTCCTGGGCACCACCTCATCAATCTGGTGTTGAAGTTTGGCCTGGATCTCAGGGTACTTGGCCATGTACATTAGGACCCAACGAAGTGTCTGGTTGGTTGTCTCACTCCCGGCTGTGAACAGATCTGCTACTTGCACCCACAGGTCCTCCTCTGTTAGGGTACAGTGGTCAGGGTAGAGGGTGTAGTTAGGATTGATTGGTTGATGAAGATTACGCCAGCCAAGAGGTGACACGTGCTTAAGTAGCCTATAGGTCGTTGATATTTAGCGTGAATGTGATCTTTCGTTACGAAGTTTAGTTTGGGTACAGTAGTACTTCACGATATTTTGTTAAGTCAGGGTATATATCACCATGTGTAGTGGAATGCTGTATATAAATATGAATATAGTGTACATGTAAATATTGATAGTACATATTTATATGTACATGTAAATATACTCAAATAGGTGAGGAGTGCATCGTAAAGGAAAAAAAGGCCATAAATGGGGGACGGATATGAGATGTAAACAGGGACGAATAAAATAAGAGGGGAGGAAGCACATACAAACATTGATCAGGTGTAGTGGGCTTGACATTTTGAGCAGTGTCGTGTATGTTGGAATCTTCACGTTAAATCCAATACGCTCAGCACTGTCCCTTCACTTAAGAATGAACCATGTAGGTTCGAAACGCTGTGTAAATTTATAACAAGTGTAATACTTTCTACAGTTAATTATTTATTTTCCTTCTCCTCGAACAAAGATAACATTTTGAGGAATGCTCTACCAATAAACCATTATGCAAGAGCAATAGTCAGAAGGATAGAAGCCTGTTACGGACCCGAATCCAGCGTCCGAGCACGGAGCAGTGACGACCGCGTAGAAATATAGAAATAGTAGAAATAGGGGGTAGAAATAGCCTAAGCTACTCTGTCCCTTTGAGATGTATTTATTGCTTATCTCAATAAACATACTTGAACTTGAACTTGACCGCGCCATCTGTGGGTCAGCTCCCGAAACCCCCTCCAAATGGACGACGCCATCTAGTGAGGACAGGATATACCGGCCACAAGGGCTGGTTTCCCGTCCTGATCAGCTCATAACACAGCCGCTGCTGACCTCTGGTGAAGTGACGCTTAGACAGCAATGCCATCTATGGAGGGGATAGGTGGGCGTTTGTGTCTAAGCCCGTAAGTGAGGTGCGTTAGAGTGTAACCAGTACTGATGACGTGTCTGATTACAGAGTCGACCTGGGACTGCTGGATTGGACGATGGGGAGTCTACCCAAGGCAGCCGTAGAACCTCCACGCATTTGCTGTTGAAGCTGTGAGTCACCCCCCCCCCGGATGAACACTGTTGTGTTAGCCTGCTTGTGAGGTGGCAGAACCAGGAATTGTCATACCCGGGGCTGACTGGTGGAGAAGACTAGCCACTGGGGTGTTGTGGTAAGGAGAGTGATCTGTGGAATCACACGAGGCTCCTGCCTAGGGCTCGCAATCCTAGTATCGGTCGTGGAGTGGCCTAACCAGCGGAACTGATTGGAACCTGCCAGCTACAGGCTGGGTTTGTGGTTGAAGGCCTCCACGACGGTGCACCCAGTGAGACTGTGATTTGGCTGACCTGTGGCCGGGGTAGACTCGCCGAGGGAATCAAAGGATTCATCGTGAGGCCAGAAGAGAACCAGGACCACTCGTCTTGAGCACCGTGAACGTCCAGAGTCTTCAGAGAAAGACAAGTGATTGTACATACGTGTAGTCATAGTAACCGCGTGTGACAGTTTATATATATATTTATTGGTGGTGGTGAATATATATTTAATTTTGTGCAGTTTTATCCCTTCCCCCCTTTAATTTACTTGCGTTACGGATCACACCTCTTGAAAGCCACTACTAGCTTGGGGCCGGATACCTAAACTCTATTAACATCAGAGAAAGAACCCAGTTGCGACCCAATAGGGCCGTAACAAAGCCCTAAACAACAAAATAATCAATACAGAATATGCAGTCATATTCAATGAAACGTGTATAAATGAAAACCTGCTGTAAGTATTCACCAATGTGTATGTATATATATATATATATATATATATATATATATATATATATATATATATATATATATATATATATATATATATATATATATATATATATATATATATGTCGTACCTAGTAGCCAGAACGCACTTCTCAGCCTACTATGCAAAGCCCGATTTGCCTAATAAGCCAAGTTTTCCTGAATTAATATATTTTCTCTAATTTTTTCTTATGAAATGATAAAGCTACCCATTTCATTATGCATGAGGTAAATTTTTATTTATTGGAGTTAAAATTAACGTAGATATATGACCGAACCTAACCAACCCTACCTAACCTAACCTAACCTATCTTTATAGGTTAGGTTAGGTTAGGTAGCCGAAAAAGTTAGGTTAGGTAGGTTAGGTAGTCGAAAAACAATTAATTCATGAAAACTTGGCTTATTAGGCAAATCGGGCCTTGCATAGTAGGCTGAGAAGTGCGTTCTGGCTACTAGGTACGACATATATATATATATATATATATATATATATATATATATATATATATATATATATATATATATATATATATATATATATATATATATATATATATATTAGTATATTTTGGTAGCAGTCTTTCCTGTAGACATATATTATTAAATATGACCGAAAAAGTAAGATGGTCTGGTTGTAGGAAGAGATTATATGTTCCTTAATGGAGCCCTGTTGCTTATGCATCGTTAATCACATGGAAAGAGATGTTGTTGTCTTGCCTATATACTGAGCTCTTTGAGGCTTACAGTCCCCAAGTGGGCATTTGAAGGCATAGACGACGTTGGTCTCTTAAGGCGTTCTGCTTTGTGTCTGGAGAGTTTCTCATGAGTAGGTTGGCCGTTTTTTTGGTTTTATAGTAAATCGTCAATTGTATCTTTTGATTTTTGTCTGTAGGGATAACGTTCCTATCAACAATATCTTTCAGGACCCTTTCCTCCGTTTTATGAGCTGTGGAAAAGAAGTTCCTGTAAAATAGTCTAATAGGGGGTATAGGTGTTGTGTTAGTTGTCTCTTCAGAGGTTGCATGGCACTGAGATAAATCTCACTTTTTCGGTCATATTTAATATATATATATTTATATTTATATATATATATATATTTAATATATATATTTAATATATATATATATATATATATATATATATATATATATATATATTTCCCAATTATTTTCACCATGTATATGTACATATATACATATACATGGTGAAAATAATTGGGAAAATTTTTAAGGACTTCTTAAATATTTCAGTTAGTGTTCTGAGATCCACTTAGGACTCCTTGTTGAAACTCGTATGCAGGGAAGATGATGTTGGTTGAGGGACGACGAGGAAAGATGTTCAGTGATAAGTAGTCCTTTAGGTCTCAATTGGTCTCGCCTGCCCAAGCAAAATGCATACCATTAATAACACACCACTTATTGACAGTGAAGTATTATACCTTATCTCAGGTACCGTAAGAATGGGGTTAATAGTACAGCGTACCTTGGTGTACGACTGCCCTAGAGTACGATTACTTTTTGTTATACGTCGTCAAGTTCATCATAAAATTTGAAATGTTGTACGACGTTTTCCTTGGAATATGACGTCTGTTGATACAACCCGTTCTCGCACTTGCTTACAGTCTATATCTTGCTTATGAATAAGTGCATATGTGACATACTAATTTATTGTGAATATTTAAGTTTGCCTTGAAAAGTTGAATAGAAAACCACAACCTAACCTAACCTTCTTAGTATGTTAAGATATTACAATTAATACTGAACCTATACTTGTATTGATATTACAGTTTTATTAAAATAATAAAACAAATCTAAAATATTTAAATAAATTGTAAAGTAACTCAGGATATTGTCAAATTTTGTATAAAATCTCTATTGTTTAATAAAACTGAAAGAAAAAGTTAGTGCCCTGAAAAAAATTAGCTTGGATTATGTCATACATGTAATTATTTATAAGCAAATTAGTGACTGTAAGCAATAAGGCATATATGTGTTGTGTTGTGCGAGAGTAGGTTGCAAGATCCGTTTATGGGTCAAACGAGCGCGTGCTGCTCGGGGCTCGAGACTCCAGGATGGACCGAAATGTCGTTTTCCCTTCATTTTCTAGTGTGTAGTTTGGTCAACAAAACAAGAGATTATTTGTAAACATGAAAATGGTATTAAGGTTGTTGAATCAATTACAACAAATCTATGTCTACGATATCCACCATAAATGCTAAGAAAAAGGACATTGAGTGCTAAGTGGGCAAAAAGCGTAACAACTATCACGAAACAAACAAACACAAACACTTGAGGATGTAGAAAAGTTATTATTAATTTGGATAAACAACAAGCATTTAGCAGGTGATAGCATTTTAGAGGCAATCATTTGTTCAAAAACAAGGATATTGCATGGAGATCTTATAAAGAAATCCTCCGGAAAGAGTGATCTATCTTGGGGTTATCTTATATGATATCTGGGCTTAGCGTCCCAGCGGCCCGGTCATTGTTACACACCCCCAGGAAGCAGCCCGTAGCAGCTGTCTAACTCCCATGTTATTTACCTATTTACTGCTAGGTAACAGGGCCGTCAGGTTGAAGGAATTTCTGCCCATTTGTTTCCGCCTCACCGGGGATCGAACCCGGAACCTCACGACTATGAATCCGAAGCGTTGTCCACTCAGCTCTCAGGCCCCCGGTGGTGCAGTGATGAAAGGTGGTGCAGATATGAAAGAGTTTAAGGCGAGCAGGGAAGGGTTTGACTCACCCAAATCAAGCTGCAGTAGTCTGTTGCCTTCACCTTTTAAATTATATTGTGAAGCCTCACTACAGACATGTATTAAGATGTAAGGAGACGTAAGGAACCAGGTCTCTATGGACAGGTTCTTGTTGAGACAAACAAGCAGTGAGCCACAACCAGGTGCTAGTGGTATGCCTGCAAAACGTAAGAGAGAGAGAGTACCCCAGAAATGTCATCACTGCCTGATGTTATAATGGAAGAGGGATTCCCTTTCCAATCACTAACACCTCTCCTCCACACCCCCCCCCCCCCTCCTCACAGTCTTCCATATGCCAAGAAGAGTCGTCAGTAAAGGTAAAATATATATACTGTACTGTAGAACAAAATATGAGTGGGATTTGGAATAATATGTATTTTTAAGTTAATATTTTTCGGTGTGTGTGAAACAGATAAATTCAATTTACATTATTTCTAATGGGGAAATTCGTTTTGGTTTACGATTTTTTGTTGTACGACGCGTCTCTGGGAACGGATTAGAATCGTAAACGAAGGTACCACATACTGATAACAAGCCAGCTATCGAAGACATAATTGCATTAAATAGATAAATATGAAGGTAAAGTTTCTCCACTCACTGCTCATGGTAGACTCTGAGTGGCCTTGCTGTGCTGCCATCTCCACCAGGTACTTGTCTATGTAGTCCTTAGGATTGTTGGGGTCTACCGTGGCCTCGTGCTCATCCACCACTCTCTGTACTCAGGATGAAGAGTGCACATATTAGAGGTGAGTGCATGTGTTATATAGTCAAGAATAGCTTCTCCAGATTCATGATGGTAATGCACGTTTTCTGGAGCAGGGTTTTACAATTGGTGTAGTAAACCGTGGCGAGTTGGTCGCAACACTTGTCTGACTGTTAATAAGTCATACTGCTAAAATGTGCACCGTAATTGTCAAGTGAGAGTAACAGTGGCACAAAACAAAAACAACAAGAGGCTGTGGAATAAAGATCCGTAAAAAACAACTTTGTGAAGCACTCTTAAGCACAGATCTAAGCACTTGAATCTCGAGACAAATGATCGTACAATGTACGTGGAAATGCTGTATAATAAAAAAAATTTCCCTGATGGTGTTTGTGTTCTAATACCAATTATGATGGTGCATGTGTTTTGACATGAAGCAGGTGAGCACAGAGGTTCTGAAGTCATTCATGACTATGAGAGTACAGGCATTCTGCAATTCTAGTGGTACAGTACAGTATAGTAGTAGGTGATAGTAGTAGCAGATATTAATAGTACTGCGACAACTGTCACCATCATCACTGTTACTTCTCCCTCTATTACTGCCACCACTACTACCACTACAACCACCACCAACTGAGAGAGGGTGCAGAAGTAATTATCCAAAGAAAGTTCTAAACCAGAATAGATATGCAGCATGTTATAGGAGACCTTAGGATGCCAGTACAAAGCAGAGTCACAATAAGGTGGTCTGTGATAGTCAAATTCACTGAGGATTTTATCGAGACACATGTGACATATAGGGTAGTTGGGAGCAAAATTTCAGTTCATCTAGAAAATGAGGACATTCATCCATGTGAAATGCATACTAGGGGTACCATTTGAGACAAAGACACTACACTCACCAATACATAATCTCTGATCTCTGAAAATGAATGAAGCATATCTTCTATTCCAAGTCGTTTTCTGAGAGAGGTAGGAGCAATTGGGACGAGCCAAGGGTACATGTCAAACAAAATATTGTCGCCTTGTGACAGGTCGAAGGCTTCATTGATAAGCTTGTTGAAGCTATGAACTTTGGGGTCGTCCACATCAAACCGGATATCTGCAGGTGGTCAGGGAGGAAGGGGGAAGATATATAGTAATGTTTGCACAAGTGCAGATAAATAAGTTACTAATGATTAAATTATTACAGAAATAATGTTAAATAAATAACAAGTTCTCAGTCTCAGGCAAACAATTTTTAAGGCTCCTAAAACGATATAAGGAAATGATTAGTCTGACCCTTGGAAGAACATTCAATAAATCATTAAAGCTGGGCAGTTTGTTTACATGTAACAGTGTAGAGGCGACATCTGGTGCCTCCAACTGCCCTCTAATCTATCTATCATCTATATAAATAAAAATGGAAATGTTCGTTTGTGCATAACCGATAATCTCCGAACGTTGTTCACCGATTGCTTTGAAATTTTCACTCAACGTTCCATTCGCATCCGGCCAGGTTTTTATATACATATTATATAGAAGTTACGTCTGTGACGGTAAAAAAAAATTCTGAAAAACTGTGTTTTTCAGGTGTTTTTCATGTGAGGGAAATCGTCGAAACCTCTTTTCAGATTGCTTAGAAATTTTGACACAACGTTGTATTCGAATAGGCGCCTCTTTTTATGTATGTACTATATACATGTCTCACATGTGACAGAATTTTTTTTTTTTTTTTTTTAAACAGCGCCATCTGTTGATTGTAAGAACAACACACCCTGTAATCTCCAAAAGTACTTCACCGATTGCTTTGAAATTTTGAGACAACGTTGCATTCGAATGGGCGCGTCTTTTAATATACCTACTATATAGATGCCACCCCTGTGACAGGTAAAAACATGCGTTTTTGAAAAACAGCGCCATCTGTTGCACATAATAACAACTTTCACAGTTTATTAAATATGTGACAATTTCCATTTCAAGGTTTCCGATTGCATTGATAAATTACATATTCATAGATTTTGATTTGTTTAACTTTTTATTGAATTATTTTGTGTGACATTGTGTTGGAATTGAGCTGTGTTTTTTACCTTACTGTTCATTTCATACGTATAAGTATAGATGCCACACCTGTGACAGGTAAAACTATGCTTTTCTTGAAAAACAGCGCCATCTGTTTCATGTAAGAGCAACACACATGCAATACTAAATATATTACAATCCATTTCAATATTTCTGATTCCATTGATAAATTGAGTTTTCATAGATTTTGATTTATTTTCATTTAGATTTAATTATTTTGTGTGAATTGTGTTGGAATTGAGCTGTGTTGTTTATAATACCATTCATTTTGTGAGCATAGTTTATTTTTTTCATAAATTCCTTTCATTTTTTAACTGTTTTTCTTATATTTCAGTGATGGGAACATCAGATCACTTGATGTTCCCAATTTTCTGATGGGAACATCAGACCATTTGGAAAGGCATCGGATGAAGGAGTAGGGAATGGTGGGCATGACGAGGGGACGGAAATGAGAGATTGTGGGTAGGACAAGGGGAGAAGGGAGGGGGTTATAGTCGGGAAGGAGGAAGGGACAGGGGAGTTTGGGATGGTGGGGACGAGGGGATGGGGGAATGGAGAATGATGGGGAGGACAATGGGACAGGGAAGTGGGTCATGATGGGAAGGAAGAGGGGATGGTGGAGTGGGGAATGGTTGGGAGGCCGAGGAGACGGGTGAAGGGGGAATGGTGGGGAGGACTGGGGGACAGGGAAGGTTGCTGAGCCACAGCAACGCATGGCCGGGTTCTGCTATATATATATATATATATATATATATATATATATATATATATATATATATATATATATATATATATATATATATTTATATATATATATATATATATATATATATATATATATATATATATATATATATATATATATATATATATTTTTTTTTTTTTTTTTTTAATATATATATAGAAGGGAGTACCACCTCTAGCTGGAAGAAGGGGGACCCATAGCCTCGGAGGAAACCACGCATAACGCATTAGAGGGAATGTTTAGATCCCCTCCAATACAGTTTCTGTGTGCTTTTCTCCTACCACCCCCTTCCTTGAATATTTTTTGTGCTTTATTATGCATTTGATGGTTACAAGATATACATGGGTTGATACAAAAATAATAATGCAAAAAGGTGCTTAAAGGTTATGGATCTCTTGAAGAACACAACAATGGGAAACATTGATGAATGTCACAGACGGGTTCGATCATTGTTGCAAGTCAAACACTTCTTCGAATTCCTCTGAAGTTGGACTAGTGCCCAAGACGCAACAGGCATTTCCCCTCTGAATCGCAACACTGAGGCGCTGGAACAAGAAACTTTTTGCTCTCTGGTCTTTTGTAGCGCTGATCAATTTGTCCCCCAATTCCTTCAGGAACTTCAATGCACATTTTCCCCACGAACCGAGGGTCTCCGAGCCGATCGGAACAAAGCTGTAGCAGTGTGCTAGACCTCTGTATTTAATAATTTTCTGCGATTCCCTGAAAGAAGCAGCACCACCGCTTTCACGTGTGCTGTAGTGGAGGTAGGTACTGGCCAGTGTGGCAGCGCACGTGTAGTCCCATACCACTTGCTTACCATCCTTCCAAGGTAGCAAGGTGACCCCATCAGGGCGCTTCTGAGGGTCGTTAGGTCTGGATAAGTGTGGTTCTCTTTGTGCCGGGCAGCGGGCTGTGGCGAGGCTCCTCTTGATGATGTCGTTGACTTCTTCATGTCTTGCAATTTTACCCTGTGATTTACGACATACCAGACCATGACGACCATATTGGTCTGCCATCGCAGTTCCGCAGATGCACCTATGTTCGGTGAGGATGGGGGCGGCAAGGCGAAGGGCAACTCCAATGCGGAGAGCGTCATGACTGAGGCGAGTTCCCAGGGCTGCATTGGGCACAGCAAATAAAAAATCCCCGGCGTGGGGTGCTGTTACCGCTAGGAGGCGGGCTTTGTTTTCAGCATCAGCGTTGTCAATCATTGCTGTGACAGTCTTTTCCATTATGGGGCTATCCCAGTGGGCCTGCTTGTGGTCTTTTGGGACTTGTGGTCGGGGTTGAGGGTGTGCAATGGTGTCCCATTGTCTGGCTGCTTCGATGAACGTTTGATCATGAGTTCCCGCTGTCTCTCTCATACGCTCTGCTAGGATCTGCCCTACCAATTCGTTGGCTGCTGTACATGAGGATAAGAATGCTGGAAGTGCTACCTCAGTTGCCTTTCGTATGCCTATCCCTCCAAATCTCACTGGTAGTGTTGCTTGGTCCCACTGACTGTCATCTAAATCTAGGTTGAGCGCCTTCCTGAATATTGACCTGAGGAGCTCATCATATTGATTTAGAAGTGGGTTGCCAAAAGTTGGTGCACACCTTAAGAAGTATGTTAGCCTGGGCAAGGTAAGGCACTTTGTGAGAAGGTAGAGGGCATCGTGGGAGTCCAAGTCCCCAATTCTCTCTTCCATCCTCTTTAGGTCTCTAAACTTTTCGTCAAGGACTGCAGCAATGGCATTGTGGCCCAGAGGAGCTCCGAGTAGTGTGCTGTCGGTAGGTTTAACGACTGAGGCTTCTGGTAGAACTGATTTCACTGCTCTAATGATTACTTCACTAGATGCAATAATTTCGCACTTGGAGGGGCTAAGAACGAGACCCATGGACTCCCCCCGTGTCTTCACCAGCTGTAAGTCTTCTAGCAGGGAATCTTGTGAGCCTGCCAGAGTGCCATCATATATGACCGATTTGCTATATATATATATATATATATATATATATATATATATATATATATATATATATATATATATATATATATATATATATATATATATATATATATGTCGTACCTAGTAGCCAGAACGCACTTCTCAGCCTACTATGCAAGGCCCGATTTGCCTAATAAGCCAAGTTTTCATGAATTAATTGTTTTTCGACTACCTAACCTACCTAACCTAACCTAACCTAACTTTTTCGGCTACCTAACCTAACCTATAAAGATAGGTTAGGTTAGGTTAGGTAGGGTTGGTTAGGTTCGGTCATATATCTACGTTAATTTTAACTCCAATAAAGAAAAATTGACCTCATACATAATGAAAAGGGTAGATTTATCATTTCATAAGAAAAAAATTAGAGAAAATACATTAATTCAGGAAAACTTGGCTTTTTAGGCAAATCGGGCCATGAATAGTAGGCCAAAAAGTGCGTTCTGGCTATTAGGTACGACATATATATATATATATATATATATATATATATATATATATATATATATATATATATGTCGTACCTAGTAGCCAGAACGCACTTCTCGGCCTACTATTCAAGGCCCGATTTGCCTAATAAGCCAAGTTTTCCTGAATTAATATATTTTCTCTAATTTTTTTCTTATGAAATGATAAAGCTACCCATTTCATTATGTATGAGGTCAATTTTTTTTTATTGGAGTTAAAATTAACGTAGATATATGACCGAACCTAACCAACCCTACCTAACCTAACCTAACCTATCTTTATAGGTTAGGTTGGGTTAGGTAGCCGAAAAAGTTAGGTTAGGTTAGGTAGGTTAGATAGTCGAAAAACAATTAATTCATGAAAACTTGGCTTATTAGGCAAATCGGGCCTTGCATAGTAGGCTGAGAAGTGAGTTCTGGCTACTAGGTACGACATATATATATATATGTTTCATTGAATATGACCGCATATTCTGTATTTATTATTTTCTGGTTTAGGGCTTCTATCCCTCTAACTATTTTCTTAGCATCAGGGCTTAATTGGAATAGGAGTTCTCCAAAACTCATTTTCGTACTTTTAAGGTGAAGAAAAGAAGTGATTTACTATAGAGTGTATTACACTTATTTGTATAATTTGCACGACGTTTCGAACCTCCATGGTTCATTCTCAAGTGAACAGATCTTACAATACTAGTTGATTTTATACCCGCATTAGGTCAGGTGATAATACAATGAAGGTGAAAAACATGGGGGGATACATAAGGGATAAACATAGGGGCTGCAGAAGGCTTATTGGCCCATACGAGGCATCTCCTATCTAAACACAAAGATTAATCCAGTGTAATTGGCCTGTTATGTTGGACATTGTCTAGTGTGTTGGCATCGATATGTTCTTGTCTTGTCCTTACTCTCATGGTGGGTAGAGTAAATAGTTCCGTGATTTGGGTGTTCATGGTAGGTCGCTCTATTCTTATGTGAATTGCCTCAAGAATTTGTAATCTTCTTGAATCTTGGGTTTTGTCTATTATGCAAGTATTCTTGTTCAACATTTCTCTTGTTAGAGTAATGTCATGGGCTTGTCTCATGTGATTCCTAGGGGCACCAGATTGAAGATGGCATGTCAAACGCCTCGTCAGCTTGGTCGACGTCATACCTATGTACTTACATTGAAGGTTACATCCTTCGTGGGGGCAAGTGTACATGTATACAACGCTTGACTGCTGTAGAGGGTTCTCCGTCGGCTTCGGGCTGTTTTTGATAAGGAGTTCGGAAGTCTTCTTGGTTTTGTAGAATATTATCAGGTTTATGTTTTGGTTAGGAGTAGTGCTTTTTACTCCTTTACGGATTATTTCTTTCATTATTCTTTCCTCTTTTATATGTTCACTGTGCATGGTTGATTTGTAATATAATTTTATTGGGGGTGTTGTGGTTTCTGTTTTAGGTTCTGAATTATACCAACGGTCCAAGTGTCTTCTTATAGCAGCGTTTATTTCCGCGTTGCTATATCCGTTGTTCACCAATACCTGAGTTACTCTTTCAAACTCTCTACTCACGTTGCTCCATTCAGAGCAGTGGGTAAGCGCTCGACGAATATAAGCATTGAGAACACTGGCTTTGTATCTTTGGGGGCACTCACTTCTACCGTTCAGGCATAATCCTATGTTGGTGGGCTTGGTATATACGTTGGTGCTTAAAGAGGTTCCTGTTTTTGTTATTAGTACATCCAAGAATGGCAGACTGTTATTTTCACTATTTTCATGTGTAAATCGGAGTACTGACTCTCTCTCTAGGTGTCTTTTTAGGTCAATTAGTTCATCTGAGTCTTTTACTATTACGAATATGTCATCTACATAACGGCAATATACAGTTGGTTTTTGTCTGCTACTGAAGACCCTATCTTCGATGGTTCCCATATAAAAATTAGCAAATAAAACTCCTAAGGGGGAGCCCATTGCTACTCCGTCTATTTGTAAATACATGTCTCCTTGTGGACTGATGAAAGGGGCTTCCTTTCATCAGGAAGAGGAAAGAATAATGAAAGAAATAATCCGTAAAGGAGTAAAAAGCACTACTCCTAACCAAAACATAAACCTGATAATATTCTACAAAACCAAGAAGACTTCCGAACTCCTTATCAAAAACAGCCCGAAGCCGACGGAGAACCCTCTACAGCAGTCAAGCGTTTTATACATGTACACTTGCCCCCACGAAGGATGTAACCTTCAATGTAAGTACATAGGTATGACGTCGACCAAGCTGACGAGGCGTTTGACATGCCATCTTCAATCTGGTGCCCCTAGGAATCACATGAGACAAGCCCATGACATTACTCTAACAAGAGAAATGTTGAACAAGAATACTTGCATAATAGACAAAACCCAAGATTCAAGAAGATTACAAATTCTTGAGGCAATTCACATAAGAATAGAGCGACCTACCATGAACACCCAAATCACGGAACTATTTACTCTACCCACCATGAGAGTAAGGACAAGACAAGAACATATCGATGCCAACACAGAAGACAATGTCCAACATAACAGGCCAATTACACTGGATTAATCTTTGTGTTTAGATAGGAGATGCCTCGTATGGGCCAATAAGCCTTCTGCAGCCCCTATGTTTATCCCTTATGTATCCCCCCATGTTTTTCACCTTCATTGTATTATCAACTGACCTAATGCGGGTATAAAATCAACTAGTATTGTAAGATCTGTTCACTTGAGAATGAACCATGGAGGTTCGAAACGTCGTGCAAATTATACAAATAAGTGTAATACACTCTATAGTAAATCACTTCTTTTCTTCACCTTAAAAGTACGAAAATGAGTTTTGGAGAACTCCTATTCCAATTAAGCCCTGATGCTAAGAAAATAGTTAGAGGGATAGAAGCCCTAAACCAGAAAATAATAAATACAGAATATGCGGTCATATTCAATGAAACATGTTTGAAAGAAAACCTGCTGCCAGTATACACCAATATATATATATATATATATATATATATATATATATATATATATATATATATATATATATGTCGTACCTAGTAGCCAGAACGCACGTCTTTGCCTACTATGCAAGGCCCGATTTGCCTAATAGGCCAAGTTTTCCTAAATTATTATATTTTCTCTAATTCTTTTCTTATGAAATGATAAAGCTACCCATTTCATTATATATGAGGTCAATTTTTTTTTATTGGAGTTAAAATTAACGTAGATATATGACCGAACCTAACCAACACTACCTAACCTAACCTAACCTATCTCTATAGGTTAGGTTAGGTTAGGTAGCCGAAAAAGTTAGGTTAGGTTAGGTTAGGTAGGTTAGGTAGTCGAAAAACAATTAATTCATGAAAACTTGGCTTATTAGGCAAATCGGGCCTTGCAAAGTAGACTGAGAAGTGCGTTCTGGCTACTAGGTACGACATATATATATATATATATATATATATATATATATATATATATATATATATATATATATATATACATGTATATATATATATATATATATATATATATATATATATATATATATATATATATATATATATATATATATATGTCGTACCTAGTAGCCAGAACGTCGTACTCGGCCTACTATGCAAGGCCCGATTTGCCTAATAAGCCAAGTTTTCCGGAATTAATATATTTTCTCTAATTTTTTTCTTATGAAAAGATAAAGCTACCCATTTCATTATGTATGAGGTCAATTTTTTTTACTGGAGTTAAAAAAACGTAGATATATGACCGAACCTAACCTACCCTACCTAACCTAACCTATCTTTATAGTTTAGGTTAGGTTAGGTCGAAACGCTGCGCGTGCTACTGGCTTTACAAGACTGTAATTACCATATTTGTATCCTCACATTCCTTATGTACATTCTTGTATATGCATAAATAAAAATAAAATAAAAAATAAAAGGTAGCAGAAAAGTTAGGTTAGGTCAGGTTAGGTAGTCGAAAAACAATTAATTCATGAAAACTTGTCTTATTAGGCAAATCGGGCCTTGCGTAGTAGGCTGAGAAGTGCGTTCTGGATACTAGGTATGACATATATATATATATATATATATATATATATATATATATATATATATATATATATATATATATATATATATATATATATATATATATATATATGTCGTACCTAGTAGCCAGAACGCACTTCTCAGCCTACTATGCAACGCCCGATTTGCCTAATAAGCCAAGTTTTCCTGAATTAATATATTTTCTCTATTTTTTTCTTATAAAATGATAAAGCTACCCATTTCATTATGTATGAGGTCAATTTTTTTTTATTTGAGTTAAAATTAACGTAGATATATGACCGAACCTAACCAACCCTACCTAACCTAACCTAACCAATCTATATAGGTTAGGTTATGTTAGGTAGCCGAAAAAGTTAGGTTAGGTTAGGTTAGGTAGGTTAGAAAGTCGAAAAACAATTATTTCATGAAAACTTGGCTTATTAGGCAAATTGGGCCTTGCATAGTAGGCTGAGAAGTGCGTTCTGGCTACTAGGTACGACATATATATATATATATATATATATATATATATATATATATATATATATATATATATATATATATATATAAGCCTATACTTGCATAAACCACAAGTGAAGATTAACAATCTTTGGACAACACCCACCAGTGGGCCTCGAAACCAGAAAGCACAACTACCTTCCAGTAGCTGCCATAACAAGTACGCTTTAACCCACTACACCATCAGACCCTACAAAAGAAGTAGAGACTTCGAGATATATATTCACCTCAAATATCTCCACTTCCCGAGGGCACTAGACAAGTGAGAGCATGACGAGGTGGGCATGACGAGGGTAGTTGTGCTTTCTGGGTTCGAGGCCCACTGGTGGGTGTTGTCCAAAGATTGTTAATCTTCACTTGTGGTTTATGCAAGTATAGGCTTATATATATATATATATATATATATATATATATATATATATATATATATATATATATATATATATATATATATATATATATATATATATATATATATATTTATATATATATATGTCGTACCTAATAGCCAGAACGCACTTCTCAGCCTACTATGCAAGGCCCGATTTGCCTAATAAGCCAAGTTTTCCTGAATTAATATATTTTCTCAATTTTTTTTCTTATGAAATGATAAAGCTACCCATTTCATTATGAATGAGGTCAATTTATTTTTATTGGAGTTAAAATTAACGTAGATATATGACCGAACCTAACCAACCCTACCTAACCTAACCTAACCTATCTTTATAGGTTAGGTTCGGTGTGGTAGCCGAAAAAGTTAGGTTAGGTTAGGTAGATTAGGTAGTCGAAAAACAATTAATTCATGAAAACTTGGCTTATTAGGCAAATCGGGCCTTGCATAGTAGGCTGAGAAGTGCGTTCTGGCTACTAGGTACGACATATATATATATATATATATATATATATATATATATATATATATATATATATATATATATATATATATATATATATATATATATATATATATATATATATATATATATATATATAATTTATGGGAACAATGACATCAGGACTGGATACACATGTGAATGGGAAATAGTCTTACAAGTTCCAGAAAAAGAGAGAGAAAATGTCAACACTGTAGAGAAATATCCGACAGACCACTGGAACTTTATCTTACATAGTGCAGAGTTACAAACTAAATAATGTTTCCATCTGAGATTTATCATCGCAGAAGTTGTTAATATTGTACATAATCTTATTGAAACCAACACACAAGTCATAAATAGTCATACATTGCTTAAGTAAGACAGAAACAAGTAACACTTATAGCGGGGCAGCCAGAGGCTTAAGACCCGCGCAGGATTATCTTGAAACACGGAAGAGGGGGGGGGGGTATTCGTCCTCACTAACACCTCTCTGTACCCGTATTCTACTTTAACTCTCTACCAAGGGACCCCAAACTTTTACTTGAGCCGACCCCACGCCACGTGGACTTAAGATTATTGACCGACTTAAAGTTCTACAACCTTATGTCGTAGAAACCGACTTCTAGCAAAGCTCTAGATCCGCCTTGTGCTGCCACCACCAGACCAGTAACGCTGAGCAATGATCGAGGTCTGGATCGATCATGCTAATCAATGAACTTTGGGGCTTGATCCCCACTAGTAATATATGAATTGGATATCTGTAAGTGTGGAATTAATTAACAATCAAAGGGACAATGAATTCTTATTCGGTGTTAGAATCGGCGACCAACTCAACTCGGCCTCTGAGATATCCACGTGGTACGGGACAAAACACATATTACATAAAATGGAAATTAATAAAAAAGACAATTTAATAGCTAAATGGTTTATTCCAAAACTAAACCAAATCTAAAATCAAAGCACTCCCTGATGTGAAAAGCCATGAGTTGAACAACTGCCCTATGCCAAACTCTTATAGCACTCTACTTTGAGGCGACCAGCTATATGTTTGTGCAGGTCTTGGGCGAGAGGTGGAGTGGCCACCTTCCCTTTGTCGCTCCTGATCCACACTCTCTACTCTCTGATGCTCCTCTACCCAGGAGCCCGAGCAGAGTATTCTTCCGCCTAGTTTTTCTAAGTTACTAGCAAGGCTTAAGTTAACAACTAACCTCTGTTGCACTGAATGACCCAGATTGGTTGAATTATTTTAACTGAAGTTAATTACACAAGCATCTTAGGGAAGGCCTATTCCTGATTACAAAATGGCTATTTGACCATTGAGAAATAGTGGACGGGGAAATTCTGATGACCTGTGATCTCAGGTCGGCCAAATTGTTCCGCGCCGAGGTCTAGTCCCGGCTCGTGACGTCACTGATGGTGACTTAACTCATTATTCTAACAATCAGGATACTCTTGATACTATAAACAGGAATATTATACAATTTGAATGAAGAGTAATGTCTCTAAATTACTGAATATTGTGGAATAATTCATTATACGAAATTGTGGACAAAGGAGGCAGTTATTTTCACCGACAAACCCCCCCCCCCGCCCCCGCCCGGGGATGCGACCATGTGTTTGGGGTCAGGTCCCTACCCGTGGTTTCTCGAACATTCTGGGTCATGCCTACAACAGCTAGTTTGTTACAATCTCCCCCAAAATACCACCTTAGACCACCACTCACCTGAGACAATCTTCCATATAACATTGAGGATAGCAACATTGAGTGACCAGGGGATGGGTTGTGGTGTCCCTGTGTGCTTCCCAAAGTCCTCTACCAGCATCTCGGCCTCGTTCTGGATGGCCTCCATCAGGCTGGACTTGCCCATTCCCAGGTCCTTGAGCTGACGCAGGGAGAACCTCCTGTTGTTGTGCCACGTCAGGCCGGTGCTGTTGGACAAGCCTGGTCCCCAACACATTATATTAGTAAGAGTATGTAGCACGAAGTAAAGATTTATATATATAAATATTAACATATTTTATGTAATACACACAGAAATTACAATTACGTGATATATCAAATGAACACAAGCTGCAGCTGTTGCACTATAGTCGCTATACATCTGCATTGTTCAATCTCGAGTAGGTTCGAACCCTCATCACGGCCCTAGTGTTCATTATATTATATAATATATATATATATAAATATATATATTATATATACCGAAAAAGTAAGATTAATAATTCTAACACGAATTTTCTCAATCTTTCGTACATTTCTTTTCACTGTTGGAGGTAAATCAAAAATCAATTCTCCAAAATTCATTTTTATTTCTAGTCTGACGCGACACGAGCGCGTTTCGTAAAACTTATTACATTTTCAAAGACTTTAGTTTACAAATACACAACTGAATAGAACTTACGCATCTCCAATTTTATATCTACATTTGAGTGAGGAGGATGGGGTGAGGTGGCATTAATAGGGTACTAATTTCATCAACACAAGACAGAACAAGAGGTGGTATTAATAGGGTATTAATTTCATCAACACAAGACAGAACACGAAACAATGGGTATTGAATAGAAGTTTTTGTAGAAAACCTATTGGTCCATATTTCTTGATGCTTCTATATTGGAGCGGAGTCTTGAGGTGGGTAGAATATAGTTGTGCATTAATTGGCTGTTGATTGCTGGTGTTGACTTATTGATGTGTAGTGCCTCGCAAACGTCAAGCCGCCTGCTATCGCTGTATCTATCGATGATTTCTGTGTTGTTTACTAGGATTTCTCTGGCGATGGTTTGGTTGTGGGAAGAGATTATATGTTCCTTAATGGAGCCCTGTTGCTTATGCATCGTTAAACGCCTAGAAAGAGATGTTGTTGTCTTGCCTATATACTGGGTTTTTTGGAGCTTACAGTCCCCAAGAGGGCATTTGAAGGCATAGACGACGTTAGTCTCTTTTAATGCGTTCTGTTTTGTGTCTGGAGAGTTTCTCATGAGTAGGCTGGCCGTTTTTCTGATTTTATAGTAAATCGTCAGTTGTATCCTCTGATTTTTGTCTGTAGGGATAACGTTTCTATTAACAATATCTTTCAGGACTCTTTCCTCCGTTTTATGAGCTGTGGAAAAGAAGTGCGTTTCACTTACGAGATGGAAAAGGATGGGAAGCTGCCCTTTCTAGATGTAACAGTCATGGAAAAGAGCGGAGGTTTCCACACTGCAGTCTACACTAAGGAAACGAACATAGGAATGTGCCTAAATGCCAACAGCGACTGCCCAGACAGGTACAAGAGGAGTGTTGTTAACGCATATGTCGACCGTGCTCTCAGCCACAGCTCAGAATGGAAGCAAGTCGACGAAGAACTCTGTAGGGTAAGGCAGGTCCTAGTCAACAACGGCTTCTCCAATGGTTTCGTCGAAGACATCATAAGAAGGAAAGTGAAACGCCATGCAACCTCTGAAGAGACAACTAACACAACACCTATACCCCCTATTAGACTAATTTACAGGAACTTCTTTTCCACAGCTCATAAAATGGAGGAAAGGGTCCTGAAAGATATTGTTAATAGAAACGTTATCCCTACAGACAAAAATCAGAGGATACAACTGACGATTTACTATAAAACCAGAAAAACGGCCAGCCTACTCATAAGAAACTCTCCAGACACAAAACAGAACGCTTTAAAAGAGACTAACGTCGTCTATGCCTTCAAATGCCCACTTGGGGACTGTAAGCTCCAAAAAACCCAGTATATAGGCAAGACAACAACATCTCTTTCTAGGCGTTTAACGATGCATAAGCAACAGGGCTCCATTAAGGAACATATAATCTCTTCCCACAACCAAACCATCGCCAGAGAAATCCTAGTAAACAACACAGAAATCATCGATAGATACAGCGATAGCAGGCGGCTTGACGTTTGCGAGGCACTACACATCAAGAAGTCAACACCAGCAATCAACAGCCAATTAATGCACAACTATATTCTACCCACCTCAAGACTCCGCTCCAATATAGAAGCATCAAGAAATATGGACCAATAGGCTTTCTACAAACACTTCTATTCAATACCCATTGTTTCGTGTTCTGTCTTGTGTTGATGAAATTAATACCCTATTAATACCACCTCTTGTTTTGTCTTGTGTTGATGAAATTAATACCCTATTAATGCCACCTCACCCCATCCACCTCACTCAAATGTAGATATAAAATCGGAGATGCGTAAGTTCTATTCAGTTGTGTATTTGTAAGCTAAAGTCTTTGAAAATGTAATAAGTTTTACGAAACGCGCTCGTGTCGCGTCAGACTAGAAATAAAAATTAATTTTGGAGAATTGATTTTTGATTTACCTCCAACAGTGAAAAGAAATGTACGAAAGATTGAGAAAATTCGTGTTAGAATTATTAATCTTACTTTTTCGGTCATATTTAATAATATATGTCTACAGGAAAGACTGCTACCAAAATATACTAATATATATATATACATATTTATATATATATATATATATATATATATATATATATATATATATATATATATATATATATATATATATATATATATATATATATATATATATATATATATATATATATAATAAAATGAAATACCATATGACAGTTTGTGTACTGAGGCAAACTAGTGCTCACATTAGCAGTGACACAGCAGCGACAGAATTAGGGGCAAATAGCCCCGGTACACACTAGTTTAGAAGCCAGGACCCGTGCCTAATTAACATCGGATTTCTCCCAGCTTACTATCACAGCGGAGTTTACCATGAACTAAGTACAAAAAGTATCATATGCCATCCCTGAAGCCAATAAAAACAAGATGGTAAGAGCATTTGTTTTTAAAGAGACAAGTACCTTTTGTCTCTCTTTAAACCCTAATGCTCCCACCATCTTGTTTTTATTGGCTTCAGGGATGTCATATGATACTTTTTTCTTAATTCATGGTAAACTCCGTTGTTTAAAAGTGGTACACAGGTACCAGTTACCTCTCGATGGTGAGTTCTAGAGTGGAGGTACGGTGTAATATAAGGAGAGCGAGAAAGAGGGGTTCTCCTCTCGACGTTATAAGAAGATGAAACGTTGGTATAACTTTACCGATCTTCTTGAAGCTACTGAAGGCGTCTAAAGTGTAGAAGTCAGGTCGGCCCTGCAGGTCAGGGCTGGAGAAGGCTTCCTTGATCAGCTGGAAATTGTTGAGGAAGACCATGGTTCGAGTCCCCAACCGCCACCTGTATATATTTTTATCATTCATAGGGATAACATTGCCTTCCATAGAGTTTGCTATATCGCTTAATAGTGATAGAGTTGGTTTTATCGAACTGAATCAAAGACCCTAGGGGCAGGTAAGCAAAAGATGGAAGGCTCGTACGAAGATGCAGAAAACTTGAGCAGGGAACAGGTTACAAGTCAGAGGAGGGGAGTACAGCACGGTGACCCAACCCCCGTGGGTTTATATTTATATATATATATATATATAGAGCTGCAAGAACAGTTAGTGATGCAGCGGCCAACATGCTGAAGACAGAACACGAAACAATGGGTATTGAATGGAAGTGATTGTAGAAAGCCTATTGGTCCATATTTCTTGATGCTTCTATATTGGAGCGGAGTCTTGAGGTGGGTAGAATATAGTTGTGCATTAATTGGCTGTTGATTGCTGGTGTTGACTTTTTAATGTGTAGTGCCTCGCAAACGTCAAGCCGCCTGCTATCGCTGTATCTATCGATGATTTCTGTGTTGTTTACTAGGATTTCTCTGGCGATGGTTTGGTTGTGGGAAGAGATTATATGTTCCTTAATGGAGCCCTGTTGCTTATGCATCGTTAAACGCCTAGAAAGAGATGTTGTTGTCTTGCCTATATACTGGTTTTTTTGAAGCTTACAGTCCCCAAGAGGGCATTTGAATGCATAGACGACGTTGGTCTCCTTTAAAGCGTTCTGCTTTGTGTCTGGAGAGTTTCTCGTGAGTAGGCTGGCCGTTTTTCTGGTTTTATAGTAAATCGTCAGTTGTATCCTCTGATTTTTGTCTGTAGGGATAACGTTTCTATTAACAATATCTTTCAGGACCCTTTCCTCCGTTTTATGAGCTGTGGAAAAGAAGTTCCTGTAAAATAGTCTAATAGGGGGTATAGGTGTTGTGTTAGTTGTCTCTTCAGAGGTTGCATGGCGTTTCACTTTCCTTCTTATGATGTCTTCGACGAAACCATTGGAGAAGCCGTTGTTGACTAGGACCTGCTTTACCCTACAGGTACCTTACCCTGCGAGTTCTTCGTCGACTTGCTTCCATTCTGAGCTGTGGCTGAGAGCACGGTCGACATATGCGTTAACAACACTCCTCTTGTACTTGTCTGGGCAGTCGCTGTAGGCATTTAGGCACATCTACTTGCGTATACATGTGCCCATCCGGGCTCAAGAAGGGTGCCTCTTTAGTACAAGCTTGGAGTAGTTTCCTTAGAATGTTTTCTGGTATGTCAAAAGGAGTACAGGCCGGATCACGATACACTCTGTCCGCTATAATCCCGATTGTTTCATCCACAGATACGTTGGTAAACAGTGATTCCACGTCCAACGAGGCTCTTATTCCTGTGGCCCGTGTTCCCCCCAGTAAGTCAACAAATTCCTTTGGAGAATTCAGGCTGAAGGCACAAGGGACATAAGGAGTCAGCAAACCATTGAGTCACATCGCCAGTCTGTACGTGGGTGTGGGTATCTGGCTGATGATTGGCCGAAGTGGGTTTCCAGGCTTATGTGTCTTGACATTTCCATACGCATATCCAGGTTTGTATTCCCCAATAATCTTTAGCAGGTGGAGTCCAGATTTCTTGGCGTTCACAGTTTCGATCAATTTGTTGACCTTTGCTTTTAATTCGGCTGTAGTGTCCTTCGTTACCCTTTGGAATTTAGTTTAGTCAGAGAGTATGATGTTCATTTTCGCCAGATATTCGTCTTTTTTAAGAATGACGTATATTGGCGACTTGTCACCTCTCCTGACGACTATCTCCTTGTTCTCATGAAGGCTCTTAGCTGCCGATATGAGCTCGGGGGGCAGTATGGTGCTTCTGTAGTTGCCTCGATTCTTTCCTCCTTCCGCAATAAGTTCTGCTTGTAAAGTGTCTTTGGTGGTGACCTTCTTTTGTGTCTCGAGGTCGAATATGTCGTCCAACAGGATTTCCAACTCCACTTTCTGGGCCATCTCACTTGGTCTGGACATAATGTGACAGTTTATACCCAGATTTAGGAGAGTGACTTGGTCCTCAGTGAGGTTGATTCCTGCAAGGTTTAGGAAGCCGTCTCTTGGTCGTGAAATTGCCATAGGTCCTCCATATAACGTTGTTAGTTTCTTGATTATCCTGGTTTCGGTGCTGAGGTGATGTCGTTCTGTGAGGATGTTGAGGTGCTGCTCGATGAACACCAGATGTCCTTCATCAACTCATTGCCTGCGAGAAAATGGAATTCTGTGGGTTAAATACCCCGGAATTCCTACCTCTCTTTCTGGTTTTGAAGTATAGTGCAGTGGATACAGTGTGTACCTGCAACTCTGTGGGCCAGGGTTCGAGTCTCCTGGTGGGTTGAGTGTTAAAAAGTTATAAACTTCAGCTTGCGAGTTATTTAGGCATATATGTATATATATATATATATATATATATATATATATATATATATATATATATATATATATATATATATATATATATATATATATATATATATATATATATATATATATATATATATATATATATATATATATATATATATATATATTTAGCCACATGTTCCTACATTTTTGTACAGCCACTAGCATAAATAGCATTTCGGGCAAGTTCTTAATCCTAATTTTCACGCACACATTCCCAGGAAACAGCCCGTAGCAGCTGTCTAACTCCTAGGTAACTATCTACTGGTAGGTAACAGGGTCATCAGGGTTAAAGAAACTGCCTATTTGATTCCGTCGGGGATCGAACCCGGATCCTTAGGACATTGATCCCTGAGCGTTGTCCACTCAGCCGTCAGGTTTAACTTGGCAGTGATGCTGTACGCCGTTCTCGCTGTCCATTTACATCCATGGGCGTCACACAGGGGCTCAGTTCCTAGGCAGCTGGTGGTAGTGGCCAGTTTTGTTGGTCATTTGTTGTAATAGACTTAAGGGCAGCATTAGAGAGGCGTCAACATGTACAGCATAATACTGTATTATGTCTGCGGTTTCTGGCTAATATGATCTTAAAAGTCTTTGTAATATGAATAATTATGAATTTGAAGAAATATTGGTCGTGCTTCTTTTCCCCATTAGGGAAACTAGGGATAGTAACTTCATTTATATTTAATTGAATGAATTATATTATGTTGTTCAGAAAGAGAGGTGCAGGGGAGAGTGAGAGAGGAAGAGGTAGAAGGGAGAGTGAGAGAGGAAGAGGTAGAAGGGAGAGTGAGAGAGGAGTAAGAGAGGATGCAGAGTGTTGTGACACAAACAGGCTGGCATACCCTCTCGAGGGTGGGGGGGGGGGGGGGGGAGGGTTAACTCAAGGACTCGCCCTTGTATAGCTCTCTAGAGAGGCTACGTGCTTGTCCTGCACACTCTACCACTCTCTATGTTCAACTCTTTGTATTTGTACCTATTTGTGCCTGCAGGATCGAGCTGCCAGCTCTTGGACCCCACCTTTCTATCCGTCATTTTTTTTATTTTACCCTGAAGGGTGAGTTTATTGGGCAGCGCCACTCACCCTGTGAGTGGACATACCACCATATCAGCATGTACATCACCCCCCATCCCCCCCCACCCCCAATACGAAGAAAACCCGCTGGGTTGTTCATCCTGCCAACCGTTAATTGTCTAATATCTTTACTCCAATTCTATTTTTTGTATCATATCAATATTTTTAATGAACTATTTACCACACACACATATGCAAACACATATAATATGTTTGTGCACATATTACACACACACAGGGCCTGGCGGCTGAGTGGACAGCACTCGGGATTCGTAGTCCTAAGGCTCCGGGTTCAATCCCCGGAGGCGACACAAACAAATGTAAAATTGCTTCTTACACCCTCATGCTCCAGTTCACCTAGCAGTAAATAGGTACCTGGATGTCAGACAGCTGCTACGGGCTGTTTCCTGGGTGTGAGTGAGTGATAAAAAAATCAGTTGATTGATTGAAAGTTGAGAGGCGGGATCAAAGAGCCAGAGCTCAACCACGTGTGTGGTTGTGGAACACATGATGTCACACAGGACAGCATGCGTCTTCAAGAAGTCCTGGACAAACTGAAGAAATGGTCCCATAAATGGTTGTTAGAGTTTAACCCGAGCCAATGTAATGCAATGAAGATAGAATATAGGTTAAGGGAGCAGAAGGGCAGATACAGGGTATCATTTGGGAGATAAAATTCTTCTAATATTAGAGAGAGAGAGAGAGAGAGAGAGAGAGAGAGAGAGAGAGAGAGAGAGAGAGAGAGAGAGAGAGAGAGAGAGAGAGAGAGAGAGAGAGAGAGAGAGAGAGAGAGAGAGAGAGAGAGAGTGAGAGAGAGAGAGAGAGAGAGAGAGAGAGAGAGAGAGAGAGAGAGAGAGAGAGAGAGAGAGAGAGAGAAGAAAAACCTGGGGGTTGATATCACGCCAGACCTATCCCCTGAAGCCCACATCAAGAGCATCAGCGGCATATGTAAGGCTGGTCAACATAAAAACTGCCTTTAGAAACTTGTGTAAGGAATCATTCAGAATCTTGCATACCACGTATGCCAGATCAATTCTGGAGTATGCAGCTCGAGCATGGAGTGCATAAAACTAAACTGGAGAAGGCTCAGAAGTTTGCCACCAGAGTAGTACCCAAATTGAGGGGCTTGAACTATGCGGAGAGACTACGGGAATTAAACCTCACGACGCTGAAAGATAGAAGAGGGGGGGACATGATCACCACATACAAGATTATCAAAGGAATTGATAGGGTAGACAAAGACAGTTTATTTAACACAAGGGGCACACGCACTAGGGGAACACAGGTGGAAATTGAGTGCCCATAAGAGCCATAGAGACATTAAAAAAGATTTTTTTTAGTGCCAGAGTAATTAATAAATGGAATGTATTAGGAAGTGATGAGGTGGAGGCAGACTCCATAAACAGTTTTAAGTGTAGATATGATAGAGCCCAATAGGCTTAGTAGTGTGTACACTTGTTGACTGATGGTTGACAGGCGGAAGTAAAGAGCCGAACCTCAACCCCCGCAAGCACAACTTGGTGAATTGCACTTGCACAAACACACACACACACACACACACACACACACACACACACACACACACACACACACACACACACACACACACACACACACACACACACACACACACAGGCACCATAGCAACTGGAGGACAGAAAATTATAATAGTAGTCATATATAACCCCCCACCGAATGTCAGAAGACCCAGACAGGAATATGATAGAAACAACTTGGCCACCATCAATATAATAGAGAGAACAGCTTCTGTGGCTAGCAGGAACGGATCCAGACTTCTAATCATGGGAGACTTCAACCATGGGAAGATAGATTGGGGGAACAGAGACCCACATGGAGGCCCAGACACATGGAGAGCTAAGCTGCTGGATGTGGCAACAAGAAACTTTCTAAGTCAACACGTCAAGGGACCGACAAGAATGAGAGAAGGGGATGAACCAGCCTTGCTTGATCTGATATTTACCCTTAATGAGTCGGATATAAGGGAAGTTAAGTTGGAAGCCCCCTTGGGAATGAGTGATCATAGTGTATTGAGCTTTGAGTACCTGGTTGAGCTGGGAATTATCACCCCCAAAAAAGAACTGGGAACCAAAGGGCTGGCGTACCGAAAAGGAAACTATGAGGAAATGAATAAATTCCTATGGGATATACATTGGGACACAGAACTCGGAACCAAGTCCGTACAAGACATGATGGACTATGTCACCCAAAAATGTCAGGAGGCTGTAAGCAGGTTTGTCCCAGCCCGACAGGAAAAAACAGAGAAGCAAAGGAAGAATCCGTGGTTTAATAAGGAATGTATGAAAGCAAAGGAGCTGAACAAAAGGGCATGGAGGAACTTCCGTAATAACAGAACACCAGAAAGTAGAGAGAGATACCAGAGAACCAGGAACGAGTATGTCAGTGTGAGAAGAGCAGCTGAGAAAAGGTATGAAAATGATATAGCTAATAAAGCCAAGACCGAACCAAAGCTACTACACAGTCACATCAGGAGGAAGACAACAGTGAAGGAACAGGTGATGAAACTTAAGGTGGGCGAGGACAGGTACACAGAGAATGACAAAGAGGTGTGTGAAGAACTCAACAAAAGGTTCCAGGAGGTCTTTACAATAGAACAGGGAGATGTCGCGGCGCTAGAAGAGGTGGCAGCAAACCAGGTGACCTTGGATAGGTTCGAAATTACAAGAGATGAGGTCAAGAAGCACCTATTGGAGCTGGATGTGAGAAAAGCTGTTGGGCCGGATGGAATCTCACCATGGGTATTGAAAGAGTGTGCAGGAGCACTTTGCCTACCACTCTCCATAGTGTATAGTAGGTCACTGGAAACGGGGGACCTACCAGAAATATGGAAGACTGCTAATGTAGTACCAATATACAAAATGGGTGACAGACAAGAGGCACTGAACTACAGGCCAGTGTCCTTAACTTGTGTACCATGCAAGGTGATGGAGAAGATTGTGAGAAAAAACCTAGTAACACATCTGGAGAGAAGAGACTTCGTGACAACCCATCAACATGGGTTCAGGGAGGGTAAATCTTGCCTTACAGGCTTGATAGAATTTTACGATCAGGTGACAAAGATTAAACAAGAAAGAGAAGGGTGGGCGGACTGCATTTTTTTGGACTGTTGGAAAGCCTTTGACACAGTGCCACACCAGAGACTAGTGTAAAAGCTGGCGATGTAGCAGGAGTGAAAGGGAAGGTACTCCATTGGATAAGGGAATACCAAGTAACAGAAGGCAGCGAGTCACTCTGTGGGGTGAGGTATCAGATTGGCGAGACGTCACCAGTGGGGTCCCGCAGGGGTCAGTCCTTGGACCCATACTGTTTCTTATGTATGTAAATGATCTTCCAGATGGTATAGAATAATCCTCTCATTGTTTGCTGATGATGATGCAAAAATTATGAGGAGGATTAAGACGAGGAAGGCAGTATGAGACTACAAGATGACCTAGACAGACAGCATGAATGGTCCAACAAATGGCTACTAAAGTTCAACCCGAGTAAACGTAAGGTAATGAAACTAGGCAGTGGAATCATGAGGCCAAACACAGGATACAGAATTGGAGATGAAGTCCTTCATGAAACGGACAGAGAGAAGGATCTAGAAGTTGATATCACACCAACCCAATCTCCTGAAGCCCACATCAAAAGAATAACATCTGAGGCTTATGCAAGGCTGGCTAACATTAGAACTGCCTTCAAGAACCTGTGTAAGGAATCATTCAGAACCTTGTATACCACATATGTAAGACCAATCCTGGAGTATGCGGCCCCCAGCATGGAGCCCGTACCTTGTCAAGCACAAGGCGGAGCTTGAAAAAGTTCAAAGATGTGCTACTAGGCTAGTGTGAGAGTATGGTCTCTCATGATTATCCCACAGCTGACTTGAATGGCTCATTGCAGTGCACAGTGCACCGATTTCGTGCACAAGCCCTATCTCTGTTTTCCCATAACCGGGAATACATTTATAATATGGAGGCTGCCGTATGTCTACGCAGGAAGTGAGTACAGTGAGTACATTAGCCTATCGACCAGAGGCTGCTTACCTTGGAGACCGGCTGCGGATATGGGTACGCACTGGCCCGAAACTAGAGATAGATCAAGCCCTGGATAGTAATCTGTCATGTTGGGTGTCCCCAGGATGCCCACATAACCGGGAATACATTTATAATATGGAGGCTGCCGTATGTCCAGGCAGGAAGTGGATACAGGAAAATTAAGCATACTTGCCACGAAGGGTCAGTGAGTACATAGAAGGTGCCAGTGTGAGAGAGGGAGAGGAGACGCCAGCGAGGCGACTGACCTCTGGAGTCAGCCTCAACAAGCGCAATGGAGAATAACAACTATGACGTGTTCATGACGTCACCTCTGCTACTGATCAAGGAACGATCAATATGATTGGTTCCCGCTCTTTTGCTGCAATGCCATTGGTCAAATTGTAATCCCTTGTGTTGTGTACCACGAGATGCCCTACAGCCGCTGGCAAAGGCATTCACGTGAGGGAACCCTTACATAGAGGATGTGTCCTGTTCTGTCTATCGGCCAATAGACAGAAGAACACTGTCTATTCCTCATCGTCAAGTTAAACTCAGCGTCTTTTCGATATACCAACGCTTGCTCGGAATCTCGACGGTGATTATATTGTTTAGAAGACTAGTGACAAATCACCAGAGTGAAACAGACTGGTATCAGGTAACCCCTGGTGACAAATGGAGATCGTCTGCGAGTGATCTAAAGTGAACTAAGGCAGTGCCGCCGCCTAAGTAACCTGTGTGTGACTTTACCACAGTGCACCTGCATGGAACCATATAACCTGCAGTTGCCAGCCACCATTGTCCAGAGTGTGTAGCTAGTACGTCAGTACCTCGGTACCTTGAGCCACCAGCCGCCCTGCCTCACGGTACTACGTGACGTCACCACCCTTACTCACCGCCAGTGCCAGAGTGTGTGCGTGTGTCTGTAGACATACAGCTCGCCCTTCTGCGAGTATCCTCCTGTCATATACGGTTTGTGGGAAAGCCTGTCGTCAATGGTCTCAAGTCATAATGAGGAAACCAGTTGTCAGGCCACCTACGAGTTCTTGCATAAATATGCCTGAGTGAGTGAATGAATAAGAGAGGTAGCCTACCTGTAAGTACAAGATCTTGTCATTGTTTTATTGTGTCTGTCTGTGTTGATCTGAGGGATCAACCACAGTTCTCACCTTCTCATACCTGACACAGGTATAGGTGAAGACACCCGACGGTGTATGCGTGTTTATCTGTGTGGTATCACGACATTTCACTCGTCTGTGAATGTGAGCTTCACATACACCACACATCTAGTATTGTGTGATATTATTATTGTGCATGTTATTGCCTGTCCCATTGACAGTGTATTTGTTATTTATTGCATATCATCATTACCCGAGTATCCGGTTGGAACTCTTGTAAACCCTTTGCACACCGGCAGCTAGGTTTGCCGTGGTAATGATTGGCTGTCAACCGTGTTAAGTTAGGTGTTTCTCCAGGAGTGGATCAGAATCGATTAGCCAGACGTCAAGAGTCTCGCTAATGCACCCATAGCCTTTCTGATGCCAATCTAAAGTAAATCAAGCACCCTGTGTATTAGTGGTTAAGTTAGTAAATAAACTACTGTTAAGCTTTATGCGGTGTTTCCGTTGAACCACTTCTGAATACTGCCAATATTACTCAAGCCTTCAGCTCCAGGTGTCTTCAACACCGAGTTGCCTATAAGTCACTAAACTATAAATGTGATGAGGACCCTAGGAGTCCCTTAAAGTGTTAAATCATTGAGGAGATTCCAACGACCAACGTGGATCAGGACCAGGTGAGGCTAGTCTGAGAAGAGACCCTCAAGGACTCTAACTCGACCTTGCTCCCAGGCCCTGTACGGTTGCTCTCGTATTATCTCTCCTGATTCCGACAGCTTCGTGAAGCGTCTGCCACATGTACATTGGTGACGTACGCATTGCAGTCGAGAAAGCAAAATAGAAACTCCCACAACTAGTCCCAGAACTAAGAGGCATGAGTTACGAAGAAAGGCGGCGAGAAATGCACCTCACGACACTAGAAGACAGAAGAGTAGGGGGAGACATGATCACTACCTACAAAATTCTCCGAGGAATTGACAGGGTAGATAAAGATAAACTATTTAACACTGGTGGTACGCGAACAAAGGGACAGAGGTGGAAACTGAGTACCCAAATGAGCCACAGGGACGTTAGAAAGAACTTTTTCAGTGTCAGAGTAGTTAACAGATGGAATGCATTAGGGAGTGATGTGGTGGAGGCTGACTCCATACACAGTTTCAAATGTAGATATGATAGAGCCCATTAGGCTCAGGAACCTGTACACCTGTTGATTGACAGTTGAGAGACGGGACCAAAGAGCCAGAGCTCAATCCCCGCAAGCACAAGTAGGTGAGTACAATTAGGTGGGTACACACACACACAGACTTAGGGGCTTCGCGGCTGAGTTAATAGCGCCTGGGGGTCGTAGTCCCAATGACCTAGGCTGAATTCCCTGAAACAAATGTTTTACCGGTAAATGTTTATGTTTTATGTTTTATCTCAGCTCCTTTTCCTTATCTGATTCCTCAAGTTGCCTCCATTCTCTCAGTACTGTTTCTCAGGTCTCCTCAATACTGCTCCTACCAACACAAGTTATTTGAATTAGTCAAATTTTAGTAGCCATTACTGCAATAATCTCTCGGGGGTGTGATCACACTGTATTCCATATTCCTGAATGTGTGCTCACTTATCTGTACACGCAGCATCCAGCTTCAGCTCCTAGAGTATCTTTTACAATTGTCAGTCATCTAATGCAATGACGTCCGACCTACACGCCTCTTCTCATGTCTAGTTTTGAAGTTGTGGCTTTAATTGGCTTCTACTTCCTTCTCGTCTATTTCATTTTATTTTCTTGTTTTGTTTATTATGCTAAATAAGTATATCCTCACATCCTTGTGTTTAATCTGTTGCTCTTCCTCACTTGCCAATGGTTCATCTCTCTCTCTCTCTTGGTTTAACCCGTCCTCCAAATAGCACGTCGCATTTTGACGAACACTTTAAGGCCAAAAAACTGTCCTACTAAAAAACGGTAGTGGCTGCCAAAATTGACGTGATGATCCGTTTTCTGTTCGTGGGTCCTCGAGTAGAAAGATTCTTTAAGAATCTTTTGCCCCGAGGGGCGAGTTCAATGGACACCGCCACTCATCCTGTGAGAGGACATATCAGCATGTATATCATCCCGCAAAGTCTTGCTCCCAAAGCTTTCACCAACCTCGCGCTGTATAACTCGGGTCCAGTGAAGGGGGACGACTTGCCTAAGCCATCTGAGGATAAGATATCTCTTTCTATTTGTAGCGACTGTTGCTGCAAGCTGACTAATGTATGTTAATGCAATGTACTTATAACATAGACAAAACAGATATAGATATACTGACCATAATTTACTAAACACTGCCTTAAACTTACGTGAAAATGTCGCCGTACTTCTGCATGAGGTTGGTGGCGTGTTCCTCCATGGAGATCCCAGAGGGCATCAGCGCCCCCAGCACCGGCCAGCCCCACTCACCTGTCAACACACATCACTCCCTATATTTACCTGCCCCACACACACACACACACACACACACACACACACACACACACACACACACACACACACACACACACACACACACACACACACACACACACAAATGACAGAAGACCCAGTCAAGAGTACAAAAACAACAACATGGCAGTTAACACTATAATTGAGAGGGCAGCCTCTGCTGCCTGTAGAAATAGATCACACCTGCTCATCATAGGGGACTTCAATCACGGAAGGATTGACTGGGAGAACAAGGAACCGCATGGCGGCGAGGATACGTGGAGGGTCAAACTACTGGAGGTGGTGATTAGAAACTTCTTAACCCAGCATGTCAGAGAACCCATAAGGATGAGAGGAAATGACGAACCAGCGAGACTCGACCTGGTGTTCACCCTGAACGACTCTGACATAAGAGAAATCAGTTTTGAGGCCCCAGTAGGAATGAGCGACCACAGTGTATTGGTGTTTAAGTACCTGATTGAAGAAGGGTTATTGAACTCGAGGAGGGATACCGAAACCAAAAGGTTAGCATACCGAAAGGGGAAACTATGAGGAGATAAGAAAATTCCTAACAGATATAGCATGGGAAACAGAGCTCAAGGAAAAGACGGCCCAAGATATGATGGACTACATCACGCAAAAGTGCAAGGATGCAGCAAACAAGTTTGTCCCAGTCCAAAAGGAAAACAGTGAAATGAAGATGAGAAACCCATGGTTTAATCATAGATGTAAGCTAGCTAAGCAGCAAAGTAAAAGGGCATGGAGAAACTATACGAATAACAGGACACTGGAGAGCAGAGAAAGATACCAGAATGCCAGGAATGAATATGTCAGGATGAGAAGAGAGGCAGAAAGACAATACGAAAACGACATCGCAAGCAAGGCAAAGACTCAGCCTAAATTGCTGCATAGCCACATCAGGAGAAAAACAACAGTAAAGGAACAGGTTATGAAATTAAGGATAGGGGCGGAAGGATTCACTACAAACGACAAGGAAGTGTGTGAGGAACTGAATAACAAATTCCAAGAGGTCTTCACCTTAGAGCAAGGAGAAATCCCAGAGATAAGAGAGGAAATAGCTAACCAGGAACCACTGGAAGAGTTTGAGATTGCCAGCGGGGAAGTAAGGAAGGGTTTACTAGAGTTGGATGTGACAAAGGCTATAGGCCCAGATGGAATCTCCCCTTGGATACTAATGGAAGGAGCAGAAGAACTGTGCCTACCACTCTCCATAGTGTATAACAAATCTCTGGCAACAGGGGAACTGCCAGAAATTTGGAAAACAGCTAATGTAGTCCTGATATAAAAGAGAGGGGATAGACAAGAGGCACTGAATTACAGGTCAGTGTCCCTAACCTGCATACCATGCAAGCTGATGGAGAAGATTGTGCGAAGAATGCTAGTGGAGCACCTGGAGCGAAAGAACTTTGTAACACAGCACCAACATGGATTCAGGGATGGCAGGTCCTGCCTCACAGGGTTACTTGAATTCAAACGACCAGGTAACGAAAATAAGGCAAGAAAGAGAAGGGTGGGCAGACTGCATATTTTTGGATTGTCAGAAAGCCTTTGATACAGTCCCACACAAGAGGCTAGTGAAAAAGCTGGAGATGCAGGCTGGAGTGAAAGGGCAAGGTACTCCGTTGGATACAGGAGTACCTAAGCAACAGGAGACAACGAGTCAGTGTGAGGGGTGAGGTCTCAGATTGGCGAGACGTTACGAGAGGAGTCCCGCAGGGGTCAGTCCTTGGACCTATACTGTTTCTGATATATGTAAATGATCTCCCAGAGGGTATAGAATCGTTTCTCTCAATGTTTGCCGATGACGCAAAAATTATGAGGAGGATTGAAACTGAGGACGATAGTAGGAGGCTACAAGATGACCTAGACAGACTGAGTGAATGGTCCAACAAATGGCTGTTGAAGTTCAACCCGAGTAAATGCAAAGTAATGAGGCAGTGGAAACAGGAGGCCAGACACAGGATACAGAATAGGAGATGAAGTACTTAATGAAACGGACAGAGAGAAAGATCTAGGAGTTGATATCACACCAAACCTGTCTCCTGAAGCCCACATAAAGAGAATAACGTCTGCGGCATATGCGAGGCTGGCTAACATCAGAACAGCGTTCAGGAACGTGTGTAAGGAATCATTCAGAATCTTGTACCCCATATATGTAAGACCAATCCTGGAGTATGCGGCCGCAGCATGGAGCCCGTACCTTGTCAAGCACAAGACGAAGCTGGAAAAAGTCCAAAGGTATGCCACTAGTCTAGTCCCAGAACTAAAAGGCATGAGTTACGAGGAAAGGCTGCGGGAAATGCGCCTTACGACACTGGAAAACAGAAGAGTAAGGGGAGACATGATCACAACCTACAAAATCCTCAGAGGAATCGACCGGGTAAACAAGGATAAACTATTCAACACTGGTGGGACGCGAACAAGGGGACACAGGTGGAAACTGAGTACCCACATGAGCCACAGAGACGTTAGAAAGAATTTTTTCAGTGTCAGAGTAGTTAACGGATGGAATGCATTAGGCAGTGATGTGGTGGAGGCTGACTCCATACACAGTTTCAAATGTAGATATGATAGAGCCCAATAGGCTCAGGAATCTGTACACCAGTTGATTGACGGTTGAGAGGCGGGACCAAAGTGCCAAAGCTCAACACCCGCAAGCACAATTTGGTGAGTACACACACACACACACACACACACACACACACACACACACACACACACACACACACACACACACACACGCCAACACACCATCAAACGGTTCAAATCTTTATAAATATTCGACGGAAAGACGAGAAAAAAGAGAATAATAATAAATACATCTGCCATATTTCTGAACTATTCTCACATACGTTAAATTTAGTAAACTGTTTACTGTACAACCTTTTGTCTGTAATTATGGAGTCTTCAGTTCACATTCCACTTCTGACAATCACAAGTCTGTACATATCTTACCTTAACATCCTCACATGAGTCTTACGCACCTGGAGGAAGACCTTTGGGTCTCCTGTTGAGCACTAGAGCCAGCAGCACCAGCAGCACCACCCCCAGCAGCGCCTCCGTCACCATCTTTGTCCTCACCTGGCCGGGCAAAGGTTGGTGATCAGATGTCATGAGAGAGAGAGAGAGAGAGAGAGAGAGAGAGAGAGAGAGAGAGAGAGAGAGAGAGAGAGAGAGAGAGAGAGAGAGAGAGAGAGAGAGAGAGAGAGAGAGAGAGAGGGAGAGAGAGAGAGAGAGAGAGAGAGAGAGAGAGAGAGAGAGAGAGAGAGAGAGAGAGAGAGAGAGAGAGAGAGAGAGAGAGAGAGAGAGAGAGAGAGAGAGAGAGAGAGAGAGAGAGAGAGAGAGAGAGACAAACATACAGACAGACAGACAGACACACACACACACACACACACACACACACACACACACACACACACACACACACACACACACACACACACACACACACACATACACACACACACACACACACACACACACACACACACACACACACACACACACACACACACACACACACACAAACGTTGATAAAGACAGGCTATTTAACACAAGGGGCACACGCACTAGGGGACACAGGTGGAAACTGAGTGCCCAAATGAGCCACAAAGATATTAGAAAGAACTTTTTTAGTGTCAGAGTGGTTGACAAATGGAATGCATTAGGAAGCAATGTGCTGGAGGCTGACTCCATACACAGTTTCAAGTGTAGATATGATAGAGCCCAATAGGCTCAGGAACCTGTACACCTGTTGATTGACGGTTGAGAGGCGGGACCAAAGAGCCAGAGCTCAACCCCCGCAAGCACAACTAGGAGAGTACACACACACACACACACACACACACACACACACACACACACACACACACACACACACACACACACACACACACATACGCACACACACACACACACACACACACACACACACACACACACACACACACACACACACACACACACACACACACACACACACACACACACACACACACATACGCACACACACACACACACACACACACACACACACACACACACACACACACACACACACACACACACACACACACACACACACACACACACACACACACAGAGGGGAAGTCTACAATCCCAGAGGGAAGTGGAGAACCCTCCTCAAACAGTGCAACAGCCACAGGGATTGGGGCACCACCCCCACATTCTACCCAACAGACACCCAACCTGCCCCATCCCCTGTCAGCCCCCCACTAAGTACCCACCTAGGGCACCCTCCCCCCACCCACCCCCCTCCTCCCACTCACCCCCCTCCCCCCACTCACCCCCCTTCTCCCCCTCACCCCTCTCCCCAGGACCTCCCTTCTCCCCCATCCCCCAAGCCCTCCCTTTCCCACATACCTTCCCGTCTCTCCCACCCCCAAGCCCTCCCTTCCCCCCCTCCCCCCTAAGTCCCCCACTCTCCCCCACCCCACCTAAGTCTTCCCCTCTCCCCCACTCCCCAAAGCCCTCCCCTCTTCCTCACCCACCTCAGCCCTCCCTTTTCCCCCACGCCCCCCAAGCCCTCCACCCTTTTCTCCTCCCCCAAGCCCCCCCATCTCCCCTATCCCCCACAGCCTCTCCTCCCCCCATGCTTCCCCAACCCTCCCTCTCTCACCCCCACCAACCCTCCCCCTCTTACTCTCCCCCCAACCCTCTCCCTCTCCCCCCCCTACCCTCCCCCTCTTTCCCACTCCCTGTACCCTCCCCCTCTTACCCACCAACTGTACCCTCCCCCTCTCCCCCACCACCCCAAGCCCTCCCTCCTCCACCAATCTCCCCGTGCCAGGTCCCCCCAGCTCCCACTCACCCCAGATCCCAAAGGTCCCCCCCCCCCAGAGAAGAAACAGAAGAGAGTCAGTTTCAGGGTGATATACTCGAACATAGATGGGATCACAAGCAAGACAAGTGAACTAAGGGAAAGAGCACAAGAAGTTAACCCAGATGTAATCGGACTCACTGAAACAAAACTCTCTGGAATCATAACGAAGGCCGTGTTTCCCCAGGAGTACACAGTAATAAGGAAAGAGAGGGAATGTAGGGGAGGAGGCGGAGTGGCCCTACTCATGAGAAAAGAATGGAGTTTTAAGGAGATGGCCATCCCGGGCTGTGAGGAGTTCAGAGACTACATAGCAGGCACCATAACAATGGGAGGACCAAGAATAGTAGTAGCAGTAATATACAACCCTCCACCAAATGACAGAAGACCCAGTCAAGAGTATGAAAACAATAACATGGCAGTTAACACTATAAATGAGAGGGCAGCCTCTGCTGCCTATAGAAATAGATCCCACTTGCTCATAATGGGCGACTTCAATCACGGAAAGATTGATTGGGAGAACAAGGAACCGCATGGAGGCGAAGATACGTGGAGAGCCAAATTATTGGAGGTGGTGACAAGCAACTTTTTAACCAAGCATGTCGGAGAACCCACAAGGATGAGAGGCAATGACGAACCAGCGAGACTCGACCTAGTCTTCACTCTGAATGACTCTGACATAAGAGAAATCGGTTTTGAGGCCCCAGTAGGAATGAGCGACCACAGTGTACTGGTGTTTGAGTACTTGATTGAAGAAGGGTTATTGAACTCGAGGAGGGATACCGAAACCAAAAGGTTAGCATACCGAAAGGGAAACTATGAGGGGATAAGAAAATTCCTAACAGATATAGCATGGGAAACAGAGCTCAGGGGAAAGACGGCCCAAGATATGATGGATTACATCACGCAGAAGTGCAAGGACGCAGCAAACAAGTTTGTCCCAGTCCAAAAGGAAAACAGAGAAATGAAAATTAGAAACCCATGGTTTAATCAGAGATGTAGGCTAGCTAAGCAGCAAAGTAAAAGGGCATGGAGAAACTATAGGAATAACAGGACTCTGGAGAGCAGAGAAAGATACCAGAATGCCAGGAATGAATATGTCAGGATGAGAAGAGAGGCAGAAGGACAATACGAAAATGACATCGCAAGCAAGGCAAAGACTCAGCCTAAATTGTTGCATAGCCACATTAGGAGGAAAAACAACAGTAAAGGAACAGGTTATGAAATTAAGGATAGGGGCGGAAGGATTCACTACAAATGACAAGGAAGTGTGTGAGGAATTGAATAAGAAATTCCAGGAGGTCTTCACCTTAGAGCAAGGAGAAATTCCAGAGGTAAGTGAGGGAATAGCTAACCAGGAACCCCTGGATGAGTTTGAGATTACCAGTGGGGAAGTAAGGAAGTGTTTACTAGAGTTGGACGTGACGAAGGCTATAGGCCCAGATGGAATCTCCCCTTGGGTTCTAAAGGAAGGAGCAGGAGAACTGTGCCTACCACTCTCCATAGTGTATAACAAATCACTGGCAACAGGGGAACTGCCAGATATTTGGAAAGCAGCTAACGTAGTCCCGATATACAAGAAAGGGGATAGACAGGAGGCACTGAACTACAGGCCAGTGTCCTTAACTTGCATACCATGCAAGCTGATGGAGAAGATTGTGCGAAAAAAACTAGTGGAGCATCTGGAGCGAAGGAACTTTGTAACACAGCATCAACATGGGTTCAGGGATGGCAGGTCCTGCCTCACAGGGTTACTTGAATTCTACGATCAGGCAACAAAAATAAGGCAAGAAAGAGAAGAGTGGGCAGACTGCATATTTTTGGATAGTCAGAAAGCCTTTGACACAGTGCCACACAAGAGGCTAGTGCTAAAGATGGAGATGCAGGCTGGAGTGAAAGGGAAGGTACTTCGGTGGATAGAGGAGTACCTAAGCAACAGGAGACAACGAGTCTGTGTGAGGGGTGAGGTCTCAGATTGGCAAGACGTCACAAGTGGAGTCCCGCAGGGGGTCAGTCCTTGGACCTATACTGTTTGTGGTATATGTAAATGATCTCCCAGTGGGTATAGATTCGTTCCTCTCAATGTTTGCCGACGATGCAAAAATTATGAGGAGGATTGAAACAGAGGATAATAGTAGGAGGCTAGAAGATGACCTGGATAGACTGAGTGAATGGTCCAACAAATGGCTGTTAAAGTTCAACCCGAGTAAATGCAAAGTAATGAAACTAGGCAGTGGAAGCAGGAGGCCAGCCACAGGATACAGAATAGGAGATGAAGTACTTAATGAAACAGAGAGAAAGATCTAGGAGTTGATATCACACCAAACCTGTCTCCTGAAGCTCACATAAAGAGAATAACGTCTGCGGCATATGCGAGGCTGGCTAACATCAGAACGGCGTTCAGGAACCTGTGTAAGGAATCATTCAGAATCTTGTACACCACATATGTAAGACCAATCCTGGAGTATGCGGCCCCAGCATGGAGCCCGTACCTTGTCAAGCACAAGACGAAGCTGGAAAAAGTCCAAAGGTATGCTACTAGACTAGTCCCAGAACTAAGAGGCATGAGTTATGAGGAAAGGCTGCGGGAAATGCACCTTACGACACTGGAAGACAGAAGAGTAAGGGGAGACATGATCACAACCTACAAAATCCTCAGAGGAATCGACTGGGTAAACAAGGATGAACTATTCAACACCGGTGGGACGCGAACAAGGGGACACAGGTGGAAGCTGAGTACCCAAATGAGCCACAGAGACGTTAGAAAGAACTTTTTCAGTGTCAGAGTAGTTAGTAAATGGAATGCACTAGGAAGTGATGTGGTGGAGGCTGACTCCATACACAGTTTCAAATGTAGATATGATAGAGCCCAGTAGGCTCAGGAATCTGTACACCAGTTGACTGATTTGTTGAGAGGCGGGACCAAAGAACCAAAGCTCAACCCCCGCAAGCACAAATAGGTGAGTACACACACACACACAAACACACACACACACACACACAGTGGTGGGTAAACTTCTGGAGTCTGTGTATAACTTGCTCATTGAAAACGTTGCTAACTCTCCAGTGTTGTTCCTGGGCGACTGAACATGAAGTGTTACTTTGTGGTGCTCGTCGCGTATAATGTAATGATATAGTTAAAGTGTCTTTAATAGTGCTATTATGTGAGGGAACCAAAGTGGTGTGAAGCGAGCAGTGCCAGCGAGAGTCCCAAGTACACACCTTCCCTACCCCTCCCCTGTGAGTCCCAAGTACACACCTTCCCTACCCCTCCCCTGCGAGTACAAGTACACACCTTCCCTACCCCTCCCCTGAGAGTACAAGTACACACCTTCCCTACCCCTCCCCTGAGAGTACAAGTACACACCTTCCCTACCCCTCCCCTGAGAGTACAAGTACACACCTTCCCTACCCCTCCCCTGCGAGTCCCAATTACACACCTTCCCTACCCCTCCCCTGCGAGTCACAAGTACACACCTTCCCTACTCCTCCCCTGCGACCATCCATGTTCCTGACACCAGTTGCTCCCTCCCTTCCTCGCCTGCCCTAGCTCATCCACCTCCATTAGTTGTGTGTGGCCCGTACCCAGCAGTGATCACGGGGAGGTGAAGTCTAGCCTTGCATGTGCAGCCTCCTATCCCTCCTGTGCTTGGTGCGTTTGTTTCAGCTTTACTGATGTCCCAGTTCTTTGTCGTGTCTGACTTTACAGGTTGGTTCCACGATTTCCTCTTTCAATGCATTTAATTTGTTGACCTCGTGCTGGGCACCAGTATTTTCATACATTTTTTATACTTATTTCCAATAATTCAGCTTTTCAGACAAAGAATATTCAGTAGATGTAGTATCATAGTCTTTTCTAATTTTCCTGATGCGTAATTTAATAACGTTCCACATGAAAGACTGGCAAGGAAGCTACAGCCACAGGGAATAAATGGGAGAACATTGGAATGGATAAAACAATGTTTAAAACAAAGGAAGCAATGCCTCATCTTAAGTGGAAAATCAATCTTACTGGAGGAATGTGGTGAGTGGCCGGGGTGCCTGAGGGGTACATTTTGGGCTAAACATTTTTGTCATTTATATCAATGACATAGATGAGAATATTACTAACATCATCAAATTTGCAGATGACACTAAGATTTATGGTAACATGGGAAGTGAAAATAATATTAAGGCCTTACAAAAATATCTATATAAACTCCACAAATGGCCGGAAGTGTGGCAAATGCCTGTAAATATCGATAATTTAATTTAATTATTCATTTATATACAAGAGTTCTTACATTTTTGTAAAGTCACTAGCACGCATAGCGTTTCAGGGCAGGTTTTTAAATTCTAATTTTCCCCGGAATATTACCCACCAAATCGTTTAACAACCAGGTACCCGTTCATTGCTGGGTGAACAGAAGCAATAATTAAGGATTGGCGCCCAGTCAATCCTCCCCGGCCAAGATACGAACAGAGACCAAATCGCTCGCTAAGCGCCGGGCGAGTTCTTTACCATTGTGCCACGGGGACTGCAAAATGCAAGACCTTGCAAGGGGGTATAACAATTCACGTCACAATTAGCAACATTATGTTGCAGCAGACTGAAGAAGAAAATGACCTTGGCGTCGGAACCAACGAGTCATTGAAAACAACACATCAAGGGGGGGGGGAGGGGGGAGGGGATGTAAGGTATAGTGTAATGACATTGAAGTGAGTGATATGATCTGTAGTGACTGTAAAGTATAGTGTAGTGACAGTGAAGTCAGTGATGTTATCTGTAGTGATTGTAAGGTGTAGTGAAGTGAGTGATGTGATCTGTAGTGACTGTAAAGTATAGTGTAGTGAAAGTGATGTGACTGTGGTGTCTGTAAATAATAGTGCAGTGACAGTGATGTGATATGTATAGACTGTAAAGTATAGTGTAGGGACATGTGAGCACATCAAGTGGGAGCTACAGAAAAAAAACAAAGCGAACCAAACCCTAGAAATAGTCAAACGAACCTTGGACTTCTAAGAAAATAAATAGTTATTCTACTGAATAAATCACTGGCGCGCCCCCGCCTGGACTACTGTATCCATGATGACCAAACCGCACATCAAATGATGGAGAAACGTCGACGTTTTGACGTGATAATGGTCCAGGACGGACCGAAATGTCGTTGTTTCTCCATCTTCTGATGTGTGGTTTGGTCATGATATCTTCAGCCACGTGATTGGGACTCATCGTCAACTGCATCGACACATGGAGACCTCATCTTCAGAAAGACACAGCTGCTTTAGAGGACGTTCAACACCGAGCGACAAAAATCATTCCAGAATTAAGTGGTCTCTCGTACCAGGAATGGTTGAGGGGCCACAGGGTTAACAACACTGCATACCAGGCATGAGAGGGCGGATCTCAATAAAACTTAGAATACTGAATCAGTAAAATACTGATCCAGACCACTTCCCTAAAAGGTCAGATACGACACACACGAGGAGCAAAGGTTTCAAACTCAGCAAGCCACAATTATATATGACTAAAAACAGGAGATGCGTTTTCACTCATACGGTTAAAAAACCGTGAAACCGCCTACCCGCAGAAGCCGTAAATGCCAAGACACTGGTGTAGATCAATATTCTGCTAAATATAATTATCAGGGGAAAATGAGGTGATCGAACAAGTCGCCGGATTCCTGTCCTCGTCGGGGCTAATAGAGAGATGGTGACTCTCAGGTAAATTCAGGTAAATGTATGACTCATTTTTATTTCGAGCTTCTACTGATGTCCTCTTGAACTATTTTCTATCATATTAAAGAGGATGTGTTCGGCCTCCTTGTATATTCCATTCACTAACTGTCTACTGTTCATTTCGACTCTGAACTCCCAAGCCATTCCCTGACGGCCCTCTCGCTCGCCTGGTGTACACGACTATGGCGCCTCGCACTAACAAGAGGTTTTACTAATTAAATTCATCTCATGGTTAACTCTGACGGCTATTAAACATCAAGAAAGATCAAGAACTCGTAATTACAACCATGAGCACCTGTCCTAAAGCCTGTCATTCATGTTAGGAGGACTTTCCTTGTCCCTTGCGGTCTGACCTTAACGTGACAGTGACTGTCTCACTGTCACGTTATACGAGATACGGTTCACTACAGGTGTCACGTGAGTTATCTGACAGTGACCTTCTCATCAAACAACACGACAGTACTAGAGTTAACACGAAAAGGCAGAAATATTGCACCAATTCAAGATCCAGTTGGACTAAATCATCAGAAAGAGTGGTGTACATTTGACAAACCACCGGCTTCCTGTCCTCGTCGAGGTCACTAGTAAGATTGTGCCCCTCAGGTAAATTCAAGTAAATTAATCATTCAAAACTCCACAGACCAACATGATACTCTTAGTGCTTGACTCTTTCTCATAAGATTCTTCAGCACAGATAGTTACTAGTTAACCTGTTGTGAGTTTAGTGACTTGTACACTGCCATCGTAAAGGTCGACCCGCACCTGTGTCCCACCATGTAATTGGGGAACCTTTGACAAGCTGCCGGCTTCCTGTCCTCGTCGAGGCCACTAGTATTAGTAGCCCTCAGGTAAACTCAGGTATCAAAATACACTGAATGGTTGCACAAAAGCTGAGGAGGTTGGTAAGGCTTGGAACCCCTCACATCGGAATCAAGATAAAAACAAATTTGGTCTTTCTACTCTACAGACAATTAGAACCAATAATGCCTGCACCAAAAATATACTTGACAGTTATTCAGTCACGACTGTTGCGTCAAGCACTCGCCAGCCCTCCACCAGAACACAGGGCGCTCACACATGCTTAACACCACTGGCCCACTACTCTGATACATTGACTACCTCAGCACCAGGGTCTTCTCCACCTGCTACCTTAGCTGGCACTCAAGCAACACTCACGGCACCTGCACAGTTGCTAGTCCAATGCAATAACATTTGTTGTGTATTTGTTAGAAATGCCGAGCGTAGACGATTCTAGTTATATTTTACAGAAGCGTCGCGTCATTCTGGGACAGTTAGGAGTTGCAATTTGCTCTAATAATGTTCATTTATGTACAGATCGCTTTTGATTGTTGCCTCTGGAGGCGGCTACTTTGTTGTGCACCATACTCATACTGTGATGAGAAGCGCAAAGTGATTAATAAAGACAAAACAGGTCTTATCAGACCCCAGCGGGAATTTTTACATTAACATTGTCATCTAATGTGGGCACCTTATCACTGATGGTTTCAGTCCTGATCATCTGCAATGTTATTTAAGTTCTGTATGAACTTCCGACCCTCCATACTAGAGTGAATGAAATCTCAAGCTCCCGATTAATTCACATCCAAATTTACATTCATGGTTCTCGTTCCATAATTACCATTGCTACACTTCTCCACCTGGCTTACTCAAGACCACACCACAGGCCTGTCATATTATTAAATACTGCTCTAAAAAGAGTTCCACTGACATCAACAACACTGTTGTGCAGCAGGCAAGAGGCGCCCCACACACACCTACCTCTCTGGCTTCTGACCTTCAACTGATACGCAACAACGACGGTGGTGATCACTTGCAACGGGGCGCCCAGGGTGCCGCTGGCCATGAGCTCTTGTTTACTGTTACACATTTTTTTATCTCATTGCAGAAGCTACTCGTTCCTTCTGCATTAATACGTTGGAAATTGGCAACGTATTTCAGCTCTGCATTGTCTTTGGTGGCGTTGTTAAGAGTCAAATTTGAAGCTGAAGATATTAAGTTAAGATATGAATGGTGTGTTTAGTGAGAAGGGGCTCCCATGCCAGTGGCCTTCAGTGCAAGTGGCCTCCCATGCCAGTTGCCTCCCATGTTAGTGACCTCCCATGTTAGTGACCTCCCATGTTAGTGCCCTCCCATGCCAGTGGCCTCCCATGTTAGTGACCTCCCATGTTAGTGGCCTCCCATGTTAGTGACCTCCCATGTTAGTGGCCTCCCATGTTAGTGACCTCCCATGTTAGTGGCCTCCCATGCCAGTGGCCTCCCATGTTAGTGGCCTCCCATGCCAGTGGCCTCCCATGTTAGTGGCCTCCCATGCCAGTGGCCTCCCATGTTAGTAACCTCCCATGTTAGTGGCCTCCCATGTTAGTGACCTCCCATGTTAGTGGCCTCCCATGCCAGTGGCCTCCCATGTTAGTGACCTCCCATGTTAGTGGCCTCCCATGCCAGTGGCCTCCCATGTTAGTGGCCTCCCATGCCAGTGGCCTCCCATGTTAGTAACCTCCCATGTTAGTGGCCTCCCATGTTAGTGACCTCCCATGTTAGTGGCCTCCCATGCCAGTAGCCTCCCATGTTAGTGACCTCCCATGTTAGTGGCCTCCCATGACAGTGGCCTCCCATGTTAGTGACCTCCCATGTTAGTGGCCTCCCATGTTAGTGACCTCCCATGTTAGTGGCCTCCCATGCCAGTGGCCTCCCATGTTAGTGACCTCCCATGTTAGTGGCTTCCCATGTTAGTGACCTCCCATGTTAGTGGCCTCCCATGCCAGTGGCCTCCAATGTTATTGGCCTTCAATGCCAGTGGCCTCCCATGTTAGTGGCCTCCCATGTTAGTGGCTTCCCATGTTAGTGACCTCCCATGTTAGTGGCCTCCCATGCCAGTGGCCTCCCATGTTATTGGCCTCCCATGCCAGTGGCCTCCCATGCCAGTGGCCTCCCATGTTAGTGGCCTCCCATGCCAGTGGCCTCCCATGCCAGTGGCCTCCCATGTTAGTGGCCTTCCATGCCAGTGGTCTCCCATGCCAGTAGCCCCCCCCCCCATGTAGGTGGCCTCCCATTCCAGTGGCCCCCCAACGTTGGTCACCTCCCATGCAACTGGCATCCCATGTTAGCGGCCTCCCATGCAACTGGCACCCCATGTTAGCGGCCTCCTATGCAACTGGCATCCCATGTTAGCGGCCTCCCATGCAACTGGCATCCCATGTTAGCGGCCTCCTATGTTGGTGGCCTACCATGCCAGTGGCCTCCCAGGCCAGTGGCCTCCCATGCCAGTGGCATCCCATGCCAGTGGCCTCCCATGCCAGTGGCCTCCCATGCCAGTGGTCTACCATGCCAGTGGCCTCCCATGCCAGTGGCCTCCCATGCCAGTGGCCTCCCATGACAGTGGCCTCCCATGCCAGTGGCCTCCCAGGCCAGTGGCCTCCCAGGCCAGTGGCCTCCCATGCCAGTGGCCTCCCATGCCAGTGGCCTCCCATGCCAGTGGCCTCCCAGGCCAGTGGCCTCCCAGGCCAGTGGCCTCCCAGGCCAGTGGCCTCCCATGCCAGTGGCCTCCCAGGCCAGTGGCCTCCCATGACAGTGGCCTCCCATGCCAGTGGCCTACCAGGCCAGTGGCCTCCCATGACAGTGGCCTCCCATGCCAGTGGCCTACCAGGCCAGTGGCCTCCCATGCCAGTGGCCTACCATGCCAGTGGCCTCCCAGGCCAGTGGCCTCCCATGCTAGTGGCCTCCCATGACAGTGGCCTCCCATGCCAGTGGCCTCCCATGCTAGTGGCCTCCCATGACAGTGGCCTCCCATGCCAGTGGCCTCCCAGGCCAGTGGCCTCCCATGACAGTGGCCTCCCATGCCAGTGGCCTCCCAGGCCAGTGGCCTCCCATGCCAGTGGCCTCCCATGCCAGTGGCATCCCATGCCAGTGGCCTCCCATGCCAGTGGCCTCCCATGCCAGTGGTCTACCATGCCAGTGGCCTCCCATGCCAGTGGCCTCCCATGCCATTGGCCTCCCATGACAGTGGCCTCCCATGCCAGTGGCCTCCCAGGCCAGTGGCCTCCCAGGCCAGTGGCCTCCCATGCCAGTGGCCTCCCATGCCAGTGGCCTCCCATGCCAGTGGCCTCCCAGGCCAGTGGCCTCCCAGGCCAGTGGCCTCCCAGGCCAGTGGCCTCCCATGCCAGTGGCCTCCCAGGCCAGTGGCCTCCCATGACAGTGGCCTCCCATGCCAGTGGCCTACCAGGCCAGTGGCCTCCCATGCCAGTGGCCTACCATGCCAGTGGCCTCCCAGGCCAGTGGCCTCCCATGCCAGTGGCCTCCCATGCCAGTGGCCTCCCATGCCAGTGGTCTCCCATGCCAGTGGCCTTCCATGCCAGTGGCCTCCCATGCCAGTGGTCTCCCATGCCAGTGGCCTTCCATGCCAGTGGCCTCCCATGCCAGTGGCCTCCCATGCCAGTGGTCTCCCATACCAGTGGCCTACCATGCCAGTGGTCTCCTATACCAGTGGTCTCCCATGCCAGTGGCCTTCCATGCCAGTGGCCTCCCATGCCAGTGGTCTCCCATACCAGTGGCCTCCCATGCCAGTGGTCTCCCATGCCAGTGGTCTCCCATACCAGTGGCCTACCATGCCAGTGGTCTCCCATACCAGTAGCCTTCCATGCCAGTGGTCTCTCATGCCAGTGGCCTTCCATGCCAGTGGCCTCCCATGCCAGTGGTCTCCCATGCCAGTGGTCTCCCATGCCAGTGGTCTCCTATACCAGTGGCCTACCATGCCAGTGGCCTTCCATGCCAGTGGCCTACCATGCCAGTGGTCTCCCATACCAGTGGTCTCCCATGCCAGTGGCCTACCATGCCAGTGGCCTCCCATACCAGTGGCCTACCATGCCAGTGGTCTCCCATACCAGTGGCCTCCCATACCAGTGGCCTACCATGCCAGTGGTCTCCCATACCAGTGGCCTACCATGCCAGTGGTCTCCCATACCAGTGGTCTCCCATGCCAGTGGCCTACCATGCCAGTGGCCTCCCATACCAGTGGCCTACTATGCCAGTGGTCTCCCATACCAGTGGTCTCCCATGCCAGTGGTCTCCTATACCAGTGGCCTACCATGCCAGTGGCCTTCCATGCCAGTGGTCTCCCATGCCAGTGGCCTCCCATACCAGTGGCCTACCATGCCAGTGGCCTTCCATGCCAGTGGTCTCCTATACCAGTGGCCTACCATGCCAGTGGCCTTCCATGCCAGTGGTCTCCCATGCCAGTGGCCTCCCATACCAGTGGCCTACCATGCCAGTGGCCTTCCATGCCAGTGGTCTCCTATACCAGTGGCCTACCATGCCAGTGGCCTTCCATGCCAGTGGCCTACCATGCCAGTGGTCTCCCATACCAGTGGTCTCCCATGCCAGTGGCCTACCATGCCAGTGGCCTCCCATACCAGTGGCCTACCATGCCAGTGGTCTCCCATACCAGTGGCCTCCCATACCAGTGGCCTACCATGCCAGTGGTCTCCCATACCAGTGGCCTCCCATGCCAGTGGCCTCCCAGGCCAGTGGCCTCCCATGCCAGTGGCCTCCCATACCAGTGGCCTACCATGCCAGTGGCCTTCCATGCCAGTGGTCTCCTATACCAGTGGCCTACCATGCCAGTGGCCTTCCATGCCAGTGGCCTACCATGCCAGTGGTCTCCCATACCAGTGGTCTCCCATGCCAGTGGCCTACCATGCCAGTGGCCTCCCATACCAGTGGCCTACCATGCCAGTGGTCTCCCATACCAGTGGCCTCCCATACCAGTGGCCTACCATGCCAGTGGTCTCCCATACCAGTGGCCTACCATGCCAGTGGTCTCCCATACCAGTGGTCTCCCATGCCAGTGGCCTACCATGCCAGTGGCCTCCCATACCAGTGGCCTACTATGCCAGTGGTCTCCCATACCAGTGGTCTCCCATGCCAGTGGTCTCCTATACCAGTGGCCTACCATGCCAGTGGCCTTCCATGCCAGTGGTCTCCCATGCCAGTGGCCTCCCATACCAGTGGCCTACCATGCCAGTGGCCTTCCATGCCAGTGGTCTCCCATGCCAGTGGCCTCCCATACCAGTGGCCTACCATGCCAGTGGCCTTCCATGCCAGTGGTCTCCTATACCAGTGGCCTACCATGCCAGTGGCCTTCCATGCCAGTGGTCTCCCATGCCAGTGGCCTCCCATACCAGTGGCCTACCATGCCAGTGGCCTTCCATGCCAGTGGTCTCCCATGCCAGTGGCCTCCCATACCAGTGGTCTACTATGCCAGTGGCCTCCCATGCCAGTGGCCTACCATGCCAGTGGTCTCCCATACCAGTGGCCTACCATGCCAGTGGCCTCCCATGACAGTGGCCTCCCATGCCAGTGGCATGGGAGGCCACTGGCGTTTATTTCACAGCTGCAAATTTGCAACAAACAGCTATGAATCCACAGGCTACAACGTTAACTGCTTTCTTCACGATGTTTATGCATTGTTAGTCGCCTGGATAGAGACGTTGTTGTCTTGCCTATATAATGAGTTCTTTGGGGCTTACAGTCCCCAATTGGGCATTTAAAGGCATAGACGACGTTGGTTTCCTTCAAAGCGTTCAGCTTTTTTTCTGGGGAGTTTTTCATGAGTAGATTGGCTGTTATCTTGGTATTTTAATAAATTACCAATTGTATTTTCTGATTTTTGTCTGTATGGATAACGTTCCTATCAACAATATCTTTCAGGACCTTTTCCTCTGTTTTATGAGCCGTCGAAAAAAAGTTCTTGTAAAATAGTCTAATTGAGGGTACATGTGTTGTGTTGGTTGACTCTTCAGAGGTTGTATGATGTTTCACTTTTCTTTTTATGATGTCTTCAACGAAACCGTTTGAGAAGCCGTTGTTGACTAGGACCTGCCTTACCCTACAGAGTTCTTCATCGACTTGCTTCCATCCTGAGCTGTCGCTGAGAGCACGGTCGACGTAAGCATTGACAACACTCCTCTTGTACCTGTCCGGGCAGTCACTATTGGCATTGAGGCCCATTCCTATGTTCGTTTCCTTAGTGTAGACTGCAGTGTGGAAGCCTCTGCTCCTGACCACCACATGACAACCAGACAATTAAAAATCATTGTTAGCCAGAGTTATTTCCCCCCCATTACAATCCTTTAATGTCTGGTGGTCCATGTGTTCAGTGTTCTGGACTTGTCTAGGAGTTCATTGCCATTGTCAGTCTATGGTATGAACCTTTCACGAGACGAGATCTTTTTAATTTAATCGGCTTGTGTGTTTCTGCAAGGGGGGAGTTACAATTAAGGCTCGTGTTCTCTCATATAAGTGAATTGTGTCACTGAAAGCGAACTTCTGGTCTATGGTCACCTAATGCAAATGGGTCATTGGGAGAATTAGCTCCGGCTACCAATGACTTTTAATTGTCTGGTACTCATGTGGTCTGAGTACTGGACTTGTCGAGGGGTTCATTGCTGCTGTCAGTCTAAGGTATGAATCATTCATGAGAGGAGTTCTTTCTGATCGGCTTGCGTGTTTCAGCAAGTGTGATATATATATCTATATAAATAAAAATGGATATGTTCGATAGTTCAAAATCGCTAATCTTCGAAAGTTCTTCACCGATTGCTTTGAAGTTTGTTTATATATATATATATATATATATATATATATATATATATATATATATATATATATATATATATATTTACTTTTTCGACTTTTTATTTACTTTTACTAATAAGTAATACTAATTTTACTAATACTTTTACTTTACTAATTATTTACTAATATTTACTTTTATATTTACTTCTTTTTATTTACTTTTTTTAAATATATATATATTTACTTTTACTTTACTTTTTCCTGGAGGACATCAGAAAAATCCAGGAGCAAGGTGCAGTTTTAGGCCTCACCCTGAACCCTTCTAAATGTGAAATAATATGTTCCAACCAGGGCATCGTAGAGAGAATAGAGGGTCTTCTGCCAAATATCCATAAAACTAAACCTGAAGACAGCACACTCCTAGGAGCTCCCCTGGGGTTGAAAGCCATCGATGAGGTCCTTGATAAGAAAATCGCCGACCTTAAGAGGATGGATGGGAGGATTGAGGATATTGATGCTCATGATGCACTCTACCTCATCACCAGATGTCTGTCCCTCCCCAGGTTAACCTACTTTCTGAGGTGTTCACCATCTTACAGTAGCCAAAAACTAAGTGAGTATGACCGGTTACTGAAATCAATGCTAGAAAAAGCCCTTAACCTCTCTCTCGATGACCTACAGTGGAAACAAGCCTCTCTTCCCGTAAGACTTGGGGGCCTCGGAGTTCGAACAGCAACGCAAATCGCTGTTCCAGCCTTCCTGTCCTCCTTATCAGCATCCGACGACCTTGTGAAGGAAATTCTACCTGCCCACTTACATCAGCTGGCAGGTGTACATGATCCCAATTTTACACGCTGTGCCACAGATTGGGCCTCTCGTGCAGGCCAATCACCTCAACCACCATCCCCAAAATCCCACAAGCAATCCAGCTGGGATGGTCCCATTGTAGACCAAGTTGCTGCAGAGTGCCTGGGTGCTGCAACAACACAACACGACATTGCTCGCCTCACAGCAGTAGCAGCACCACATGCAGGGGATTTCCTGTTAGCAACCCCAATGTCGGCAACTGGCACGCGTCTCACACCACACGCCCTCCGAATTGCTGTGGCCCTCCGCCTTGCTGCCCCAATCCACACCAGATATAGGTGTATTTGCGGTGAGGTGGTGGCTGACAGGTACGGTCACCATGGCCTACTCTGCCAAAGCACAGGGGGATGGCACTCGAGGCACAGCGAAGTTAACGACATCATCAAGAGGAGCCTCACCACAGCTGGATGCCCAGCTGAAAGAGAGCCCCGTTACCTAACGCCCCGTAACTCTGATGCTCTTATTGGTCGCCCAGATGGTATCACAGTGAACCCCTGGAAGAATGGCAAGCAGTTGGTATGGGACTACACGTGCGTATCAACCCTGGCTAACACCTACATTAACCTCAGTGTTGCACAACCAGGTGGCGCTGCCACCCACAGGGAAGCAGCCAAATCCCGTAAGTATAGAGAACTGGATCACCACTACAATTTTGTCCCCATTGCTTCTGAGACGCTCGGCGCCTGGGGTAAAAGTGCTACCAGTTTTTTGAAGGAACTGGGTTCTAGGCTCATTGAAACAACAAGGGACCCGAGAGCTGCAAGCTTTCTTTTCCAGCGCCTCAGTGTGGCGATACAGAGGGGAAATGCGCACTGCATCCAGGGTTCCTGCCCGCCATCTGAGGAGCTGGAGGAACTCGACAACCTATGACAACCATCTTTGTAACCTATATGTAACTCCTTTTTTGTAACAAAGTTCAAATAAAGTAAATATATATGTGTACATACAAAAGAATGGGGGTGGTAGGAGAAGATAATATTAGTGTTCAGTGAGAAACCACAAGGTCTCCTCTGAATACTTTTTATTTTCTTCTCCGAGGCTATGGGTCCCCACATTGGCACCAGAGGTGGTACCCTCACAAACTTCTTATATATATATATATATATATATATATATATATATATATATATATATATATATATATATATATATATATATATATATATATAAACAGATATATATATATATATATATATATTATTAAATATGACCGAAAAAGTAAGATTAATAATTCTAACACGAATTTTCTCAATCTTTCGTACATTACGCTTCACTGTTGGAGGTAAATTAAAAATCAATTCTCCAAAATTCATTTTTATTTCTAGTCTGACGCGACACGGGCGCGTTTCGTAAAACTTATTACATTTTCAAAGACTTTAGTTCACAAATACACAACTGAATAGAACTTACGTATCTCCGATTTTATATCTACATTTGAGTGAGGTGGAAGGGGTGATGTGGCATTAACACAAGACAGAACAAAATGTGGTATTAATAGGGTATTAATTTCATCAACACAAGACAGAACAAGAGTATTAATAGGGTATTAATTTCATCAACACAAGCCAGAACACGAAACAATGGATATTGAATAGAAGTGTTTGTAGAAAGCCTATTGGTCCATATTTCTTGATGCTTCTATATTGGAGCGAAGTCTTGAGGTGGGTAGAATATAGTTGTGCAATAATTGGCTGTTGATTGCTGGTGTTGACTTCTTGATGTGTAGTGCCTCGCAAACGTCAAGCCGCCTGCTATCGCTGTATCTATCGATGATTTCTGTGTTGTTTACTAGGATTTCTCTGGCGATGGTTTGGTTGTGGGAAGAGATTATATGTTCCTTAATGGAGCCCTGTTGCTTATGCATCGTTAAACGCCTAGAAAGAGATGTTGTTGTCTTGCCTATATACTGGGTTTTTTGGAGCTTACAGTCCCCAAGAGGGCTTTTGAAGGCATAGACGACGTTAGTCTCTTTTAAAGCGTTCTGTTTTGTGTCTGGAGAGTTTCTCATGAGTAGGCTGGCCGTTTTTCTGGTTTTATAGTAAATCGTCAGTTGTATCCTCTGATTTTTGTCTGTAGGGATAACGTTTCTATTAACAATATCTTTCAGGACCCTTTCCTCCGTTTTATGAGCTGTGGAAAAGAAGTTCCTGTAAAATAGTCTAATAGGGGGTATAGGTGTTGTGTTAGTTGTCTCTTCAGAGGTTGCATGGCTTTTCACTTTCCTTCTTATGATGTCTTCGACGAAACCATTGGAGAAGCCGTTATTGACTAGGACCTGCCTTACCCTACAGAGTTCTTCGTCGACTTGATTCCATTCTGAGCTGTGGCTGAGAGCACGGTCGACATATGCGTTAACAACACTCCTCTTGTACCTGTCTGGGCAGTCGCTGTTGGCATTTAGGCACATTCCTATGTTTGTTTCCTTAGTGTAGACTGCAGTGTGGAAACCTCCGCCCTTTTCCATGACTGTTACATCTAGAAAGGGCAGATTCCCATCCTTTTCCATCTCGTAAGTGAAACGCAGCACGGAACTCTGCTCAAATGCCTCCTTCAGCTCCTGCAGATGTCTGACATCAGGTACCTGTGTAAAAATGTCGTCAACATACCTGCAGTATATGGCCGGTTTCAAGTTCATGTCGACAAAGACTTTTTGCTCGATGGTACCCATGTAGAAGTTTGCAAACAGGACACCTAGGGGAGAACCCATGGCGACCCCATCTACTTGCTTATACATGTGCCCATCCGGGCTCAAGAAGGGTGCCTCTTTAGTACAAGCTTGGAGTAGTTTCCTCATAATATTTTCTGGTATGTCAAGAGGAGTACAGGCTGGATCACGATACACTCTGTCGGCTATCATTCCGATTGTCTCGTCCAGAGGTACGTTGGTAAACAGCGATTCTTCGTCCAACGAGGCTCTTATCCCTGTGGCCCGTGTGCCCCGCAGTAAGTCAACAAATTCCTTTGGAGACTTCAGGCTGAAGGCGCAAGGAACATAAGAAGTCAGCAGGCCGTTGAGTCGCTTCGCCAGTCTGTACGTGGGTGTGGGTATCTGGCTAATGATTGGCCTAAGTGGGTTTCCAGGCTTGTGCGTCTTGACATTACCAAAACGTCTTGACATTACTTGAGGGTACCAAAAAACCCAGTATATAGGCAAGACAACATTATCTCTTTCTAGGCGTTTAACGATGCATAAGCAACAGGGCTCCATTAAGGAACATATAATCTCTTCCCACAACCAAACCATCGCCAGAGAAATCCTAGTAAACAACACAGAAATCATCGATAGATACAGCGATAGCACTCGGTTTGACGTTTGCGAGGCACTACACATCAAGAAGTCAACACCAGCAATCAGCAGCCAATTATTGCACAACTATATTCTACCCACCTCAAGACTCCGCTCCAATATAGAAGCATCAAGAAATATGGACCAATAGGCTTTCTACAAACACTTCTATTCAATATCCATTGTTTCGTGTTCTGTCTTGTGTTGATGAAATTAATACCCTATTAATACTCTTGTTCTGTCTTGTGTTGATGAAATTAATACCCTATTAATACCACATCTTGTTCTGTCTTGTGTTAATGCCACATCACCCCTTCCACCTCACTCAAATGTAGATATAATATCGGAGATGCGTAAGTTCTATTCAGTTGTGTATTTGTGAACTAAATTCTTTGAAAATGTAATAAGTTTTACGAAACGCGCTCGTGTCGCGTCAGACTAGAAATAAAAATGAATTTTGGAGAATTGATTTTTGATTTACCTCCAACAGTGAAACGAAATGTACGAAAGATTGAGAAAATTCGTGTTAGAATTATTAATCTTACTTTTTCGGTCATATTTAATAATATATATGTATATATATATATATATATATATATATATATATATATATATATATATATATATATATATATATATATATATATATATATATATATATATATATATATTATATATATATATATATATATATATATATATATATATATATATTATAAAATATATTATATATATATATATATATATATATATATATATATATATATATATATATATATATATATATATATATATATAAAAGTTTGTGAGGGTACCACCTTTGGTGCCAATGTTTGGACCCATAGCCTCGGAGAAGAAAATAAAAAGTATTCAAAGGAGACCTTGTGGTTTCTCACTGAACACTAATATTATCTTCTCCTACCACCCCCATTCTTTTGTATGTACACATATATATTTATTTTATTTGAACTTTGTTACAAAAAAGGAGTTACATATGGGTTACAAAGATGGTTATCATAGGTTTGTCGAGTTCCTCCAGCTCCTCAGATGGCGGGCAGGAACCCTGGATGCAGTGCGCATTTCCCCTCTGTATCGCCACACTGAGGCGCTGGAAAAGAAAGCTTGCAGCTCTCGGGTCCCTTGTTGTTTCAATGAGCCTAGAACCCAGTTCCTTCAAAAAACTGGTAGCACTTTTACCCCAGGCGCCGAGTGTCTCAGAAGCAATGGGGACAAAATTGTAGTGGTGATCCAGTTCTCTATACTTACGGGATTTGGCTGCTTCCCTGTGGGTGGCAGCGCCACCTGGTTGTGCAACACTGAGGTTAATGTAGGTGTTATCCAGGGTTGATACGCACGTGTAGTCCCATACCAACAGCTTGCCATTCTTCCAGGGGTTCACTGTGATACCATCCGGGCGACCAATAAGAGCATCAGAGTTATGGGGCATTAGGTAACGGGGCTCTCATTCAGTTGGGCATCCAGCTGTGGTGAAGCTCCTCTTGATGATGTCGTTATATATATATATATATGTCGTACCTAATAGCCAGAACGCACTTCTCAGCCTACTATTCAAGGCCCGATTTGCCTAATAAGCCAAGTTTTCATGAATTAATGTTTTTTCGTCTACCTAACCTAACCTAACCTAGCTTTTTTTGGCTACCTAACCTAACCTTTCCTATAAGTATAGGTTAGGTTAGGTTAGGTAGGGTTGGTTAGGTTCGGTGATATATCTACGTTAATTTTAACTCCAATAACAAAAAAATTGACCTCATACATAGAGAAAAGGGTTGCTTTATCATTTCATAAGAAAAAAATTATAGTAAATATATTAATTCAGGAAAACTTGGCTTATTAGGCAAATCGGGCCTTGAATAGTAGGCTGAGAAGTGAGTTCTGGCTACTAGGTACGACATATATATATATATATATATATATATATATATATATATATATATATATATATATATATATGTATATATATATATATATATATATATGTAATATATATATATATATATATATATATATATATATATATATATATATATATATGTAATATATATGTATATATATATATATGTAATATATATATATATATATATATATATATATTATATATATATATATATATATATATATATATATATATATATATATATATATATATATATATATATATATTATTAAATATGACCGAAAAAGTAAGATTAATAATTCTAACACGAATTTTCTCAATCTTTCGTACATTACGCTTCACTGTTGGAGGTAAATCAAAAATCACTTTTCCAAAATTCATTTTTATTTCTAGTCTGACGCGACACGGGCGCGTTTCGTAAAACTTATTACATTTTCAAAGACTTCACAAATACACAACTGATTAGAACTTACGTCTCTCTGATATTATATCTACATTTGAGTGAGGTGGGAAGGGTGATGTGGCATAACACAAGACAGAACCGGAGGGGATATTAATAGGGTATTAAAAGTATCAACACAAGACAGAACAGAAACAATGGGTATTGAATAGAAGTGTTTGTAGAAAGCCTATTGGTCCATATTTCTTGATGCTTCTATATTGGAGCGGAGTCTTGAGGTGGGTAGAATATAGTTGTGCAATAATTGGCTGTTGATTGCTGGTGTTGACTTCTTGATGTGTAGTGCCTCGCAAACGTCAAGCCGCCTGCTATCGCTGTATCTATCGATGATTTCTGTGTTGTTTACTAGGATTTCTCTGGCGATGGTTTGGTTATGGGAAGAGATTATATGTTCCTTAATGGAGCCCTGTTGCTTATGCATCGTTAAACGCCTAGAAAGAGATGTTGTTGTCTTGCCTATATACTGGGTTTTTTGGAGCTTACAGTCCCCAAGTGGGCATTTGAAGGCATAGACGACGTTAGTCTCTTTGAAAGCGTTCTGTTTTGTGTCTGGAGAGTTTCTCATGAGTAGGCTGGCCTTTTTTCTGGTTTTATAGTAAATCGTCAGTTGTATCCTCTGATTTTTGTCTGTAGGGATAACGTTTCTATTAACAATATCTTTCAGGACCCTTTCCTCCGTTTTATGAGCTGTGGAAAAGAAGTTCCTGTAAAATAGTCTAATAGGGGGTATAGGTGTTGTTTTAGTTGTCTCTTCAGAGGTTTCATGGCTTTTCACTTTCCTTCTTATGATGTCTTCGATGAAACCATTGGAGAAGCCGTTATTGACTAGGACCTGCCTTACCCTACAGAGTTCTTCGTCGACTTGCTTCCATTCTGAGCTGTGGCTGAGAGCACGGTCGACGTATGCGTTAACAACACTCCTCTTGTACCTGTCGGGGCAGTCGCTGTTGGCATTTAGGCACATTCCTATGTTTGTTTCCTTAGTGTAGACTGCAGTGTGGAAACCTCCGCCCTTTTCCATGACTGTTACATCTAGAAAAGGCAGCTTCCCATCCTTTTCCGTCTCGTAAGTGAAACGCAGCACGGAACTCTGCTCAAATGCCTCCTTCAGCTCCTGCAGATGTCTGACATCAGGTACCTGTGTAAAAATGTCGTCAACATACCTGCAGTATATGGCCGGTTTCAAGTTCATGTCGACTAAGACTTTTTGCTCGATGGTACCCATGTAGAAGTTTGCAAACAGGACACCTAGGGGAGAACCCATGGCGACCCCATCTACTTGCTTATACATGTGCCCATCCGGGCTCAAGAAGGGTGCCTCTTTAGTACAAGCTTGGAGTAGTTTCCTCAGAATACTTTCTGGCATGTCAAGAGGAGTACAGGCTGGATCACGATACACTCTGTCGGCTATCATTCCGATTGTCTCGTCCACAGGTACGTTGGTAAACAGCGATTCTACGTCCAACGAGGCTCTTATCCCTGTGGCCCGTGTGCACCGCAGTAAGTCCACAAATTCCTTTGGAGACTTCAGGCTGAAGGCGCAAGGAACATAAGGAGTCAGCAGGCCGTTGAGTCGCTTCGCCAGTCTGTACGAGGGTGTGGGTATCTGGCTAATGATTGGCCGAAGTGGGTTTCCAGGCTTGTGCGTCTTGACATTTCCATACGCATATCCAGGTTTATATTCCCCAATGATCTTTGGCAGGTGGAGTCCGGATTTCTTGGCGTTCACAGTTTCGATCAGTTTGTTGACCTTTGCTTTTAATTCGGCTGTAGTGTCCTTCGTTACCCTTTGGAACTTAGTTTGGTCAGAGAGTATGATGTTCATTTTCGCCAGATATTCGTCTTTTTTAAGAATGACATATATTGGCGACTTGTCACCTCTCCTGACAACTATCTCCTTGTTCTCACGAAGGCTTTTAGCTGCCGCTTTAAGCTCGGGGGACAGTATGGTGCTTCTGTAGTTGCCTCGATTCTTTCCTCCTTCTGCAATAAGTTCTGTTTGTAAGGTATCTTTGGTAGTGACCTTCTTTTGTGTCTCGAGGTCGAATATGTCGTCCAACAGAATTTCCAACTCTACTTTCCGGGCCATTTCACTCGGTCTGGACATAACATGACAGTTTATGCCCAGATTTAGGAGAGTGACTTGGTCCTCAGTGAGGTTAATTCCTGCAAGGTTCAGGAAGCCATCTCTTGGTCGTGGAATTGCCATAGGTCCTCCATATAATGTTGTTAGTTTCTTGATAATCCTTGTTTCAGTGCTGAGGTGATGTTGGTCTGTGAGGATGTCGAGGTGTTGTTCAATGCGGGTACGGATAATATGGTCGATGTTGCTATTTCTCCACTCGTTTGTAGCATGAAGTAGTTGCGTTTTGTTGTCTTTGATTTCATTCTCTGCCTTGTATATCTGATCACGAATCAGATCCTGGCGATATTTTATCGTGAAGGCTTGATTCCTTGCTGCTGGGTCGTGCACTTTAATATTAGTATATTTTGGTAGCAGTCTTTCCTGTAGACATATATTATTAAATATGACCGAAAAAGTAAGATTAATAATTCTAACACGAATTTTCTCAATCTTTCGTACATTCGTACGCCAGAGAAATCCTAGTAAACAACACAGAAATCATCGATAGATACAGCGATAGCAGGCGGCTTGACGTTTGCGAGGCACTACACATCAAGAAGTCAACACCAGCAATCAACAGCCAATTATTGCACAACTATATTCTACCCACCTCAAGACTCCGCTCCAATATAGAAGCATCAAGAAATATGGACCAATAGGCTTTCTACAAACACTTCTATTCAATACCCATTGTTTCTGTTCTGTCTTGTGTTGATACTTTTAATACCCTATTAATATCCCCTCCTGTTCTGTCTTGTGTTATGCCACATCACCCTTCCCACCTCACTCAAATGTAGATATAATATCAGAGAGACGTAAGTTCTAATCAGTTGTGTATTTGTGAAGTCTTTGAAAATGTAATAAGTTTTACGAAACGCGCCCGTGTCGCGTCAGACTAGAAATAAAAATGAATTTTGGAGAAGTGATTTTTGATTTACCTCCAACAGTGAAGCGTAATGTACGAAAGATTGAGAAAATTCGTGTTAGAATTATTAATCTTACTTTTTCGGTCATATTTAATAATATATGTCTACAGGAAAGACTGCTACCAAAATATACTAATATATATATATATATATATATATATATATATATATATATATATATATATATATATATATGTCGTACCTAGTAGCCAGAACGCACTTCTCAGCCTACTATGCAAGGCCTGATTTGCCTAATAAGTCAAGTTTTCCTGAATTAATATATTTTCTCTAATTTTTTTCTTATGAAATGATAAAGCTACCCATTTCATTATGTATGAGGTCAATTTTATTTTATTGGAATTAAAATTAACGTAAATATATGACCGAACCTAACCAACCCTATCTAACCTAACCTAACCTATCTTTATAGGTTAGGTTAAGTTAGGTAGCCGAAAATGTTAGGTTAGGTTAGGTTAGGTAGGTTAGGTAGTCGAAATACAATTAATTCATGAAAATTTGGCTTATTAGGCAAATCGGGCCTTGCATAGTAGGCTGAGAAGTGTGTTCTGGCTACTAGGTACGACATATATATATATATATATATATATATATATATATATATATATATATATATATATATATATATATATATATATATATATATATATATATGTCACAAGGTCTCCTCTGAATACTTTTTATTTTCTTCTCCGAGGCTATGGGTCCCCACATTGGCACCAGAAGTGGTACCCTCACAACCTATATATATAAAAAAATATATATATATATATATATATATATATATATATATATATATATATATATGTCGTACCTAGTAGCCAGAACGCTCTTCTCAGCCTACTATGCAAGGTCCGATTTGCCTAATAAGCCAAGTTTTCTGAATTAATATATTTTCTCTATTTTTTTTCTTATGAAATGATAAAGCTACCCATTTCATTATGTATGAGGTCAATTTTTTTTATTGGAGTTAAAATTAACGTAAATATATTACCGAACCCAACCTAACCTAACCTATCTCTATTGGTTAGGTTAGGTTAGGTAGCCAAACAAGTTAGGTTAGGTTAGGTTAGGTTATTTGAAAAAAACATTAATTCATGAAAACTTGGCATATTAGGCAAATTGGGCCTTGCATAGTAGGCTGAGAAGTGCGTTCTGGCTACTAGGTATGACATGTATATATATATATATACATATGTGGGAAAAACCTGCTGGGATTGATAGAAGAGGAGACTACCAGGGACTTGTACTGAACTAAAATAAAAATTTACTGTCTGCAAATTAATTCAATTAAAATCTCTAGCTAGGGTTGTAAATCCTAGTTCCTCTTTTCCTAATGACAGACTGTGGGCTGTAAGGGACAGGTGGGGTGAATGACTTTGTTGATAGAAGTTCCAGTCCACCTGTAGACAGGGATCTCACATCAGCTTGTATTTTATACAAGGATAAGATTTAAAATATTCAGTTATCTGACTGAACACTGGCTCTGTTTAAATCAGGGATTTAAACATACATAGTCTAACCTAGCACCATAACTATTAACAGCCAATATGTACTTATACTATAAACAACAAATTAAATTGTAAAAGTATAATAAATGACCTTAAATGTAGTCTAAATACTGTTAACTAAGTACTAGAAATTATATTCAATTAAATGAACTTATATGATAACTTAAAAATAACTAAGCAAGCAATTGATAACTTAATTTATATATTCAAGTATATATGCAATGTATTTATTCATTTTAAGATTAGGTAAAGTTAGCTTGTCTGAATCTCTTCCAACACTATGGACACTTATGAGTTGCTTTACTCAATGCGGCTGAAATCTTTTCTGACACAATGGACACTCACGAGCCTAGTGCTGGATAAGATTCACAGCTACACTACAATTTTAATAAACGTACTGATGAATGAGGCGTTGCCTCGCTTTATTACCAACAGACAGATTTATAGAATATTAAAGTTATACAAGCATACAATTGGCCAATTAATACGCTACTGTAATAAACTTCAATATACCTATCTGAAGCCGGGTGCCTGTCTGACAGGTTTGCCAGACTGATTAACTATCTTGTCGAGTTTAGGCACTATATTTTTGTCACAGCGTTGCTGTATGATGATCTGGTAGCGTTGCTACGTGATTGTCCCTGCAGTTGCAGAAGAATGAGTTGCTAAAGATAAAGAATGAAGGTGGAGGAAACCGTGTCACCGTGATCTCCACTATACACTCTATTTTATATAAATGTTCTAGGATTTTCCTTGTAGATATTGTCCAGGTACTCCCCCAGTTCTAGAGAGTGTTCACTGGTGATAAAAATATTAGATAAGGTGTCTTTGAGCTGGTAATGTTCGCTAAGGATCTGTCACTTGTTCACTCAGTTGTAAACAAACACGAAGTGCCCTCCGGCTTTGTTGGTGGGCGCTTTACTCCCCCCCATCGCCCTGCCATGCTCTCTGTGCACGGTAGCCTTCTATGAATATTGATTGATTATTTTTACAGTCTAGACTTATGATTGAAATAAGATGTGATTATAATATAATTAGATATAAGATTTAAAGATTATAAGTAGTATTTGAAAGTACCACTGAATCTTATTAAGGATTCGATATTTATCCCTACCGGATGTTGAATCAATGTTCCAATAGTTTTTTAATTAACAAATCCTTCTAGAAACTTCTGGATCCTTGAGAGATCATGTACAAAGTCACGTAGGCATCAGAAGGGCCCTGTTGCGTACGTGTTCATGTGGACACTGTCATCTAGGATCAAGCTATATAATGAATCTATAATGATTCTAATATGATTTTAATACGATTTTGATATGATTTTGATATGATATAGAAATGATATAGAAATTATACATTTCTTAGATGATTATTAGATATGGTGGGTAAAAATTTCCCACATCTTCCAGAGGGAGAGAACTGGCACAGAGTCCAATACTTAGGACAATAGTAACCATATGTATTTATTTACTCTCCATTGGATTGATAATACAAGTGCACATTTTGCTTGCACTTTTGTGCTGCTGTCCGTTGTGGACGATTGTGTCTGTTAGGAGTCTGTGGGTCTTGTGGAGTTAGAGTGTCTTGAGGTCTCTCAGGATCTAACTGCAGCTGGCTCACTGATTCCATGTGGATGAGTTTGTCCAATGTCTTCAGGGAAGTTGTTCCTTTAGACAGGATTTTGACTATTCTCAAAATCCCCTGGCTATCTGGATGGACTGAGACAACTTTACCTAATGGCCAGTCAGCCCTAGGGCCATCACTGTCTACCAAGACAATATCGCCAGATTGGAGATTAGATATATTATGTGGGACATTGGCCCCATAGTGATGTTCTCGTAGAGATGTAAGATATTCTTTTGTCCAAACGTCATTCCATTTTTGGATTATGCTGGACAGATGCTTATACCCCTGAACCAACTCGCTCTGACCCACATATGAGGGATCTCTGATCTCATCATCCACTAGAGATGGTACTGGAGTCAGAAGTCTTCCATACGTTAGGTGGGCTACCTTGGGCAGGACTTAATGGCTCATGTTGAGTAGGATCCTCAGACAAGTAAGTCAACGGCCGGTTATTCACCCTTGATTCTATTTCCGTGATTACTGTCTGGAGTTCTTGAAGATTGATTTTCTGACGGTGTAGAGATTTTCTCAAGGATCTTTTTACAGTTCCTATTAACCGTTCATAAAATCCTCCGTGCCATGGGGCTCTCGGAGGGATAAATTTCCATCTGCAATGACGCTGTTCCAGTGTGGAACTGCAGGATGGGAACAGATTTCCCGTAGACATGCTTCTCCAGCTACCAAGTTTGCTCCGTTATCTGAAATCATCAGCTTAGGGCATGAGCAGCGTGCTGCGAATCTGCGGAAAGCTTGAATAAATGATTGAGCAGTCATATCGGGTGTTACCTCTAGATGTACTGCCCTGGTGGTAGCACAGGTCAACAGACAGATGTATGCCTTGATAGGTTGCTTATCTGCAGTCCCTGTTAGATATATTGCTCCTGTATAATCTACTCCTGTCGTTTCGAAAGGTTGTAGATGGACCACTCGTTCCTTTGGTAGGGGTGGTGGCCCTGGATAAGAGCAAGTTCTTGCATCGTACCTTCGGCATATCATGCAATTCTTTAAGATTGATTTGACTGACTGTCTTCCCTGAGGAATCCAGTACTGCTGTCTGATTTGTGTGAGTGTGTCTAACACTCCTCCATGTTTGATGATTTGTTGATGTGTATGCAACACAATCAACCTTGTGATCCAATGATATTTTGGTAAAAGCCATGGATGCACGGTATCTAGATTGATATCTGCGTGTTTAAGTCTCCCTCCACAACGCAGAATGTTGTGATTTTCTTGGTCTATCCACAGACCAAGATTGTGTTTTAACTTATGCGGAAGATTTTCATAGTTATTCCCATAAGTTTCTCTCTGGGCTTGTCTTACCCAATAGATAAGTGCATCTGGAAAAGTGTATTTTATACCTTTTTTCCTGAGATATTGAAACACGTTTTGTGTTACATTGATTAATTTGATGAGCGAGGAGTAACGAGTACAATCCAAGACTGATATTTGAGCTTGCTGCCTGGTGGTAGTTATGGTTTGTGTCGTAATGACGTGTGGCTTTTGTTCTGGCCAACTACCATTCACTAACCATCGAGGCCCATGAAACCAAATATCTGCCTTTGCAAACTGTTTAAATGTCATACCTCTTGATAAGAGATCAGCTGGATTATCCTTTGTTGGTACATGCAACAATTGAAAGCCTGCGGAAATTTCTTTAATTTCCGAGACGCGATTTTTTACATATGGAGTTGGACAGTTGTCGTTTCGTACCCATTGTAAGACAGCTTCATTGTCAGACCATATAATGACATCTTTGATGTTCATGGTAGACAAGACTTGTTTGATATGCACTGCTAAGCGTGCGCCAGTTAGCAGTGCTGTTAGTTCCATCTGAGGCAAAGTCCTCTTTTTTAATGGAGCGACTCTGGCCTTAGAGGTGATAAGATATGATTGATTAGAAGTCACTAAGTAAGCACAAGCTCCAAAAGCTTTGGCTGACGAGTCTGCGAATACATGTAGTGATACTTCTTCATTTTCCTCGACTATGTGTCTCGGAAAGATTATCTTTTCAACTAAAGTTTGTTCTTGAGCCACTTCCATCCAAGCTTTTTGTAACTGGATTGGTAGTGGATCATCCCAACCAACCTTAGCCTGCCAAGCTTCTTGCACCAATAAACGCCACTTGATAGTCAAAGGATTTAGTAGACCAAGTGGGTCGAATACTTTGCTAACTTGTGAAAGCAAATCCCTTTTTGTAGCGATGTAGTAATTTACTGGCACGGATTTGATCGATATTGTGTCCGAGATTAAATCCCAATCCATACCTAACACCTTTTGTGATTCTGGTACGTGATATTCAGGGTAATCTCTTGCTATTTGATTATTCAATGTTGCATTATTAGAGGCCCAAGATTGTAGTGGCATGTTGGCACCTTGTAGCTCCTTGTTGGCCTCTTGATATAATTGTAACAGTTCAGTAGTACTGTTAACTGTCCCTTGAAAATTATCTACATATAGATTTTGACTGATTTCAGTCTTACAGGGACTTGATGATTTCTTCAGATGAGTATCTAGAGTTGCTTGCAACAGAAATGGACTACTTGTCGCGCCGAAAAGAACTGATGAGAATCTGAAAGTCACTATAGGACTATTGATATCTTCTGGGTTCTCTACCCATAGAAACTTAGTGAAGTCTCTATCTTCTTCCTGCAAGCCAACTCTGAGAAAGGCCTTACTTATATCTGCTGAATACGCATATTTGTTAAGTCTAAACTTCAACAGTATGTCATACAATTTCTGAGTTAGTGTCGTGACGCTGAACCCCGGTTCATTCCGAACACAGCGATTACACAACACATAACACCTTGCCTCAGCAACCGTTACTACCACCATGTACTCCTACACACACCAGACCCTTGAGGCGTACCACTAGGTTTGTACTGGAACACAATGAATGAAAATATGGAAGGTCTTTAAAGGCCGTCGGGTTTTGTCATTTAATTACAAAGAATAGACTCTGACAAATAATAATATATTAACATACTCTATTAGGTCAATACACTTCCAATACCCATAGACCACTTGACCTCTGCGATCACCACCCACACTCGTAACTTCCGCCTAAGTCCCTAATACGGAATGATTACTACAACGTTCCACACCCGGTTAGTCTTACATTCAATACTCACATACTGCAGACTTAACTTGGTCACTAAGATCACAACAGGCTCTCGCATAGCTGTCTGCTACACTTCGCTGCTGCCACAAACGGAGACCTCAGAGGACTTCCCAGTTCCACTTCCACAACCAGACTGACTCCAGTCAGCCATGGCCTCAATCATTTCACCACGCCTCTTGAGGAAGGTATAATCCGATTAACCTTATCCCTAGAGCGGTAACCTTGTTCCTAGAAGCCTGACGAAGAATAATTCCTCTTTCCCGGAATTATTAATTTGGCTAAACAGCTTCGGTCTTAATCCATTGACCTTTCTTAGATATGTGATCCATAGTCTGTCTACTTACATGTACTTCCAATCATCATTCGTTAAGTGTTGTAGTAATGATCCTCTAGCTAATAATTCCTACTAACTTGTGGATTACAACACCACTCCCCTCCTTAAACACGCATATGTCCCCATATGCATCATTGCAATGGTTCCATTAGTGCAAGGACCTGGAGGATGCACCCACCATATATGTACAACTACAAAATCATCCAAAAAGTTCATCATACACACGATGAAATAAATTAAAATTTTCCCCGACATGACTCACAACACTTCTCCAACATATACATTATATTCACATCATAGCACAGGTAAAATAGTCTGTAATAATTTTTCCCATCTCCAACAATGCACATATACCTAAACTGCTGACATATAATTACATACAAACATAACCATAAAATTACATGGACCAGAATGCTGGCACTTAAACAGAAATGACACTAGTCATTAATATATAAACAACACATATATATCTAAGGTTCTTCATCCTTAGTAACAAGTTAATAATTTAACATCTTGCCCTGTACTGTTAACATAAGGGCTTACAATGATCAAACACAATGTTTCACTGGCCTCCTCCACAATTGGCAGCATCACTTCTCTTGTCTTCGTGTCCCATGGTTGCTAGGTCATAGATCCTCCATGACCCAGACAAAACCCAGGCTGTCCAGCCTGGTGAATGTTGTCAATGTCCCATCGTTGCTCTGAGCTACCGTGATCCTGGCCTCCAGAGCAACGGAGATTCCTACCCCAGGGTCATGTTCCCTTGGGTTTGTGCTGACATCTCGTTCCAGGGCACCAATCCCAGAACGCTGTAGATCCCTCACAGCTCTCTGGTCTAGGCCCATCCGCCCAGAGTGTGTCCACCTGTATTCACACCTTCCCGACCGCTGTACCTGCAAAATATTCCCTCGGAGCCCCCTGGCTCGATCCCATTATTGCATAACCCCCTCGGCTCCTTACTCTCTCCCCGTATATAGCCTGAGCGCAGCTGCAAAACCATTGCAGCTGGCCCTTATCCCTGCTTTGATGTCAGGGGCGAATTTCGCCTATAACGTCACGTTGGCTTCACTTCCACCCCCCTTTTTTTTCTAGAATAACTGAGTGTAGCCTCATAGCTTCCCTTCTACTCTACCTGAAGCTCTGTGACATGATCCCGGGGGACCTTCTCAAGCCTAACACTCAGTAATGGTGCCGATGAGGTAATATACAGTATATACATACACATACATTATCACAATAAATACCTCATTAAAATCATTTCACAACTAATGTCACTAAAGCATCATACTGCCACTGGCTCGCTTCTAGCGAGATTCCTGTAACAACTTAATTAATGAGAGATTAGTATATCTACTTGGCTCGCCCACTGCAACCACCAACACCTGAAATTTGAAATTCTACCTTATAATCTTATCCATAAGACTTACCCACTCTGACTTAATTAATGAAAATTTTAATGAAAATAATGAATTTTTATTAGTCTTTTATGAGTCTTGCTAGAGATATCGACTTGACTCGCCTACTGCAGCCACCAACTCCTGCAATTATCCACATTTCATCTTATCCATAAGACTTACCCACTCCGACACACCATTACCACTGGTCATCCCAACCACTGATGACCTCAATATAACGCCACACATTCTCACAACCACTTCCTGCGTCCTAACGCACCGACCTTGCTACGCCGATACTCACCTTACCGACCACTACCTGGCGCCCCTGCGCCACCATATACTCCACAACACCACACTCCATACCAGGCGTCCAAACGCCACCACACTACACCATCCAGTTGCGTCCCCAACGCCATCAACACCACACACGGCGTTCCCAACGCCATCAACACAACACCCGGCGTCCCCAACGCCATCAACACAACATCCGGCGTCCCCAACGCCATCAACACCACACCCGGCGTCCCCAACGCCATCAACACAACACCCGGCGTCCCCAACGCCATCAACACCACACCCGGCGTCCCCAACGCCATCAACACAACACCCGGCGTCCCTAACGCCATCAACACAACACCCGGCGTCCTCAACGCCCTCAACACAACACACGGCGTCCCCAACGCCCTCAACACAACACCCGGTGTTACAACAACCAGTTATGCTACACATGCTACACCTTGGCGCTACAATGCCAACAATGTCATGCACTATACTACATCCATAATATCAACAGTCAAAACATGCACATTACACTACAGTAAACTAGTCATTACGCTGGCGTTTAATAAGCCACTACACATGCATTACACTACACACCCCGGCGTACAAACGCCAATACACAACCATGCACTACACCCGGCGTCACACCCCCCCACCAACGGGACACGCTCCCCGTGTCCCACGGTAACACTCTCCATAATGCTACCTGCACCCACAAAAAAATCTCCATGGCCCTCTCCTGGGTACAGTAGACGGCGAACCCCAGACGTCAAATTACGCGTCGCTCGCTATGCCAAGGCGTCCATAATTCACTGCGCCTATTTTCTGTATCTACACCTGACAACGCCGGAACTCGCACAGTACTTTAGGTAATATTTCATTATCCTTAAAATATTCGATTTACACGTTACATGAAATTTAATTAACTTTAAATTACGTAGTTTACACGATTAATTTCACCTTAGCAACGGTTTCTCACTATTTCCGCCTTACCAATGATATAAAACAAGCTCCAAGGTGCGGCTCGCTTGGCCCACCCATCGCTTGGCCCGCACATGGCCGCACATGGCCTACGCTGGCCCACATTCACCCGCGCTAGTTTACCTCGCCACGCTGTATAATCCGCACTGCGAACACTGTATAATCCACACTACGAACACTGTATAATCCGCACTACGAACACTGCACTTGTTTTAGATCCCGATGCTTCAGTGGTCCAGACTTGCCTCTTAGCCGTCTCTCGTTGCGGGAATCTGGAAAGAAAGAAATAAACCCCACATGTGCCCCACAATGGCCTAGTCCCTTTAATTAACTAACACCTCTGCCCTGGTCTCACCTGACCCTTCTTTCCTCCGTCTAGTAACCCCCATTCTCACCACAACCCGACGTCTACCATTTCCCGAACATTCCCTCACCAACTAAACCAGAACCACACTTTCTTCATCTCGCACAGTGTTCCAAAACCTGTTTGCGCTGCCACCAAATATGTCGTCTACCAATTCCCTAACATTCCCTCACCAACCAAACCAGGAACACTATGAAGGGACATATCGAAAGGTCTTTAAAGGCCGTCGGGTTTTGTCATTTAATTACAAAGAATAGACTCTGACAAATAATAATATATTAACATAGTCTATTAGGTCAATACACTTCCAATACCCATAGACCACTTGACCTCTGCGATCACCACCCACACTCGTAACTTCCGCCTAAGTCCCTAATACGGAATGATTACTACAACGCTCCACACCCGGTTAGTCTTACATTCAATACTCACATACTGCAGACTTAACTTGGTCACTAAGATCACAACAGGCTCTCGCATAGCTGTCTGCTACACTTCGCTGCTGCCACAAACGGAGACCTCGGAGGACTTGCTAGTTCCACTTCCACCACCAGACTGCTTCCAGTCAGCCATGGCCTCAATCATTTCACCACGCCTCTTGAGGAAGGTATAATCCGATTAACCTTATCCCTAGAGCGGTAACCTTGTTCCTAGAAGCCTGACGAAGAATAATTCCTCTTTCCCGGAATTATTAATTTGGCTAAACAGCTTCGGTCTTAATCCATTGACCTTTCTTAGATATGTGATCCATAGTCTGTCTACTTACATGTACTTCCAATCATCATTCGTTAAGTGTTGTAGTAATGATCCTCTAGCTAATAATTCCTACTAACTTGTGGATTACAACATTAGACTTGGACCTGTTTGCAAACAATCATTTAGGCTGGTTCCTTGGGGTCCAGATTTAGAGCTACAATTAAAAACTATCCATAAAGGAGTTGTTTTTGATTCTCTCATTACAGCCATGTGAGGTAAAAAATGGGCTGTTTGCTTATTGTCATGTTTCACGACTTCGATGAATTTATTCTTTAATTGTTGAGCAATAATCTCATGATAGAGTTTTAAATGCTCAGGCCTTTTTCTTAGCTTTGCTAGTTGAGATTTAAATTGACTATAAGCCATGTGAAAATTCGTAGGTAAGGTTTTTTGGTTGATTTTCCATGGTAGCCTTACCCAGTACTGTCCATCATGGTACTGAACAGTTTCTAAGTATTGATTGTATGCACAAACATCATCAGGACTTGGTTGTTCTGGAATTATTCCTATGGCATCAAGTTCCCACAATTGATGTACAGATTCCAATCCATCATCAATCATGTGGGGGATTTTAAGTGGTGACTGTTCTTTGCCTAGTCATGCCACTATTACAGTTTCTGTATGATGTGATTTTTCAGGAGTTGAAGGTTCAAGATCTATTATAGGTCCTGTCATCAATATGCCTCCTGCTGATTTGAGTATATTCATACCCATAGATTCTTCTGATCCCAGAATGAATCGATGATAGTAGTCAGCTCCAATCAGGATTCCTATATCCCCTATGTAGTCAGAATCAAGCAGAGGATCTGCTAATTGTATTCCTTTTTCTTTTAGGAATTTAATTGTGGCTGTCAGACCAGTCACTTCCATTTCAGTAGGAACTTTATCAACTACTATGGCTTCTACTGTCCTTTGGGATGTACCTAGACAGACATTGAGTTTTACTACTGGAAAGGTTCTACGACCAGAATTAGTAAAAAAAACCCTGATATGGAGGTAGATACTTGCTTTGAAGATTTAAGTTGTAAATCTTCTGCCTCTTTTTACTGATAAAGGTTTTCTGGGACCCTTGATCAAAAAAGCCTCTAGTTGGAATACAAATTCCTTGATTGCATAGTTCTAGCTGTGCAGTAGGCAATATGGCTGTAGTAACAATTTCTGTATCCAAGTCGTTGACATTGCTCATTACTGTACAGAATTGTACGGCTGTAGTGGTATTATCATCTTTGGGCTTTGCCTGAGATGCAGGTTGATTATTGGAAGTCTGTGATCTGGATTGAGTGTTAATATCACCACAGAGTGCTGTGTGATGTACACTTTTATGACAATAATGGCAGTTCTGCAATTGAGTATTACACTCACTTGTATCGTGCTTCCGTAGACAACGGATGCACCTGTTCAGAGATTTAAGTTGATCGATTCGACTGGCACGGCCTTCATAAACTGTGCATTGATAAATGGTATGTGCTTCTTGACAGAATAAACATTTTGGGGCACTTGTAGCTCCTTTTGTCTTATCTGTCTTAGGAGCTTGGTTTCCTACAGTTCTGTTAACTGTGGGGGATATAGCATAAGAGCCAACATTATTCTGTTTCCACTTTGCAGAAGAGGAGTTTTGTTGCCTTGATTTTTGACTGCCATTTTGGACATTTTTGTTTTTGTCCGTAGATTCATCTTTGGGGATTTTTTCTTGAGATCAAAGTTTTCCTCGGCTTCGTAATCTTTGTACGTAAGCTCGAAGTCCATCAAAGATTTGGCTTTGTGATAAGATGTTGGTGTTATAATGAGTGCATAGGCTGTCTATGACCTCATTTGGAAGTTTCCTTTGAATGATTAACTTTATAAGCCACTCTGCATCTCCTACAGGTACTTTTGTACTGAGGGCTTTGATGATTGATTCTATAGACAATCGAAATGATTGTAGTGACTCATAACTTTTATTTGGAGAGGGTAAATCCAATAATTTGTATGAGAGACGTGCAATTGCAGTCTCCTTATCACTGTAGTTATCTTGTAACAACTGTAAGGCATGGTCGTAATCATCATCTATTAATGACAAATTAGCAATGACCTGCCTTGCCTCTCCCCGTAACTGGCCTTGTAAATATTGAAACTTTGTCGCCTTTTTGAGAGAGGTCTTGGAGTTTATTATAGAATCAAAGTGTCTCCAGAAGGTATCCCAATCGTCTTCATCCTTGCCCTCAAAATATGGTAAATGTACCTTTGGGAGCTCTGCGGCTATATGTGTGATAGTTGCATTGCTCTGTTGAGTGGATGAGCTCACATTGGATTGGGTTCCTGCTTGAGATATTTGTTTGATTAAAGGATCAAGTTGATCTTGGATTTTATCTTCATACATTGTTATTTCAACGACAATTTCCTGAAGTTCCCTTCGGGTTAAATCTGCATTAGCCATTTCTGTTAGATAAATCTCTGCATGGCGTTTGATTTGTTCATATTTATCCACAGCTGCTTTTACTCGGTATTCAAAATTATTAAATCAGGAGATGGTTGTCTAGCCAACTTTTGAAATTTGTCAATCAGTTGAGTTAGGTGATCTTGCAGACCATTAAGTGTCCTCCTATTTCCTGTTTCAGCTGTTGGTGGAGCACTGTTAGCCATTTTGACCTTTTCCGAGTTTCGGAGATTCCGAGATTTTTCTCTTTTTTCTGATGAATATGTTTGATGTTAATGTATTTTGATAAATGAGCTTTCCTGTCTACTTAGGTAATGATTCCAAAGATCGTCCTTCATTTCCTCCCTGGAATCTGGTTGTAGCAGGTGTTCAATTATCAAAAGTACTGTAATAATTTGATTTGTGACCCGAATGCACGAATGCACCAAGTTGGTAAATCCTGTAATAATTTTTTAAAAATAGTAAATGGCACTATTTTTGCAAAGTTATTACAAAATCTGTTACCATAATAATTGTTAGATAAAATACAGTAGAATGTCTACTGGTTTTACCTGTAATAGGGTTTGATATAGTTGATTAGGGTTAGATTGTAATGAAATGCTCTTACAGTGATGATAACACTTTTTTAAAGAATATTATGTAATGAGCAGCTCTGAAAATCAGTAGATTAAAGATAATGTTAGATAATACACTTAAATATGTATATAATGTTACCACAAGTGAGGTAGATGGTATTTTGTATGATTAAGATGCTGTTGTGTCTGTGACACTGATATACTTAAGTACTGTGGTTTCTTAACACTGAACAGTATTAGTATGCTATGAATGCTTACTAGTTAATGGATATGGTGGCTTAAGCCACTGCAAACAATATGTTTACTTAGATATATTGCTATGATAAATATTGACTGATAGCTAGGTTAGGCTAGAATATGTAAAGATTATTCCAATGCAAAATCAAGAAGTTTATTATGTATTTGGCATTGAAATATTCGGTAAACGAATGATCATAATTATCTAGGTTCAAAAGACCAATTAATATCCGGTTCGAAGGACCATTAATGTGGGAAAAACCTGCTGGGATTGATATAAGAGGAGACTACCAGGGACTTGTACTGGACTAAAATAAAAATTTACTTTCTGCAAATTAATTCAATTAAAATCTCTAGCTAGGGTTGTAAATCCTAGTTCCTCTTTTCCTAATGACAGACTGTGGGCTGTAAGGGACAGGTGGGGTGAATGACTTTGTTGATAGAAGTTCCAGTCCACCTGTAGACAGGGATCTCACATCAGCTTGTATTTTATACAAGGATAAGATTTAATAAATTCAGTTATCTGACTGAACACTGGCTCTGTTTAAATCAGGGATTTAAACATACATAGTCTAACCTAGCACCATAACTAAACAGCCAATATGTACTTATACTATAAACAACAAATTAAATTGTAAAAGTATAATAAATGACCTTAAATGTAGTCTAAATACTGTTAACTAAGTACTAGAAATTATATTCAATTAAATGAACTTATATGATAACTTAAAAATAACTAAGCAAGCAATTGATAACTTAATTTATATATTCAAGTATATATGCAATGTATTTATTCATTTTAAGATTAGGTAAAGTTAGCTTGTCTGAATCTCTTCCAACACTATGGACACTTATGAGGTTCTTTACTCAATGCGGCTGAATTCTTTTCTGACACAATGGACACTCACGAGTCTAGTGCTGGATAAGATTCACAGTTACACTACAATTTTAATAAATGTACTGATGAATGAGGCGTTGCCTCGCTTTATTACCGACAGACAGATTTATAGAATATTAAAGTTATACAAGCATACAATTGGCCAATTAATACGCTACTGTAATAAACTTCAATATACTTATCTGAAGCCGGGTGCCTGTCTGACAAGTTTGCCAGACTGATTAACTATCTTGTCGAGTTTAGGCACTATATTTTTGTCACAGCGTTGCTGTATGATGATCTGGTAGCATTGCTACGTGATTGTCCCTGCAGTTGCAGAAGAATGAGTTGAAAAAGATGATAAAGATAAAGAATGAAGGTGGAGGAAACCGTGTCACCGTGATCTCCACTATACACTCTATTTTATATAAATGTTCTAGGATTTTCCTTGTAGATATTGTCCAGGTACTCCCCCAGTTCTAGAGAGTGTTCACTGGTGATAAAAATATTAGATAAGGTGTCCTTGAGCTGGTAATGTTCGCTAAGGATCTGTCACTTGTTCACTCAGTTGTAAACAAACACGAAGTGCCCTCGGGCTTTGTTGGTGGGCGCTTCACTCCCCCCCATCGCCCTGCCATGCTCTCTGTGCACGGTAGCCTTCTATGAATATTGATTGATTATTTTTACAGTCTAGACTTATGATTGAAATAAGATGTGATTATAATATAATTAGATATAAGATTTAAAGATTATAAGTAGTATTTGAAAGTACCACTGAATCTTATTAAGGATTCGATATTTATCCCTACCGGATGTTGAATCAATGTTCCAATAGTTTTTTAATTAACAAATCCTTCTAGAAACTTCTGGATCCTTGAGAGATCATGTACAAAGTCACGTAGGCATCAGAAGGGCCCTGTTGCGTACGTGTTCATGTGGACACTGTCATCTAGGATCAAGCTATATAATGAATCTATAATGATTCTAATATGATTTTAATACGATTTTGATATGATTTTGATATGATATAGAAATGATATAGAAATTATACATTTCTTAGATGATTATTAGATATGGTGGGTAAAAATTTCCCACAACACATATATATTTATATGCGGAAAATCCACAGAGAAATATGAAATGAGGTGAACGTTTCGGCTTTGTTAAAGCCTTTGTCAACACCAGACTGACTAAGGAGAAGGGAGAAGGGGGAGGATATATTGGCCGACACCTGACCAACCCATCCCTAGGGTTGGTCAGGTGTAATTAACCAAAAACAGGTATAGCTTAGCTTAGAATGGTCAAAGAGGATTAAGCGGTCAGAGAATAAGGATGAAAGATTAAAGAAAAGCCTCATGAACACACAATATATGAATATACAATTATAATGAGACATTGTAAGCCTCTCTATCAGAGTTGTTTCTTAAACTGTTGTGCAATATTATAACTTAAAAATGGATCAAGTTTGTACATTCCAGTACTAACATTAAGAAGATTTGGACACTGACTGATTAGAGCAGACTCAATCAAATTCCGTTCCACGAAATCCCCACAATTGGTAATGCTTTTTGCCCCATTCCAGTTAATATTGTGATCGCATAAACTTGTATGTAGATACAATGCATTAGACGTTTGGGCAGTTCTAATACTATAAGCATGTTGTGACAACCGCAATTGTAAGGACTTTCCTGTTTGTCCAAGGTACACAGAATCACAATCATTGCAGGGAATCGAATACACACAACCTGCTGTATCAGGGGAGTTTTTTATTAAATTGGATTTGATCGTACTATTAGTGAACACCAAATTTATATTAAGTTTCTTAAAAATCAGAGACAATTTTTCAAGTCCACTCGCATAAGGTACCACCAATGAGTTAATAATTTTTGGTTTCGCCTTAGGGACGTGATTATAAAACGTACGCTTGGCTTGTACAAACGAGAAATCCAAAAACCTCTTAGGATATTGTAAACTCTTCCCAATTTCATATATTTTAGCAATCTGTTCATCAAAAAACTCAGTGCTGCAAACCCTCAAAGCTCGTAGAAACATTCCTGAAAATACTGCCTGTTTAACTTTACTATGATGATTCGAATAAAAATGAACATACGACCCCACGTTGGTAGGTTTCCTATACACATTAAATTTGAACTTTCTAGTGACTCTATGAATCATAATGTCCAAAAACGGAAGAGTACCATTCTCCTCAGTCTCACAAGTGAATTTTATTGAAGGTACCAAAGAATTGAGTTCATTAAGAAAAACTATCTGGTCTTTGTTGCACGGCCATAAGCACAAAATATCATCAACATACCTATACCAAACCACATTAGCCGGGATAATCCTGGATGAGATTTTTGTTTCAAAGAATTCCATATACAAATTGCTTAAAACTTGGAGACTGATATATGTGTGTATATATATATATATTGGTGTATACTGGCAGCAGGTTTTCTTTCAAACATGTTTCATTGAATATGACCGCATATTCTGTATTTATTATTTTCTGGTTTAGGGCTTCTATCCCTCTAACTATTTTCTTAGCATCAGGGCTTAATTGAAATAGGAGTTCTCCAAAACTCATTTTCGTACTTTTAAGGTGAAGAAAAGAAGTGATTTACTATAGAGTGTAATTACACTTATTTGTATAATTTGCACGACGTTTCGAACCTCCATGGTTCATTCTCAAGTGAACAGATCTTACAATATTAGTTGATTTTATACCCGCATTAGGTCAGGTGATAATACAATGAAGGTGAAAAACATGGGGGGATACATAAGTGAGGTGAAACATAGAGGCTGCAGAAGGCGTATTGGCCCATACGAGGCATCTCCTATCCAAACACAAAGATTAATCCAGTGTAATTGGCCTGTTATGTTGGACATTGTCTTCTGTGTTGGCATCGATATGTTCTTGTCTTGTCCTTACTCTCATGGTTGGTAGAGTAAATAGTTCCGTGATTTGGGTGTTCATGGTAGGTCGCTCTATTCTTATGTGAATTGCCTCAAGAATTTGTAATCTTCTTGAATCTTGGGTTTTGTCTATTATGCAAGTATTCTTGTTCAACATTTCTCTTGTTAGAGTAATGTCATGGGCTTGTCTCATGTGATTCCTAGGGGCACCAGATTGAAGATGGCATGTCAAACGCCTCGTCAGCTTGGTCGACGTCATACCTATGTACTTACATTGAAGGTTACATCCTTCGTGGGGGCAAGTGTACATGTATACAACGCTTGACTGCTGTAGAGGGTTCTCCGTCGGCTTCGGGCTGTTTTTGATAAGGAGTTCGGAAGTCTTCTTGGTTTTGTAGAATATTATCAGGTTTATGTTTTGGTTAGGAGTAGTGCTTCTTACTCCTTTACGGATTATTTCTTTCATTATTCTTTCCTCTTTTATATGTTCGCTGTGCATGGTTGATTTGTAATATAATTTTATTGGGGGTGTTGTGGTTTCTGTTCTAGGTTCTGAATTATACCAACGGTCCAAGTGTCTTCTTATAGCAGCGTTTATTTCCGCGTTGCTATATCCGTTGTTCACCAATACCTGAGTTACTCTTTCAAACTCTCTACTCACGTTGCTCCATTCAGAGCAGTGGGTAAGCGCTCGACGAATATAAGCATTGAGAACACTGGCTTTGTATCTTTGGGGGCACTCACTTCTACCGTTCAGGCATAATCCTATGTTGGTGGGCTTGGTATATACGTTGGTGCTTAAAGAGGTTCCTGTTTTTGTTATTAGTACATCCAAGAATGGCAGACTGTTATTTTCACTATTTTCATGTGTAAATCGGAGTACTGACTCTCTCTCTAGGTGTCTTTTTAGGTCAATTAGTTCATCTGAGTCTTTTACTATTACGAATATGTCATCTACATAACGGCAGTATACAGTTGGTTTTTGTCTGCTACTGAAGACCCTATCTTCGATGGTTCCCATATAAAAATTAGCAAATAAAACTCCTAAGGGGGAGCCCATTGCTACTCCGTCTATTTGTAAATACATGTCTCCTTGTGGACTGATGAAAGGGGCTTCCTTTGTACATGCTTCGAGAAGACTTTTCAAGTGTGGCTCAGGTATGTCTAATTTGGGGGTGCTCTCGTCTCTGTATACTCTGTCCAGTATCATTCCTATGGTTGTGTCGACTGGGACGTTGGTAAATAGGGATTCAACGTCCAGGGAAGCGATGATTCCATCGGGCTGGGTAGATTTGATCAATTCTAGGAAATCTGCTGATGATTGTAGACTAAACTTACTTGGAGTGTATGGAGTTAGGAGTTCATTGAGTTTCTTTGCCAGGTGATAAGTTGGGGTTGGTATTTGGCTGATTATAGGGCGTAGTGGGTTACCTGGTTTATGCGTCTTAACAAATGTTAAACAAATGGACCCAGTACGACATCCCTATCCAACTCAAGCAAACCATCAACAGTGAACTATTTAACCTGAAACAACAACATAAAACTCTTGTAGAAACAAAGACACTCCGTAAGTTAACATCCCTAAACGGTGGACAGCTAAAAATCCCTCGTCCTAAAGATGGCTACTTTAACCTGACTTCTTATGATCTTACCCAGGACCAACGAGACCTCTTAAATCTTGGTCTAAATTGTCAATTCTTATCTAAACCAAAGATGCATCAAAAACGCCTGGAAATCGAAATGCTTCTGGACGATATCCATAAGCTAGAAGACAACAAAAAAGTCATCACCACTGACACACTTCAAGCTGAACTACTTGCAGAAGCAGGGAAAAAACGAGGAACATATTCATCTACAATCTTAACCCCACGACTCAAAGAAGCAGCGAAACAACTAAAAAAAAAATCTGAAAGATGTAACAATAAGAAAAGCCGACAAAACAGCAGCATATGTATTGATTCCTACCCATGAATACATGAACAAAATTAGCGACATCCTAAGTGACGACTCCAAATTTCAACGAATCACGAGGAACCCCGTAGAAGACCTCAAGCGGAAAGTAAACAAAACAATTACAGCAATCAACGCAAAGAAAGGTAGTGTGCATTTCAATAAACTTCAAGGTGACTATGGCTTAGGATATGCCTACGGCAATGTTAAGACGCATAAACCAGGTAACCCACTACGCCCTATAATCAGCCAAATACCAACCCCAACTTATCACCTGGCAAAGAAACTCAATGAACTCCTAACTCCATACACTCCAAGTAAGTTTAGTCTACAATCATCAGCAGATTTCCTAGAATTGATCAAATCTACCCAGCCCGATGGAATCATCGCTTCCCTGGACGTTGAATCCCTATTTACCAACGTCCCAGTCGACACAACCATAGGAATGATACTGGACAGAGTATACAGAGACGAGAGCACCCCCAAATTAGACATACCTGAGCCACACTTGAAAAGTCTTCTCGAAGCATGTACAAAGGAAGCCCCTTTCATCAGTCCACAAGGAGACATGTATTTACAAATAGACGGAGTAGCAATGGGCTCCCCCTTAGGAGTTTTATTTGCTAATTTTTATATGGGAACCATCGAAGATAGGGTCTTCAGTAGCAGACAAAAACCAACTGTATACTGCCGTTATGTAGATGACATATTCGTAATAGTAAAAGACTCAGATGAACTAATTGACCTAAAAAGACACCTAGAGAGAGAGTCAGTACTCCGATTTACACATGAAAATAGTGAAAATAACAGTCTGCCATTCTTGGATGTACTAATAACAAAAACAGGAACCTCTTTAAGCACCAACGTATATACCAAGCCCACCAACATAGGATTATGCCTGAACGGTAGAAGTGAGTGCCCCCAAAGATACAAAGCCAGTGTTCTCAATGCTTATATTCGACGAGCGCTTACCCACTGCTCTGAATGGAGCAACGTGAGTAGAGAGTTTGAAAGAGTAACTCAGGTATTGGTGAACAACGGATATAGCAACGCGGAAATAAACGCTGCTATAAGAAGACACTTGGACCGTTGGTATAATTCAGAACCTAGAACAGAAACCACAACACCCCCAATAAAATTATATTACAAATCAACCATGCACAGCGAACATATAAAAGAGGAAAGAATAATGAAAGAAATAATCCGTAAAGGAGTAAGAAGCACTACTCCTAACCAAAACATAAACCTGATAATATTCTACAAAACCAAGAAGACTTCCGAACTCCTTATCAAAAACAGCCCGAAGCCGACGGAGAACCCTCTACAGCAGTCAAGCGTTGTATACATGTACACTTGCCCCCACGAAGGATGTAACCTTCAATGTAAGTACATAGGTATGACGTCGACCAAGCTGACGAGGCGTTTGACATGCCATCTTCAGTCTGGTGCCCCTAGGAATCACATGAGACAAGCCCATGACATTACTCTAACAAGAGAAATGTTGAACAAGAATACTTGCATAATAGACAAAACCCAAGATTCAAGAAGATTACAAATTCTTGAGGCAATTCACATAAGAATAGAGCGACCTACCATGAACACCCAAATCACGGAACTATTTACTCTACCAACCATGAGAGTAAGGACAAGACAAGAACATATCGATGCCAACACAGAAGACAATGTCCAACATAACAGGCCAATTACACTGGATTAATCTTTGTGTTTGGATAGGAGATGCCTCGTATGGGCCAATACGCCTTCTGCAGCCTCTATGTTTCACCTCACTTATGTATCCCCCCATGTTTTTCACCTTCATTGTATTATCACCTGACCTAATGCGGGTATAAAATCAACTAATATTGTAAGATCTGTTCACTTGAGAATGAACCATGGAGGTTCGAAACGTCGTGCAAATTATACAAATAAGTGTAATTACACTCTATAGTAAATCACTTCTTTTCTTCACCTTAAAAGTACGAAAATGAGTTTTGGAGAACTCCTATTTCAATTAAGCCCTGATGCTAAGAAAATAGTTAGAGGGATAGAAGCCCTAAACCAGAAAATAATAAATACAGAATATGCGGTCATATTCAATGAAACATATATATATATATATATATATATATATATATATATATATATATATATATATATATATATATATATATATATATATATATATATATATATTGTGTATATATATATATATATATATATATATATATATATATATATATATATATATATATATATATATATATATGCACAACTTGCCTAAACACGCAAGAGAGATTATACAACCTTAAAACACTTTCCCACCAGGAGATTCGAACCCTAGCCAGCACAGAAGCCTTACAGCAACTGGCATAACTGGTACGCCTTTAACCCACTGTACCACAGCTCAGACCCTTAAAAGAGATGGTAATTTCGGAGTATTTCACCTCCAAAGATCACCACCTCCCAAGGGGAAATAGAGAATAGTGAGGGACTACTCACGTTCTACTCACGTTAAGCATAGACACAGAGTTCTCCCATATTAACAGGAATTTGATGAAAGAACGTGAGTAGTCCCTCATGGGACTACTAACGTTTTTTCATATATATACACTATATATACTTTCATATATATATATATATATATATATATATATATATATATATATATATATATATATATATATATATATATATATATATATATATATATATATATATATATATATATATGTCGTACCTAGTAGCCAGAACGCTCTTCTCAGCCTACTATGCAAGGCCCGATTTGCCTAATAAGCCAAGTTTTGTAGTGGGGGTCCTGTATCCCTGCTACATCACTCAGGGTGTCAGGTAGAATTTCCTTAACCAGGTCATCTGATGCTGAGGAGGAAGACAGGAAGGCTGGGACAGCAATTTGGGTGGCGGTGCAGACACCCAAGCCACGGAGCCTAACAGGAAGAGTGGCTTGTTTCCACTGGCATTCGTTGAGGGAGAGGTTAACAACTTTTTCCAGCATGGTCTTCAGTAAGAGATCATACTCTTCAAGCTTTTGGTTGTCGTAAGATAGGGCGCACCTCAGAAAGTAGGTTAGCCTCGGAAGGGATAGGCATTTGGTGAGGAGATAAAAAGCATCGTGGGCATCGATGTCACCTATTCTGTCTTCCATCCTCCTAAGGTCTGCGATTTTCTTGTCGAGGATCTCCTCAATGGCGTTAGACCCGAGGGGGGCTCCAAGGAGGGTGCTGTTCTCGGCCCTAATGACATGGGCTCCAGGCAAGGCAGACCTTATTCTAGCTACAATGTCTGGGTTGGAGGAGACTACTTCACACTTGGAAGGGTTCAGGACGAGACCCAGGCTTACTTCTTGCTCCCTTATTTTCCTGATATCTGACAAGAGGTGGTCTATGGTGCCAGCTATAGTGCCATCATCCAAAAACCAGATGTTGAACTCGCTGGACAAGCTTTCGGTGATTTCTTTTAAGACTAAGCAGAAAAGAAGGGGAGCAAGAGGATCACCTTGCTGAACACCTTCACATGATCTGATTTCATGTTCACCAAAGAGCAGTTTTGACTCGCCACTGTAGCACGATAGTATGAACGGGTAGAGGGGCCGGAAATGGCGATGTACGGCACAAAGTACTGCATCTCTTCTTGCCATGTTGAAGGCATTCTTAAAGTCCAGTTTGTGCAGGGTCTTTCATCAGAAATGTTGGTGATGTATGGTCGTGCTGCATGGGCAGCCGCTTCACAGCCTTGGGGGATTCCAAATGCTAGCTGGATTGGTTTCAGCAATTCAGCCGCTTGCTGGCTGACTACCCTCGTAGCAGCCTTGGCAATCAGGCGTCGGAGAGTGTTGCCAACAGCGATTGGCCTGATTCCTTCGTCCTTCTTCTTAAGAGCACAGAGGGAGGCACCAAAAAAGAGAGGCCTGATGACCTCAGGTATCTCACCAGCCAGGCACATGTTGACGAACCTTGTGAGTTCCATAAGAAGATCTTGTGCAGCATCACCAACCGCAGGATTTAACATTTGCTTGATATGTTGAGTTTTTAACCCTGTAAATCCGCCTGCTGACCCAGGTGGAAAAGAAAGGGCTGCTTTGTAGACCTCAGATTCACCAACGGTTAATGGGTCTGAAATGGTGTCGGCTGATGGCGGAATGATGTTGTCGCCTTGAGGGGCTCTGGGTGGGTGCTTGCTTTGCAGGGCCCGTGCTGTGGCTGAGTTTCGAGGAACAATTTTCTCGTCTCTGGTGAGGACTCTAATAGCACTTGCGGTATTTCCCTCTTCAATTTTCTTGGTGATTTGTGCTCTGATTTTGTACGTTTCCGGTATGTTGTTGTTACCATTTCTGCGGTGGATGTGTTTTGCTCGGAGAGGCAGGCGAACTAGGTTGTCCCCCCTTGGGTATTCATTTATCGCCCTCAGGACCGAGGAAGCAAGTGATTTGTCCCTCCTTGGAGGGACGGTGAGGCATACATTGCCAAACAGAAGGACATTATGCCATGCTTGAATGTTTTCCGGGGCATCACTGACCCTTTTCAGAAGTGTACAAAGTTTGGTTGCTGCATTTGGGCGGGCTGCTTTTGGGATGTGTGGTAATGTTCTAGCAGACGTCGCTATGATCGCTTGGGTGAGGTTTTCAGATGAGATTAGGTTAATGGGAGTCTCTTCTCTAACTGTCAATGGCAGCTGGCCATTGCTTCCCTTTGGAAGCTGGTGGGAACCACTGCATCTTACCTGCTTACATGCATCTTACTCGTTGACGGTGTGAAAGCGGATGACACCACCGTTGGAGTTTATGGCGGTGTTTTTGTTGCATACTCGGCAAAAACCTCTTTTAGGTGTAGTTGTTGGCACCTCAAGGCTTGTGGAGTCCTGTCCGACCACTGGGACCCCTTCCATTTCAACTCGGTTGGGAGAGTTAAACTGTGCATTATTCTATAGAGGGGGGAAAACGCGCTGGGCCATGGCCAAGCAACTGCCAGCAACTGGGTGTGGAGGCATCAACTGGGTGTGGAGGCATCAACTGGGTGTGGAGGCATCAACTGAGTGTGGAGGCATCAACTTAGTGTGGAGGCATCAACTGGGTGTGGAGGCATCAACTGGGTGTGGAGGCCGCGGCTGGGTGTGGAGGCCGCGGCTGGGTGTGGAGGCATCAACTGGGTGTGGAGGCCGCGGCTGGGTGTGGAGGCATCATCTGGGTGTGGAGGCATCAACTGGGTGTGGAGGCATCAACTGGGTGTGGAGGCCGCGGCTGGGTGTGGAGGCATCAACTGGGTGTGGAGGCATCAACTGGGTGTGGAGGCATCAACTGGGTGTGGAGGCATCAACTGGGTGTGGAGGCATCAACTGGGTGTGGAGGCCGCGGCTGGGTGTGGAGGCATCATCTGGGTGTGGAGGCATCAACTGGGTGTGGAGGCATCAACTGGGTGTGGAGGCATCAGCTGAGTGTAGAGGCATCAATTGGGTGTGGAGGCATCAACTGGGTGTGGAGGCATCAACTGGGTGTGGAGGCATCAGCTGGGTGTGGAGGCATCAACTGGGTGTGGAGGCCGCGGCTGGGTGTGGAGGCATCAACTGGGTGTGGAGGCCGCGGCTGGGTGTGGAGGCATCATCTGGGTGTGGAGGCATCAACTGGGTGTGGAGGCATCAACTGGGTGTGGAGGCATCAACTGGGTGTGGAGGCATCAGCTGAGTGTAGAGGCATCAACTGGGTGTGGAGGCATCAACTGGGTGTGGAGGCATCAACTGGGTGTGGAGGCATCAGCTGGGTGTGGAGGCCGCGGCTGGGTGTGGAGGCCGGTAGGGCGAGGGTCAGCTCAGGTAGTGAGGTGCGGGGGGGAGGGGATGGGGTCGGTTTGGGGGGGACGCGTAGTATCGAGTGGGCTATACACATGACACACAATATACATTCATATATATGTACACCAGGGTATGTATGACACTGAGAATATGGGGTTGGCACTTTGTTATATATATATATGACAATGTCAGACCACGGAGGAAAATGAAACAGGAATTTCCTTAAGTACTTTCGTATATTAAATACATTTTCAGAAGGAATTCCTTCATTCCTTCTGAAGATGTATTTAATATACGAAAGTACTTAAGGAAATTCCTGTTTCATTTTCCTCCGTAGTCTGACATTGTCACATTCTTAAATCACATGTTTATTTTCGTGATATACACACACACACACACACACACATATATATATATATATATATATATATATATATATATATATATATATATATATATATATATATATATATGGCACAACTCTCCTAAACACGAGAGTCAAGTATACAACTTTAGAACACTTTCCCACCAGGAGACTCGAACCCTAGCCAGCACAGAAGCCTTCCAGCAACTGGCATAACAGGTACGCCTTAACCCTCTCCACCACCTGCTCAGACCCTTAAAAGAGATGGTAATTTCGGAGTATTTAAATACCACAAAGATCACCACCTCCCAAGAGCACTAGAGCAAGTGAGGGGTCATTTAGACGTTAATTTCATCAAGTCCCTGTTAATATGGGAAGACACAGTGTCTATGCTTAAGGCACAACTCTCCTAAACACGAGAGTCAAGTATACAACTTTAGAACACTTTCCCACCAGGAGACTCGAACCCTAGCCAGCACAGAAGCCTTCCAGCAACTGGCATAACAGGTACGCCTTAACCCTCTCCACCACCTGCTCAGACCCTTAAAAGAGATGGTAATTTCGGAGTATTTAAATACCACAAAGATCACCACCTCCCAAGAGCACTAGAGCAAGTGAGGGGTCATTTAGACGTTAATTTCATCAAGTCCCTGTTAATATGGGAAGACACAGTGTCTATGCTTAAGGCACAACTCTCCTAAACACGAGAGTCAAGTATACAACTTTAGAACACTTTCCCACCAGGAGACTCGAACCCTAGCCAGCACAGAAGCCTTCCAGCAACTGGCATAACAGGTACGCCTTAACCCTCTCCACCACCTGCTCAGACCCTTAAAAGAGATGGTAATTTCGGAGTATTTAAATACCACAAAGATCACCACCTCCCAAGAGCACTAGAGCAAGTGAGGGGTCATTTAGACGTTAATTTCATCAAGTCCCTGTTAATATGGGAAGACACAGTGTCTATGCTTAAGGCACAACTCTCCTAAACACGAGAGTCAAGTATACAACTTTAGAACACTTTCCCACCAGGAGACTCGAACCCTAGCCAGCACAGAAGCCTTCCAGCAACTGGCATAACAGGTACGCCTTAACCCTCTCCACCACCTGCTCAGACCCTTAAAAGAGATGGTAATTTCGGAGTATTTAAATACCACAAAGATCACCACCTCCCAAGAGCACTAGAGCAAGTGAGGGGTCATTTAGACGTTAATTTCATCAAGTCCCTGTTAATATGGGAAGACACAGTGTCTATGCTTAAGGCACAACTCTCCTAAACACGAGAGTCAAGTATACAACTTTAGAACACTTTCCCACCAGGAGACTCGAACCCTAGCCAGCACAGAAGCCTTCCAGCAACTGGCATAACAGGTACGCCTTAACCCTCTCCACCACCTGCTCAGACCCTTAAAAGAGATGGTAATTTCGGAGTATTTAAATACCACAAAGATCACCACCTCCCAAGAGCACTAGAGCAAGTGAGGGGTCATTTAGACGTTAATTTCATCAAGTCCCTGTTATGCCAGTTGCTGGAAGGCTTCTGTGCTGGCTAGGGTTCGAGTCTCCTGGTGGGAAAGTGTTCTAAAGTTGTATACTTCACTCTCGTGTTTAGGAGAGTTGTGCCTTAAGCATAGACACTGTGTCTTCCCATATTAACAGGGACTTGATGAAATTAACGTCTAAATGACCCCTCACTTGCTCTAGTGCTCTTGGGAGGTGGTGATCTTTGTGGTATTTAAATACTCCGAAATTACCATCTCTTTTAAGGGTCTGAGCAGGTGGTGGAGAGGGTTAAGGCGTACCTGTTATGCCAGTTGCTGGAAGGCTTCTGTTCTGGCTAGGGTTCGAGTCTCCTGGTGGGAAAGTGTTCTAAAGTTGTATACTTGACTCTCGTGTTTAGGAGAGTTGTGCCTTAAGCATAGACACTGTGTCTTCCCATATTAACAGGGACTTGATGAAATTAACGTCTAAATGACCCCTCACTTGCTCTAGTGCTCTTGGGAGGTGGTGATCTTTGTGGTATTTAAATACTCCGAAATTACCATCTCTTTTTAGGGTCTGAGCAGGTGGTGGAGAGGGTTAAGGCGTACCTGTTATGCCAGTTGCTGGAAGGCTTCTGTGCTGGCTAGGGTTCGAGTCTCCTGGTGGGAAAGTGTTCTAAAGTTGTATACTTGACTCTCGTGTTTAGGAGAGTTGTGCCTTAAGCATAGACACTGTGTCTTCCCATATTAACAGGGACTTGATGAAATTAACGTCTAAATGACCCCTCACTTGCTCTAGTGCTCTTGGGAGGTGGTGATCTTTGTAGTATTTAAATACTCCGAAATTACCATCTCTTTTAAGGGTCTGAGCAGGTGGTGGAGAGGGTTAAGGCGTACCTGTTATGCCAGTTGCTGGAAGGCTTCTGTGCTGGCTAGGGTTCGAGTCTCCTGGTGGGAAAGTGTTCTAAAGTTGTATACTTGACTCTCGTGTTTAGGAGAGTTGTGCCTTAAGCATAGACACTGTGTCTTCCCATATTAACAGGGACTTGATGAAATTAACGTCTAAATGACCCCTCACTTGCTCTAGTGCTCTTGGGAGGTGGTGATCTTTGTGGTATTTAAATACTCCGAAATTACCATCTCTTTTAAGGGTCTGAGCAGGTGGTGGAGAGGGTTAAGGCGTACTTGTTATGCCAGTTGCTGGAAGGCTTCTGTGCTGGCTAGGGTTCGAGTCTCCTGGTGGGAAAGTGTTCTAAAGTTGTATATATATATATATATATATATATATATATATATATATATATATATATATATATATATATATATATATATATATATATATATATATATATATATACATATATGCGAACAAGCCTGAATGGTCCCCAGGACAGTTATATATACATATATATATATATATATATATATATATATATATATATATATATATATATATATATATATATATAACAAAGTGCCAACCCCATATTCTCAGTGTCATTCATACCCTGGTGTACATATATATGAATGTATATTGTGTGTCATGTGTATAGCCCACTCGATACTACGCGTCCCCCCCAAACAGACCCCATCCCCCCCCCCCCCGCACCTCACTACCTGAGCTGACCCTCGCCCTATATAAATATATATATATATATATATATATATATATATATATATATATATATATATATATATATATATATATATATATATATATTAGTATATTTTGGTAGCAGTCTTTCCTGTAGACATATATTATTAAATATGACCGAAAAAGTAAGATTAATAATTCTAACACGAATTTTCTCAATCTTTCGTACATTTCTTTTCACTGTTGGAGGTAAATCAAAAATCAATTCTCCAAAATTCATTTTTATTTCTAGTCTGACGCGACACGAGCGCGTTTCGTAAAACTTATAACATTTTCAAAGACTTTAGTTTACAAATACACAACTGAATAGAACTTACGCATCTCCGATTTTATATCTACATTTTAGTGAGGTGGATGGGGTGAGGTGGCATTAATAGGGTATTAATTTCATCAACACAAGACAGAACAAGAGGTGGCATTAATAGGGTATTAATTTCATCAACACAAGACAGAACACGAAACAATGGGTATTGAATAGAAGTGTTTGTAGAAAGCCTATTGGTCCATATTTCTTGATGCTTCTATATTGGAGCGGAGTCTTGAGGTGGGTAGAATATAGTTGTGCATTAATTGGCTGTTGATTGCTGGTGTTGACTTCTTGATGTATAGTGCCTCACAAACGTCAAGCCGCCTGCTATCGCTGTATCTATCGATGATTTCTGTGTTGTTTACTAGGATTTCTCTGGCGATGGTTTGGTTGTGGGAAGAGATTATATGTTCCTTAATGGAGCCCTGTTGCTTATGAATAAGCAATTAATAAAAAGCCCAGTATATAGGCAAGACAACAACATCTCTTTCTAGGCGTTTAACGATGCATAAGCAACAGGGCTCCATTAAGGAACATATAATCTCTTCCCACAACCAAACCATCGCCAGAGAAATCCTAGTAAACAACACAGAAATCATCGATAGATACAGCGATAGCAGGCGGCTTGACGTTTGCGAGGCACTACACATCAAGAAGTCAACACCAGCAATCAACAGCCAATTAATGCACAACTATATTCTACCCACCTCAAGACTCCGCTCCAATATAGAAGCATCAAGAAATATGGACCAATAGGCCTTCTACAATCACTTCTATTCAATACCCATTGTTTCGTGTTCTGTCTTGTGTTGATGAAATTATTACCTTATTAAATACCACCTCACCCCATCCACCTCACTCAAATGTAGATATAAACAAATCGGAGATGTGTAAGTTCTATTCAGTTGTTTATGTTTAAACTAAAGTCTTTGAAAATGTAATAAGTTTTACGAAACGCGCTCAAGTGTCGCGTCAGACTAGAAATAAAAATGAATTTTGGAGAATTGATTTTTGAATTACCACCAACAGTGAAAAGAAATGTACGAAAGATTGAGAAAATTCGTGTTAGAATTATTAATCTTACTTTGTCGGTCATATTTAATAATATATGTCTACAGGAAAGACTGCTACCAAAATATACTAATATATATATATTTATATATATATTAGTATATTTTGGTAGCAGTCTTTCCTGTAGACATATATTATTAAATATGACCAAAAAAGTAAGATTAATAATTCTAACACGAATTTTCTCAATCTTTCGTACATTACGCTTCACTGTTGGAGGTAAATAAAAAATCACTTCTCCAAAATTCATTTTTATTTCTAGTCTGACGCGACACGGGCGCGTTTCGTAAAACTTATTACATTTTCAAAGACTTCACAAATACACAACTGATTAGAACGTATCTCTGTTTTTATATCTACATTTGAGTGAGGTGGTAAGGGTGATGTGGCATTAACACAAGACAGAACAGGAGGGGATATTAATAGGGTATTAAAAGTATCAACACAAGACAGAACAGAAACAATGGGTATTGAATAGAAGTGTTTGTAGAAAGCCTATTGGTCCATATTTCTTGATGCTTCTATATTGGAGCGAAGTCTTGAGGTGGGTAGAATATAGTTGTGCAATAATTGGCTGTTGATTGCTGGTGTTGACTTCTTGATGTGTTGTGCCTCGCAAACGTCAAGCCGCCTGCTATCGCTGTATCTATCGATGATTTCTGTGTTGTTTACTAGGATTTCTCTGGCGATGGTTTGGTTATGGGAAGAGATTATATGTTCCTTAATGGAGCCCTGTTGCTTATGCATCGTTAAACGCCTAGAGATGTTGTTGTCTTGCCTATATACTGGGTTTTTTGGAGCTTACAGTCCCCAAGTGGGCATTTGAAGGCATAGACGACATTAGTCTCTTTTAAAGCGTTCTGTTTTGTGTCTGGAGAGTTTCTCATGAGTAGGCTGGCCGTTTTTCTGGTTTTATAGTAAATCGTCAGTTGTATCCTCTGATTTTTGTCTGTAGGGATAACGTTTCTATTAACAATATCTTTCAGGACCCTTTCCTCTGTTTTATGAGCTGTGGAAAAGAAGTTCCTGTAAAATAGTCTAATAGGGGGTATAGGTGTTGTGTTAGTTGTCTCTTCAGAGGTTGCATGGCTTTTCACTTTCCTTCTTATGATGTCTTCGATGAAACCATTGGAGAAGCCGTTATTGACTAGGACCTGCCTTACCCTACAGAGTTCTTCGTCGACTTGCTTCCATTCTGAGCTGTGGCTGAGAGCACGGTCGATGTATGCGTTAACAACACTCCTCTTGTACCTGTCAGGGCAGTCGCTGTTGGCATTTATGCACATTCCTATGTTTGTTTCCTTAGTGTAGACTGCAGTGTGGAAACCTCCGCCCTTTTCCATGACTGTTACATCTAGAAAAGGCAGCTTCCCATCCTTTTCCGTCTCGTAAGTGAAACGCAGCACGGAACTCTGCTCAAATGCCTCCTTCAGCTTCTGCAGATGTCTGACATCAGGTACCTGTGTAAAAATGTCGTCAACATACCTGCAGTATATGGCCGGTTTCAAGTTCATGTCGACTAAGACTTTTTGCTCGATGGTACCCATGTAGAAGTTTGCAAACAGGACACCTAGGGGAGAACCCATGGCGACCCCATCTACGACGGGGTCAAGACGCACAAGCCTGGAAACCCACTTCGGCCAATCATTAGCCAGATACCCACACCCACGTACAGACTGGCAAAGCGACTCAACGGCCTGCTGACTCCTTATGTTCTTTGCGCCTTCAGCCTGAAGTCTCCAAAGGAATTTGTGGACTTACTGCAGGGCACACGGGCCACAGGGATAAGAGCCTCGTTGGACGTAGAATCGCTGTTTACCAACGTACCTGTGGACGAGACAATCGGAATGATAGCCGACAGAGTGTATCGTGATCCAGCCTGTACTCCTCTTGACATGCCAGAAAGTATTCTGAGGAAACTACTCCAAGCTTGTACTAAAGAGGCACCCTTCTTGAGCCCGGATGGGCACATGTATAAGCAAGTAGATGGGGTCGCCATGGGTTCTCCCCTAGGTGTCCTGTTTGCAAACTTCTACATGGGTACCATCGAGCAAAAAGTCTTAGTCGACATGAACTTGAAACCGGCCATATACTGCAGGTATGTTGACGACATTTTTACACAGGTACCTGATGTCAGAGATCTGCAGAAGCTGAAGGAGGCATTTGAGCAGAGTTCCGTGCTGCGTTTCACTTACGAGACGGAAAAGGATGGGAAGCTGCCTTTTCTAGATGTAACAGTCATGGAAAAGGGCGGAGGTTTCCACACTGCAGTCTACACTAAGGAAACAAACATAGGAATGTGCCTAAATGCCAACAGCGACTGCCCTGACAGGTACAAGAGGAGTGTTGTTAACGCATACGTCGACCGTGCTCTCAGCCACAGCTCAGAATGGAAGCAAGTCGACGAAGAACTCTGTAGGGTAAGGCAGGTCCTAGTCAATAACGGCTTCTCCAATGGTTTCATCGAAGACATCATAAGAAAGAAAGTGAAAAGCCATGCAACCTCTGAAGAGACAACTAACACAACACCTATACCCCCTATTAGACTATTTTACAGGAACTTCTTTTCCACAGCTCATAAAACGGAGGAAAGGGTCCTGAAAGATATTGTTAATAGAAACGTTATCCCTACAGACAAAAATCAGAGGATACAACTGACGATTTACTATAAAACCAGAAAAACGGCCAGCCTACTCATGAGAAACTCTCCAGACACAAAACAAAACGCTTTAAAAGAGACTAATGTCGTCTATGCCTTCAAATGCCCACTTGGGGACTGTAAGCTCCAAAAAACCCAGTATATAGGCAAGACAACAACATCTCTTTCTAGGCGTTTAACGATGCATAAGCAACAGGGCTCCATTAAGGAACATATAATCTCTTCCCATAACCAAACCATCGCCAGAGAAATCCTAGTAAACAACACAGAAATCATCGATAGATACAGCGATAGCAGGCGGCTTGACGTTTGCGAGGCACTACACATCAAGAAGTCAACACCAGCAATCAACAGCCAATTATTGCACAACTATATTCTACCCACCTCAAGACTCCGCTCCAATATAGAAGCATCAAGAAATATGGACCAATAGGCTTTCTACAAACACTTCTATTCAATACCCATTGTTTCTGTTCTGTCTTGTGTTGATACTTTTAATACCCTATTAATATCCCCTCCTGTTCTGTCTTGTGTTAATGCCACATCACCCTTCCCACCTCACTCAAATGTAATGCCACATCACCCTTCCCACCTCACTCAAATGTAGATATAAAATCAGGGAAACGCAAGTTCTAATCAGTTGTGTATTTGTGAAGTCTTTGAAAATGTAATAAGTTTTACGAAACGCGCCCGTGTCGCGTCAGACTAGAAATAAAAATGAATTTTGGAGAAGTGATTTTTGATTTACCTCCAACAGTGAAGCGTAATGTACGAAAGATTGAGAAAATTCGTGTTAGAATTATTAATCTTACTTTTTCGGTCATATTTAATAATATATGTCTACAGGAAAGACTGCTACCAAAATATACTAATATATATATATATATATATATATATATATATATATATATATATATATATATATATATATATATATATATATATATATATATATATATATATATATATATATTATCTTGATTTCTAATATAAGTTTATACTTGTGTTTGTGTTCCTCCCTCACAAGTAACCGGTGCCTTACTAGGCTAACACGGGGTTGTGGGGGATCAGACCTTTAGACATGTTTGAAATATGATACACCTGAGTGACTATTATCCTTGTGCAGACGGCATGAGCAGACCTTATGAAGTTGGGTGATTAACAGGGTGTTATTGTTGTCCTGCTCCTTGATAGTGGGAAATGGCGTATTAATATTATTTTCCACAGACATTTCCCCTGTCATTGCAAGTATATTCATTTTTTATATTACAGAAATGTACAAAATACCAAGGAAGTGCATCAGAGGCTTGGAATTAACACCAACAAACAAGAAATAGTTTACTTTTTTGTCCATTTGCTGGTCAAAGCAACTTTTTTCCTTTATTAATATGTTTCTAAATAAAGATTTTCTTTTTATTAGTTAACAGCAGAATTGTGCATCATTAAGTTAGAACCAGGGTTCATTATTGATTCATTGCTGTACCATTTCTATACCTATCATCCTCTGACTTGACTATTATTTAGCACATTGGCAGCAACCATAAAACTTTCACTTATTAAACAATGACATATTGTCTTTCTTTAATAAATAAAGAAACCCTGCCTACCTGTCATAGTTTTTATATTATATATTAATTATCCTTTTACTCAACATTCAATTTCTGGAAAACATTTTACGAAAATAACAGAAATTAAAGTGTGCATGATACATACCAAATTATCAGATTTTAACCTTTAATATTCAACACAGTGACCAGGGTCACTTCATTGGGGGGTGAGTACAGTGATCTTTTAACGCTTTTAGGTCTAGTATGAGATTTGAAACTTCTGTGGGTACAGACTGCTTATTCCCGAGGTCTCCAGTGAACAGATTTCATCAAGGGAATATAAATCTTGGGCAAATTTCCTGGGTGTGAGGGCCTCGAGACTAACTCAGCAGTCATGGGCAGCAGTCCGGCGGATTTTGCCAAAGTGAGACAAACAGCCACAGCACACAGCCTTGCCTCGGCACATCATGCAATGGGACACAGTGTTTGTTTAGAAAATGAATGAGAAAAATTCATATTCATGATTTAGTGATCATGATTGTGAGATCTTCGAGGCGATATACGGGACAAGGTCTTCGTGGCTGGATTCGGGACAAGGTCTTCATGGCTGGGTTTAGGAAAAGATCTTCATGATTAGATTCGGGACAAGGTCTTCATGGCTGGGTTTAGGAAAAGATCTTCATGGTTGGATTTGGGACAAGGTCTTCATGACTGGATTAAAAAGAAAAATATCGTGGCTTCCCAGACTTGGCACTTTTTCTTAATAATTTCCTGCTTACTCTGCATTATTTTCTTTTATTAATGATGATGTTGAGAGGTTTGGGAAAATTAAACAATATCACTCTGGGATCCTTCTTCAAGTCCAGTTCTTCTCCTTCAGGAACTGAGAAAGTGAAGTTCTGTAGTAGTGCTGACAGAAAAAGGTAGAGTTCCATACGGGCCAAAGCCTCACCAGGGCACACTCGTCGACCTGGAAGAGCATTGTGTAAGTTACGTAACAGCCAATGTTTCAGAGGATTTCATACTTTAGAAGCTATTATGCTTGAAGAAACAAAATAATATTTTAGACAGCCATTGCTTAAAACAAATTATGAACTTATTCTTTTTGGAAAGTTGGCATTTAATGCCTATGAATCATGCACAACCAATCTAAATTATTGTTAAAAGCAATTTTGTTAAGTTATTGCTTCATGTCTTCGAAATTAGATAAATGCACGAGAAATAATAATTTTCATGTAATAAAACTTTCTTCACTTACCAATGGAAAAGGGAATGTAACTCTTCTTCTTGGTATCATATTTGCCTTCACTATCGAGAAAATGTTCTGGATAAAATTCGTTAGACTTCTCCCAGTAGGCTGGATCATTGTGGCACATTTCGACGTTAGGAATGATTATTGTGCCCTAAGAAACAAATTTAGCAATGTTATTAAACATTCACTGAATGCAGAGGGAAAGATCAAATTAAATAATAAAGTGAAATTGTTTGACAATTTAATAAAGGATTTCTGATGTATTCAAAAACTTACTGGTATACGATTTTGCAGCGTCAATTATATTTTTTGTAGTTGACATAAAATAACTTATTCATATATTCTCACTGAAATATTTTGTATTGGTTCCCATGGTAAATTTTATGATAAGCTGCACAGCATAACTTCCTTTAACAGTAAGGGGAACATTTCAGGTGATATTCTGCAGTAATGGAGAACACAAAGGAGAAATTTATCAGTTATTTTAAGATATATTCAAAGATATTCCATGACTTATATCAGATGGATATAAACAATCTCCCATATGTACTGCATCTCTGTCCCACATGTACCAATTACTAAAACAGTGGGAATTCAGAGAACATGCAGCATGCATCAACGTGATAGAGCTCCTAAGTTATTAGGGTTGTCTCAAAGCTCACAAAATGTACTCACAAGAAAGAAGATGTGAAAGAAGCACCACTTACATGGAAGATACAGGAGGGTCAGGTCCTAAATTTGCACAATAACATAACATACTGGAGTAAACAGAATGGTAGGAAATACGGAGTAGAGGCAATAATACAGAGGTGGTGAGCTTTGAAGACAATTATAGTATAACAAAAACAAGTTTTGTGTACATTTAGCATGGTGAAGCTGGCTACTCATTGAGCATAAACATTAGTACAGGGTTACTGGTGATACTGTGTGTGTGAGCACATTTTGAATGATGGAACGGTGAGTGAGTGAATACTTTTAATATTGTGAAGCTGAGTACCTGTGGTATAGTGATATTGGCAGTACTATTACTGTGTATTTATCGATTAAATGTAGTGCGAGTGTGTTTACCTTTGGTATGGTGTAGCCAGCAAGTTGGGTGTCAGTAATTGCAGAGTGAGACACTCCCAAGGGTAGTAAGGATACTTGTCGGCTCACCTCATTGATCACAGCTTCAAGATAGGCAAGTCTGAGGGGCAGAGATGTGTTAAAGATGATGATAAGTTATCAGCAGCATTATCATGGATTCAAGCTATAAAAACGTATGTTAAGAAAATAATTTGGTAAACACTGATTAGGAAATAGGGTTCAAGATCTGTGTATAAAAATAGATGCATTATATAAGCCAATAAACTGGAAACTTCCCATCATAGGTTGGATAAATATATGAGCGAAAACGGCAGTGTAATCACAAAATCTCCTCTGCACAGCCTTATATGGACTAGTAAACAGAAGCTGCCTCACTTAGGCCAAACAGTAATGCATTTTGAAGTAAGAAGGATTTTATATGTGTTTATACATATAAACAGTGAGGGAGGGTTTTTGTGACCAGTTATACAGGTCTTGTACAGTAATGTTTGCCATAATATTTTGCATTTGTCTAATAGAAGGACAATAAATTTACTAACTAAATAACTTTGTAGATTTTTATATATATATTTTTACCTAATACAATATGCTAAACATACCTGGGCTTGTCTTGGAGGGAGGGAAGGTGTGTCCTGGGCACCACCTCATCAATCTGGTGTTGAAGTTTGGCCTGGATCTCAGGGTACTTAGCCAGGTACATTAGGACCCAACGAAGTGTCTGGTTGGTTGTCTCACTCCCGGCTGTGAACAGATCTGCTACTTGCACCCACAGGTCCTCCTCTGTTAGGGTACAGTGGTCAGGGTAGAGGGTTTGAGCAGTCTCCGTGGTGTAGTGGTAAGACACTCGCCTGGCGTTCCGCGAGCGCTATGTCATGGGTTCGTATCCTGGCCGGGGAGGATTTACTGGGCGCAATTCCTTAACTGTAGCCTCTGTTTAACGCAACAGTAAAATGTGTACTTGGATGAAAAAACGATTCTTCGCGGCAGGGGATCGTATTCCAGGGACCATAGGATTAAGGACCTGCCCGAAACGCTACGCGTACTAGTGGCTGTACAAGAATGTAACAACTCTTGTATATATCTCAAAAAAAAAAAAAAAAAAAAAAAAAAAAAAAAAAAAAAAAAAAAAAAGTAGCCTATAGGTCGTTGATATTTAGCCTGAATGTGATCTCTCATTATGAAGTTTAGTTATGGAGCCGGTGGCTGAGCGGACAGAACACTGGGCGCATGATCCTGTGGTCCCGGGTTCGATCCCGGGCGCCGACGAGAAACAATGGCCAGAGTTTCTTTCACCCTGATGCCCTGTTACCTACCAGTAAATAGGTACCTGGGAGTTAGTCAGCTGTCACAGACTACTTCCTGGGGGTGGAGGCCTGGTCGAGGACTGGGCCGCTGGGACACTAAGCCCCAACATCATCTCAAGATAACCTCAAGATAAGGGTTCAGTAGTACTTCAGGATATTTTGTTAAGTCAGGGTATATATCAACATGTGTAGTGGAGTGCTGTATATACATATGATATACTGTGCATGTAAATATTGATAGTACATATTGATATGTACATGTATATATATGAACAAATAGATGAGTGCGTCATAAAGGAAGAATAGGGCGTAAATGGGGGACGAATAAAAAAAAGGGGTGAGGAAGCACATACAAACTTTAATCAGGTGTAGTGGGCTTGTCATTTTGAACGGTGTCTTCTATGTTGACATCTTCACATTAAATCCAATATGCTCTGTACTGCCCCTTTACTTGAGAATGAACCATGTAGGTTCGAAATGTTGTGTAAATATATAATAAGTTATATAATAAGGTATAAGGTAAATAATAACTTTCTACAGCTAATGATTATTTTTTCTTCTCCTCGAACAAAGATGACATTTGGAGAAATCCTCTTCCAATAAACCAAGATGCAAGAACACTAGCTAGAGGGATAGAAGCCTTAAACAAGAAAATAATCAATGCGGAATATGCAGTCACATTCAATGAAACGTGTATCAATGGAAACCTGCGGCCAGTATACACCAATGTAAATATATATATGTACATGTAAAAATATACATGTACATTTACATGGTGAAAATTATCTGGAAAATGTTTAAGAAGGACTCCAATATTTAAGTTAGTGTTCTGAGACCCACTTATGACTCTGTTGAGACTCGAATGCAGGGAAGATGTTGTTTGTAGAGGGGCGACGAGAGAAGATATTCAGTGATATGTAATCCTTACGACTCAATGGGTCTCGCCTGCCCAAGAGAGATCCGTACCACACCTCTTATTTACAGTAAAGTACTGTACCTTATCTCTGGTACTGTGAGAATGGGGTTAATAGTACAGTGTACCTTGGTATACGACTGCCCTAGAGTACGATTTGTTTGGTTTACGACGTAAAGTTCACGGTAAAAATTGAATTGGTGTACGACGTTTTCCTTGCAATACGACGTCTGTTGACACGTGTATTAATCAAACGAGAGTGTGGTGCTGTTGGTGCGAGGCGAGGCATGCTCAATTGTTTACCAGAGTGTCCCGCAAAAGTGACGACCGCGACCATGCTCGAACTCTTTGTAAAGAATTTCTTTGTTTTTTTCTGCTTTTTTTCGTTTCTGAACATAAAAGTTATTATATATCATGCCATAGGTCCCAAGAAAGTCAGTGGTAAAGTTCAACCTAAGAAAATAGTTGTGAGGGTTGACAATAGAGGTAAAACAAGAGATCATTTCTAAACATGAAAATGGTATGAGGGTTGTTGAACCAGATAGGCATTACAACAAATCTATGTCAACGATATCCACCATAATTGCTAAGAAAAAGGACATTGAGTGCTAACGTGGCAAAAGGTGTAACAACAATTACGAAACAAAGAACAGAAACAACTGAGAATGTAGAAAAGTTATAATTAATTTGGATAAACGACAAGCTTTTAGCCTGTCGCTTTAGCTTTAGGTGATAGCATTTCAGAGGCTATCACTTGTGAGAAACAAGGGTATTGCATGAAGATCCTATAAAGAAAATCCCTGGAACGAGTGATGCAGATATGAAAGAGTTTAAGGCGAGCAGGGGATTGTCCGACTCGCCAAAATCAAGCTGCAGTAGGCTGTTGCTTTAACCTTTTTAATGACACTGTGATGCCTCACTACAGACAAGAGTTAAGACGTGAGGAAAAACAGGTCTCAATGGACCGGCTCTTAGTGAGCCAGAGAAGCAGTGAGCGACAACCAGGTGCTAGTGGTATGCCTGCAAAACGTAGGAGAGAGAGTACTCCAGAAATGTCATCACTGCTTGATGCTAAAATGGAAGGGGATTCCCCCTTCCAAACACTAACATCTCTTCTCCTCCTCCCACCTGTTCACCGTCTTCCATACGCCAACAAGAGTCGTCAGTAATGGTGAGATATGCATACTATACTGTAGTACAAAATATGAGAGGTATTCGGTATAGAATGTATTTTTAAGTTAAATTAATATTTTTAGGTGGTGTTGAACGGATTAATTCAATTCACATTTGTGACGATAATCTCTTTCAAGAGAGATTGAGAATGCTCTTCCCTACATAATTACGTCAATATACAAGATACGTTCACCAAGTATCGCCAAACGTTTTGCCCAGAGAGCAAATCGTACCCCAACACCTGGCCACCGCCGTAACCAGCTAACTGCTAATCGTCTGCCTGCCTGTTGCTGATTGGCTGGTGTCTCGTCGCCCCAGCCCTCCGCCACCACCACAAGTCGACGTCTGGGCTGCAGTGCGCCAATATCGTCAGAATATCTCAGTGCTCCATGCAGTTGACATCTCTCGCTGGTAGACTAAGCCTTGGCTTTCGTGTACTAAGGGAGGTGGCAGCTCGAAGCCAGTATTCCAGCACTTATATTTAATTTGCTATCACTGTAACTTACTTGTCTTAGCGTAACTTTTCATTTGCCAGTGATTATTCATGTTATTTTGTTTGTTGACTTATCCTGCATATTTTTATGAGATTGCCTTTATTCATGTCTTGTTTTTCTAGAGTAATTAAAATTTCATTGTTTATATACTTGTGTTTTGTGTGTCTTCCCGTTACCTTACCACAGACGAAAGGACCAACTTTTCTCTTTTTTTTTTTTTGATTATGTGACGAGGCCCTGCCCCCAGCTTTTGAAACAGCCGAACACCAACGCTTTACCGTCACACATTATTTCTAATGGGAAAATTCGCTTTAGTTTACGATTTTTTAGTGTACGACGCGTCTCTGGGAACGGACTAGAAACGTAAACGGAGGTACCACGTACTGGTAACAAGCCAGCTATCGAAGACATAATTGGATTAAATACTTAAACATGAAGGTAAAGTTTCACCACTTACTGTTCATGATAGACTCTGAGTGGCCTTGCTGTGCTGCCATCTCCACCAGGTACTTGTCTATGTAGTCCTTAGGATTGTTGGGGTCTAGTTTAGCCTCGTGCTCATCCACCACTCTCTGTGTTCAGGACGAACGAAGAGTGCACATATTAGAGGTGAGTACATGTGTTGTATAGTCAACAATAAGTTCTCCAGATTCATTGATGGTAATGCAAATTTTCTAGAGCAATGTTTTACAATTAATGTAGAAACCATGACGAGTTGGTCTCAACACTTGTCTGAATGTTAATAAGTCGTGCTGCTAAAATGTCCAGTAAGACCCACGTCAAGTGAGAGCAACAGTGACACAAAACAATATCAACAAGAGGCTGTGTGATGAAGATCAAGAAACAATAACTTTATGAAGCACTTTTAACCACAGAGCTGAGCACTAGAACCTCGTGACAAATGATCGTGCAATGTGCGTGGAAATGCTATGTATATAAAAAAACAGGCCATTGATGGTGCTTGTGTTCTAATGCAAGTTATGATGGTACATATGTTCTAATGCCGGTTATGATGGTGTATGTGTTTTGACATCAAGCTGGTGAGCACAGATGATCTGAAGTCACTGATGACTATTATCGTCCAAGCATTCTGCTATTCTAGTAGTATAGTATAATAGTAGGTGATAGTATTAGCAGATACTAATAGTTCTGCTGCTACTATCACCATCATCACTCTTACTTCTCCCTCTATTAATGCCACTACTACTACTACTACTACTACTACTACTACTACTACTACTACTACTACTACTACTACTACTACTACTACTACTACTACTACTACTACTACTACTACTACTACTACTACTACTACTACTACTACTACTACTACTACTACTACTACTACTACAACAACAACTGAGTGAGGTACAGAAGTAATTATCTAGAAGTCTCTAAACCAGAATAGATATGCAGCATGTTATAGGAGACCTTAGGATGCCAGTACAGAGCAGAATCCCAATAAGGTGCTCACTGATGGTCAAATTCACTGAGGATTTTATAGACACACATGCGGCATATAAGGGCAGCAGGAAGTAGAATTTCAGATCATCCAGAAAATCAGGACATTCATCCATGAGAAATACATACTAGGGGTACCATTTGAGACGAAGTAAATATTTCACTCACCAATACATAATCTCTGATCGAAGAAAATGAATGAAGCATATCTTCTACTCCAAGTCGTCTTCTGAGAGAGTTAGGAGCAATGGGTATGATCCAAGGGTACATGTCGAATATTATATTGCCACCTTGCGCCAGCTCGAATGCATCGTGGATAAGCTTGTTGAAGTTATGAACTTTGGGGTCATCCACATCAAACCGGATATCTGCAGGTAGTCAGGAGGAAGGAGGAAGATATAAAGTAATGTTTGTAGAAGTGCAGATAAGTAAGTTACAAATGATTACAGGAATAATGTTAAATAAATAACAAGTTCTCATTCTCAGACAAATTATTTTCAAGGTTCCTAAAACGATATAAGATGTTTAGTCTGACCTTAGGAAGAACATTCAATAAATCATTAATGCTGGGTAGTTTGTTTTACATGTAACAGTCAGGAGTCGATATGTGGTGCCTCCAACTGCACATTAATACTAAATACTATGTGCGTTCTGTAAATACTAAGTGATAGCCGAAGCTATTTGAACCACTTCCCCGCCGGCAACTCGGATGGTAATCTTGGGCATAGCATTTTATCAAATCACCTCATTCTTTGGGGCACACGTGAGGAACACAAATGCGAACAAGTCTCTTCTGGGGTGTGAGTTTTCAGTCACATATAGTCCTGGGGACCATTCAGGCTTGTTCGCATTTGTGTTCCTCACATGTGCCGCAAAGAATGAGGTGATTTGATAAAATGTTATGCCCAAGATTACCATCCGAGTTGCCGGCGGGGAAGTGGTTCAAATAGCTTCGGCTATCACTTCCTTTTGTCCGGCCGTGATGGTCAAGCAGATTAAGGCGCCCTGTAGTTACCAGTTGCGTTGCTCTTGGGAGTATGGGTTCGAGTCACTTCTGGGGTGTGAGTTTTCAGTCGACCAATATATACCAATTACACCAATATATATATATATATATATATATATATATATATGTATATATATATATATATATATATATATATATATATATATATATATATATATATATATATATATATATATATATATATATATATATATATATATATATATTTATATATATATATATATATATATATATATATATATATATATATATATATATGTCGTACCTAGTAGCCAGAACGCACTTCTCTGCCTACTATGCAAGGCCCAATTTGCCTAATAAGCCAAGTTTTCATGAATTAATTGTTTTTTGACTACCTAACCTACCTAACCTAACCTAACCTAACTTTTTTGGGTACCTAACCTAACTTAACCCATAAAGATAGGTTAGGTTAGGTTAGGTAGGGTTGGTTAGGTTCGGTCATATATCTACGTTAATTTTAACTCAAATAAAAAAAAATTGACCTCGTACATAATGAAATGGGTAGCTTTATCATTTCATAAGAAAAAAATTAGAGAAAATATATTAATTCATGAAAACTTGGTTTATTAGGCAAATCGGGCCATGTATAGTAGGCTGAGAAGTGCGTTCTGGCTACTAGGTACGACATATATATATATATTGGTGTATATTGGCAGCAGGTTTTCTTTCAAACATGTCTCATTGAATATGACCGCATATTCTGTATTTACTATCTTCTGATTTAGGGCTTTTATCCCTCTAACTATTTTTTTAGCATCAGGGGTTAGCTAAAATAGGAGTTCTCCAAAACTCATTTTTGTAATTTCAAGGTGACGAAAAGAAGTGAATTACTATTGTCAGGGTATGCGATGAGGTAAGTAACAGTATACAAGATATCCTAAGTACTTTATCCTGTCAACGGTCGCCAACGTCGGGGTGTCTCTCTCTCTTCATGGACACCACCCAGTAGTATTAGCGATAACTGTTACTCACCGTAGCCCTGCGGGTCTTCACTCAATCCTCGTGGCGCCACTGTTCACCAGGAGAGTATCCCAGTCGATCCCCAGCCAGCCTTATAGCCAAAGAATGAGTGGGAACACAGTTTGCTCTCTCCCAACCGTTTGCCCACCCCGACAAGGGCTCTACTACTAACTGCAATGTCGCCAACTGCTGTTTCCCATGTCCAGTAACACGTCAGTGGTATTGTGGAATTGTGGTACTAATGGCAGAGCTCACTCATTAAATCTGGTCTCAGGCAGGTATATGTCTCTAATACTCTCACTCCTTGGAACTGTTCTGTAGCAACAAGATATATATGGAGGGATGATACAAACGCAAAGGTATTTTGTATTTTACTTAAAAACTTCAAGGTATTATATCCGTATAAACAACCAAACATCAAGTACAATGCAGAAAGTCACTCCCTATTCATAAAACTGGGGCTCACCTAGAGGGTGATACTCTTCCCTTCCTGTGAATGTCATAATCAGCTGAGCGGCCCCCCTCACCGTGCAAATGCTTAGTACTTGTTTTCCTTGGCGTGAAGCGCCTGATTCTTTAAATTCGCAGGGATCACTATGTTTGTAATCAACACAATATTTCTATAATGGCAATAGAACGCAATGAATCACCACACTGATCTCAAGTTCAATAACTCATTTCTATAGCAATTAACATAATATTTCACTACAATAGCGTAATGCACTGTACTTCATAATAATTACAATGAATGCAATTAACCACAGTACTGTTCTTAGATTCAGTAATTCCTCTCGAAGGTGATAACACAATTAATCACTGCACACATGGAAATGTTATTCATCACACCAACATATACATAGATATAGATAAATTCATCGATATCAATAATAATAAGATAAATACTGGGCGCACAGCCTAACACCAATAACTGGTACACTTATATATATATTCTCTGGCATAAGTTATCATATTAATGTCACATGAAAGAAATCATCAACGACACAATACATTCCTCAATAATTGCAGGTGCCTGCACAGACCACACATATAAATATCGTGAGAGCTCTGTACAGCCTCACTCTGCATAACTGTGCCTTACTGTGACATAGACATAAGTGAGCCTTGCTCACGACATGAAAGATACTCTGGCTAAATATATAGCTGACTAAAGGGGAACTGGGAGGGAAACTAGAATCACCTTCTTCCAACCCCCCTGATGTGGACTCGCCCTCCAGTGAGAGTTGAATTGTAGCTCCTGGTCCCGGCTCTCGCCTCGTTGTAGGGAACGCCTCCACACACACCCTGATGCGTTCTGCAGGAATCCAATCAAAGTCTCAAAATAAACGTGTCGTCACCATGCTCTGTCCTCCACAGGTCCGTGCTCCTCCACAACGTCTTGCAGAGTAGGAGTCGGTCTTCCCCGCCGTCGACTTCTCCTCACAACTACGGCTGCCAACCTACTTCTCGGCTGCAGTCGTCCTGATTCCCAATTAGTTTTCTTCTTTCACTGCTTCCCGGTGGATTGGCCCGGCCGCTACGTCTTCACTGTGAAGCTATCAGACGTCCCAGACGTCACTGTCTAGACTTCACTCTGCACAGCACCCGACCATGGAGCACTTATTGCTCAATATTCCATCGATTCCCTCTTCAGTCCAACACATGAACAATGGAAGACCTCACAGCGTACTTGCAGACAACGGGTGACGCGTAAAATCCACGGGAGCGGGGTACAACTGTCAATTCTGACAGGACCAACCTTCGCACATCCGTCCACCTTGACATGTCGTTTCAGACTGGTTCCCTCACGGAGGATTGGCCCAGCCACTACGTCATCACCGGTGAAGCTATCAGACGTCCCAGACGTCACTGCCCAGACTCCACTCTTGCACAACACCTGTTCCTGTAGCACTTGTTGCTCAATATTCCGTCAATTCCCTCTCTGGTCCAACACATGAACGAAGGAAAACCCCACAGGTGCTGGCAGACCGCCGGTGATGCGTAAATTGTCCGGAGATGGGGTAAACTGTCAAACTGACAGGATCCCCCAGCGCACGTCCGACCTCCTTGGCCTGCTGTCTCAGACTGGTGGCGCCAAAGTGGCGCGATGACCGGAACCCCCTTCCTTCGTGATGTAATACTTGTCAGGGGCGGTTTTCATTGGCCCCCTGTGCCACGTCACTGTCAGTGACCAATCTGGTGCCACTGACGTCACACAGTTTTGGCGGCAAAACGGAGGGGCCAGCACCATATTGGTGTCCTAAAGGGCCTATACCACAGGCCAAAATACTCTTCTTTTACGAATTTCTCGCGTTGGCGAGAAACTCTCCCACATATATCAAGCTGATGCCCGTAACGTAGAGAACGCTCGGGTAAAGTGGATATGACTCTTACAGCTGGCATGGGAGAAATATAAGGGGGGGAACACCGTCACACTATAGAATGTATTACACTTATTTATACAATTTGCACAACGTCTCGAACCTCCATGGTTTATTCCCAAGTGAAAAGAATTTTCAGGTTTGGTTGATTTTATACCCGCACTGGGTCAGGTGATAAGACAATAAAGGTGAAAACATGGGGGGATACATAAGGGATAAAGTGGGGGTGAAACATAAGAACATAAGAATAGAGGTAACTGCGGAAGGCCTATTGACCCATACGAGGCAGCTGCTAACTACATACAAAGATTAATCAAGTGTAATTGGCCTGTTATGTTGAACAGTGTCTTCTGTGTTGGCATCGTTATGTTCTTGTCTTGTCCTTACTCTCATGGTGGGTAGAGTAAATAGTTCCGTGATTTGGGTGTTCAAGGTAGGTTGTTCTATTCTTATGTGAATTGCTTCAAGAATTTGTAATCTTCTTGCATCTTGAGTTTTGTCTATTATACAGGTATTTTTGTTCAACATTTCTCTTCTTAGGGTGATGTCATGGGCTTGTCTCATGTGATTCCTGGGGGCACCGGATTGAAGATGGCATGTCAAACGCCTCGTCAGCTTGGTCGACGTCATACCTATGTACTTACATTGAAGGTTACATCCTTCGTGGGGGCAAGTGTACATGTATACAACGCTTGACTGCTGTAGAGGGTTCTCCGTCGGCTTCGGCCTGTTTTTGATAAGGAGTTCGGAAGTCTTCTTGGTTTTGTAGAATATTATCAGGTTTATGTTTTGGTTAGGAGTAATGCTTTTTACTCCTTTACGGATTATTTCTTTCATTATTCTTTCCTCTTTTATATGTTCACTGTGCATGGTTGATTTGTAATATAATTTTATTGGAGGTATTGTGGTTTCTGTTCTGGGTTCAGGATTATACCAACGGTCCAAGTGTCTTCTTATAGCAGCGTTTATTTCCGCGTTGCTATATCCGTTGTCCACCAATACCTGAGTTACTCTTTCAAACTCTCTACTCACGTTGCTCCATTCGGAGCAGTGGGTAAGCGCTCGACGAATATAAGCATTGAGAACACTGGCTTTGTATCTTTGGGTGCACTCACTTCTACCGTTCAGGCATAACCCTATGTTGGTGGGCTTGGTATATACGTTGGTGCTTAAAGAGGTTCCTGTTTTTGTTATTAGTACATCCAAGAATGGCAGACTGTTATTTTCACTATTTTCATGTGTAAATCGGAGTACTGACTCTCTCTCTCTCTAGATGGCTTTTTAGATCAATTAGTTCACACTTACATCAGGATTGGATACACATGTGCATGGGACATAGTCATACAGGTTCCAGAAGACGGAAAGAAATGTCAGCATTGCAGAGAAATGTTCGACAGACCACTGGAACATCTTACAGACCATCTTACACAGTGCACAGTTACAAACTAAATAAGATTTCCATCTGAGATTTATCATCGCAGAAGTTGTTAATATTGTACATAATCTTATTGAAACCAACACACAAGTCATAAATAGTCATACATTGCTTAAGTAAGACAGAAACAAGTAACACTTACAGTGCGGCAGCCAGAGGCTTAAGGCCCGCTCAAGATTTTCTCCCCCAAAATACCAACTTAGACCACCACTCACCTGAGACAATCTTCCATATAACATTGAGGACAGCAACATTGAGTGACCAGGGGATGGGTTGTGGTGTCCCTGTGTGCTTCCCAAAGTCCTCTACCAGCATCTCGGCCTCGTTCTGGATGGCCTCCATCAGGCTGGACTTGCCCATTCCCAGGTCCTTGAGTTGACGCAGGGAGAACCTCCTGTTGTTGTGCCACGTCAGGCCGTTGCTGTTGAATAAGCCTGGTCCCCAACACATTATATTAGTAACAGTATGTAGCATGAAGAAAAGAATTATATATATATATATACAAATATATATTATATAATATATAATGAAATACCACAATACAGTGTGAGTACCGAGACAAAGTGGTGCTCACATTTGCAGTGACAGAGTAATGAAAGAATTAGGGGCAAATAGGTCCAGTACAAAAGCGTTTGGAATCCAGGACCCGAGTCTAATTAACATTAGATTTCTCCCAGCTTACTATTACAGCGAAGGTTTACCATGAACTAAGTACAAAAGTATCATGTGCCATCCCTGAAACCAATAAAAGCAAGATGGTGGGAGCATTAGTGTTTAAATAGAGGCAAGCGGAACCAGGTACACAGGTACCAGTTACCTCTCGATGGGGAGCTCTAGAGGGGAGGTACGGTGTAATATAAAGGGAGCGAGAAAGAGGGGTTCGCCTCTCGACGTTATAAGGAGATGAAATGTTGGTATATCTTTACCGATCTTCTTGAAGCTACTGAAGGAGTCGAAGGAGAAGAAGTCAGGTCGGTCTTGCAGGCTTGGGTTGGAGAAGGCTTCCTTGATCAGCTGGAAGTTGTTGAGGAAGACCATGGTTCGACTCCCCAGCCGCCACCTGTAAGTATCTTTATCATTCATAGGGATAACATTTCTTCCCATAAAGTTTACTACAAACGGCAGAGTTGGCCTTATCGAATTAAATGACCCTAGGGGCAGGTAAGCAGGGCGTGGAAGGATGGGGCGAGGATGCAAAAACTTGAGCAGGAAACAGGGTACAATTCAGAGGACAAGTCATTGTCTTATAAAGATCTTAGGACTTTACATCGTGGTGGCCCAACCACCGTTTTTTTTTTTTGTATACAAGAGTTCTTGCATTCTTGTACAGCACTAGCACGCATAGCGTTTCGGGTAAATTTTTCGAACCCTGTGCGTTGTCCACTCAGCCGTCAGGTTTAACTTGGCAGTGATGCTGTACGCCGTTCTCGCTGTCCATTTACATCCATGGGCGTCACACAGGGGCTCAGTTCCTAGGCAGCTGGTGGTAGTGGCCAGTTTTGTTGGGTCATTTGTTGTAATAGACTTAAGGGCAGCATTAGAGAGGCGTCAACATGTACAGCATAATACTGCATTATGTCTGCGGTTTCTAGCACATATGACCATAAAAAGTCTTTGTAATATGAATAATTATGAATTTGAAGAAATATTGGTCGTGCTTCTTTTCCCCATTAGGAAAACAAGGGGTTATCTTGAGGTTATTCTTGAGATGATTTCGGGGCTTAGCGTCCCGGCGGCCCGGTCCTCGACCAAGCCTCAGTTTTGTTACTCATCCCAGTAAGCAGCCCGTAACAGCTGTCTAACTCCCAGGTACCTATTTACTGCTAGGTGAACAGGTACATCAGGGTGAAAGAAACTGACCATTTGTTTCAGCCTCCACCAGGGATCGAACCCGGAACCTTAGGACTACGAAACCCAAGCGCTGTCCTCTCAGCTGTCAGGCCTCAGGCTGCAGTGTTGTGACACAAACAGGCTGGCGTGCCCTCAGGAGGAGGGGGGGGGGGACTCAAGGACTCGGCCTTGTATAGCTCTCCTGTGAGGCTCCGTCATCACTCTCCCCAACCTCTATATTCAACTCTTTGTATTAGTTCCTATTTTTGCCTGAAGAACCGAGTTGTTAGCGCTTGGATTCGTAGTCCTAAGGGTCCGGGTTGGATCCCAAGCGGTGGCAGAAACCAATGGGCACAGTTTCTTTCACCCTGATGCCTCTGTTCACCTACCAGTAAATAGGTACCTGGTAGTTACACAGCTTCTACGGGCTGGTTCCTGGGGTGTGTTTGAAAAAAAAATCAGCTGATTGACAGTTGAAAGGCAGGCCCAAAGAGCCAGAGCTCAACCCCCGCAAGCACAACCAAGTGAATACATGAGGTTTCATGTGTGTATGTAGCACACATGATTACTCAGGACAGCATGACGCTTCAAGAAGACCTGGACAAATTGAAGGAATGGTCCAACAAATGGTTGTTAGAGTTTACCCGAGCAAATGAAATGTATTGGAGGTAGGTTAAGGGAGCAGGAGGGCAGATACACGGTACCATTTGGGAGATAAAACTCTTCTAAATCAGAGAGAGAGAAAGACCTGGGGTTGATATCACGCCAGACCTGCCCCCCCCCCCCCCCCCGAAGCCCATACCAAGAGGATAATATCAGCGGCATATGCCAGGTTAGCCAACATAACAACGGCCTTTAGGAACCTGAGTAAGGAATCATTCAGAACCTTGTATACCACGTATGTCAGACCAATCCTGGAGTATGCAGCTCCACCATGTAGTCCATATCATGTCAAATATAAAACTAAATTGGAAAAGGCTTCGAGTTTTTCCACCAGGCTGGTGCCCAAACTGAAGGGGCCCTATGATGAGCTATGCTAGCTATGAGGAGAGACTACGGGAATTAAACCACGTCGCTGGAAGACAGGAGAGTTAGGGAGGACATGATCGCCACAAGCAAGATTCTCAACGGAATTGATAGGGTAGACAAAGACAGTTTATTTAATGCTGTATTGAGACTGCAGTTCGCTTGAAAGGCAAGACTGCGAAGTGGGCGCAGGTCTCTCAAGGTGCTCACAAAGTAATGGAGGTACCAAAGCGAATTTAGGTACTTAGAGATTTTCCGGTGAGAATCCCTCCGGAAGGGAGGTATTTGGATAGATCTTTTTATGCCAGAGACAGGGGGGAACAGGTTAAGGGTTTGCTATCCGGGAGCAGGAATTAGTGAGATAGTAAACAACATGAATGATATTATAACTGGTAATGGGAACAAACCCATTATTTGTATCAGTGTCGATGGAAATGATGTAGGACGAGTTAAGGGTTAGGCACTGATACAGAGGTTTAAGAAAGCCGTAGAATTAGTTAGGAGCAAGGGAGGAATCACGAACATATGCGGCATTCTTCCAATAAAGGGAGTTGGAAATGAATGGTTGTCGAGGGCACTTGGTGTCAATTGCCGCCTGAACCAATATTGTAAATCAAATGCAATATCATTCACAGATAACTGGGAACACTTCTATAGAAAGAATGACATATGCTCGGGATGGGGTGAATTTGTCTAGGGTTGTTGCTGTGCCAACTCGTTGGAACCTGTGGTTGGAGGGGTTTGTTATGGATTTAAAATGTTAATAGAAGGAAATTGGGTATGGGAATTGATATGGAGAAAGGAGGCAATAAAAATATTTGTTGGTGGGGGAGAAAAATGGCAAAATGAACAGGGAAGGAGAAGAGCCTCAAAATAACAATACACTTCAGTATATTACACGAACAGTAGGAGTTTAAGAAACAAAATAAACGATTTAAATGAAACAATTGATATTATTGTACTTACCGAAACATGGATGAATGTAGAAAACAGAACTATTAGCTGAATATCAAATAAACGGGTTTAAACTATTTCAATCAGATAGATATATTAGATGAAGAAGGGGAATAGCAATAAATATTAATGAAAATTTGGAATGTAGTCTCAAAGAGAAAATTAAAATTGAGCCACACAGAAACTATTGGCTAGAATTAAACGAAAATGTTAGAAATCTTATAATAGGAGTTATATACAGGGCCACCAAACTTAGACAGAATAGAAGCAAAGAATCTATGGGACGAAATATTTAGAGCATCTAGGTCAAACAGTATTTGTGTCAGGCGTGATTTTCATTTTAGTGGAATAAACTTGATTAACAGAACCGGGAATAATGAAGCAGAAGATTTTCTAGAATTAATTGACTATTGTTTTCTTAAGCAACAAATTAAGGAACCAACACGGGAAAATAATATTTTAGACTTAGTGTTAACTAACAGGAAAACAGAAATTAATGACATCGACACTGAGAGTGAGCTAGGGAACAGTGATCACAAAGAAATTAGATTTAGTATAAAATGGAATAGATTTGTAGGAGAAAATTCAGTTAAAAGTGTCAGATTTTCGAAAAGCTGAGTTTAATGGCCTAAGAATTGTTTTTTGGTGAAATAGATTGGAAAGTCCTGGGTATGGGGGGTTGCCCGGTCTCGGAGCGAGACGTGAACCCAGCGATAGGTGATGTAAAAAGGGATTTCGATGTGGATTCAAAATATAACTTATTTAACAATATTTTAAGCAAATCACAGTAACATAGTATCTCTTGAGGTTATCTTGAGATGATTTCGGGGTTTTAGTGTCCCCGCGGCCCGGTCCTCGACCAGGCCTTCACCCCCAGGAAGCAGCCCGTGACAGCTGACTAACACCCAGGTACCTATTTTACTGCTAGGTAACAGGGGCATAGGGTGAAAGAAACTTTGCCCATTGTTTCTCGCCGGCGCCTGGGATCGAACCCAGGACCACTGGATCACAAGTCCAGCGTGCTGTCCGACCGGCTCCCCATACCGGTCGTATAGTATATACGACCGGTATACATATTTGTATGGTATACATATAGTATACCATACAAATTCAATAGATCGAATAATAATGACCCAAAATGGATAACATAGGATCTGAAGAAGTATAGATAGAAACAGAGCGTGGTACAAAAGGATTAAGAATGGGGAAGTCAGTTTAGAACAGGGGTGGGCAACCTCTGACACGCGTGCCAAACTTGGCACGCTGATGATTGTCTCTGGCACGCAAGAGCATAGGTTACCCTAAGCACAGACGCAAGCACATGTTACCCTAAGCACAGACAAAAAAAAACTACTTTCCTTGGGGTATAAGCTTACATGCCATGACAGTATATGTACGTCCTGGTGGTGAAGAGGTTTAAGCTCTACGAAGCTAAAGAGGTCTCAAGAAAAAGAAGTTGATCTTGTTGCCATAGTTACCTTCTTTTTTTACGTCATCGATCATGACGATGTATGATGATTCCCCTCTATTTACTTTGGCTCATATTTTATGTAATAAGCCTTTCTAACCTAAAGGCTGCACCCATAACCATAGTGTACACTGACAATCATATCTGTGAAGGCAAAATACGCCATGCCCGCCCACCTTTAAAAATTAATTTCGTAAACTTTGAATTCAAACCCCCACAACATCTCCCCCCCCCCTAAACCTCATGTGTTTGAATGCCGCCCGACTTCAGTTTGACGCATATTAATTAAACTCACTTTACTATCTAAATCTAAAGCATCTTCACCTTCGAAAGCTAAAGAAAGATAAGAATTCTTATGCTCTCCCCTTCTCTCCATTGACGGCCGTAATATAACCAGTGAAATCAACAGTCCCCCACCCGCATGAAGTCCCCGTAATGAACACATGTTCAGACGATCTCAGACTCGTAACTCTCTCTCGCAGTCTTGCTTCGTAGTGTTTCTCACAGTTGCTCACTTGTCTCCTCCCCGAGAAGAAGGTGTTTTACTGCACTGAGGTAATTTATTATTTTTTCGTTTAAAAAGTTCTTAAGAGATACCAAATATGTTCTAAAAAAATGGTTGCAACGTGGAAAAAGTTTGTGTCAGAGACTTGGCTGATTTTGGCACGCACTCTCGAAAAGGTTGCCCACCCCTGGTTTAGAACAAGAATTCCTTCAACTGGTTAGATAGTTAAAAAGAAAAGACATAAGCAGGGCAAAAAAAGAAACTATGAAGTTTGCAGAGCAGGGCAAGCAAAGACAAATTCTAAAGGTTTTTTTCAGTTACATAAAAATTTTTTGGGAAAGATAGGTCCATTAAAAACTGAGACAGGTGAGATAACTGATAATGACAAAGAGATGAGCAGAATACTGCTCCTACCCACGCAACTTATTTGTCTTAGTCAACAATTTGGTTGCCATTACTGCAATCATCTCTCGGGTGTGAGATCACATTGTATTCCACATTCCTGAATGCGTACTTACTTATCTGTTCATGCAGCTTCCATCTTCAGCTCCTGGAGTATCTTTTACAATTGTCAGTCATCTAATGCAATGACTTTCTACCTACACGCCTCTTCTCATGACAAGTTTTGAAGCTGTGACTGAAGTTGGCTTCTACTTACTTCTCGTCTATTTCATTCCATTGTCTTGCTACTCTTATTATGCTAAAGAAGTATTTTCACATATCCCTGTGATTCATCTGTGGCTCTTGCTCACATGCCCGTGGCTCATCTCTCTCTCTCCTGGTCCAACTCGTCCACCTAATAGTACGTCGCATTTTGGCGTACATTTTAAGGCCAAAAACTGTGGAACTAGAAAACGGTAGTGGCTGGCGAAATTAACGTGATCTCCCGCTTACTGTTCGTGGGTCCTCGGCGAGGTGAGATTCCTTAAGAATTTAATTAATTTTGCCCCGAGGGGTGAGTTTAGTAGGCAGCGCCACTCATCTTGTGAGTGGACATACCACTAAAGCAGCTTGTACAACACCCCCCCCCCAAATCTTGCCCCCAAGTTTTCACAAACCTCGTTCTGAATAACTCGGGTCCGGTGTAAGGAGGACTTACCTAAGACATCTTACTATAAGATGTCTTTTTTTCTATTTGTAGCGACTGTTGCTGCAAGCTGACTAATGTATGTTAATGCAATGTACTTATAACATAGACAAAACAGATATAGATATACCGACCATCATTTACCAAAGACTGCCTGAAACTTACGTGAAAATGTCGCCGTACTTCTGCATGAGGTTGGTGGCGTGTTCCTCCATGGAGATCCCAGAGGGCATCAGCGCCCCCAGCACCGGCCAGCCCCACTCACCTGTCAACACACACATCACTCCCTATATTTACCTGCCCCACACACACACACACACACACACACACACACACACACACACACACACACACACACACATGCAAGGTGATGGAGAAGATCGTGAGAAAAAACCTGGTAACACATCTGGAGAGAAGGGACTTCGTGACAAATCGCCAACATGGGTTCAGGGAGGGTAAATCATGCCTTACAGGCTTGATAGAATTTTACGATCAGGTGACAAAGATTAAGCAAGAAACAGAGGGCTGGGCGGACTGCATTTTCTTGGATTGTCAGAAAGCCTTTGACACAGTACCGCATAAGAGGCTGGTACATAAGCTGGAGAGACAGGCAGGTGTAGCTGGTAAGGTGCTCCAGTGGATAAGGGAATATCTAAGCAATAGGAAGCAGAGAGTTACGGTGAGGGGTGAGACCTCCGATTGACGTGAAGTCACTAGTGGAGTCCCACAGGGCTCTGTACTCGGTCCTATCTTGTTTCTGATATATGTAAATGATCTCCCGGAGGGTATCGATTCATTTCTCTCAATGTTTGCGGACGATGCTAAAATTATGAGAAGGATTAAAACAGAAGAGGACTGTTTGAGGC